>NC_059367.1:7142500-7742500 GCF_019703515.2 Myxocyprinus asiaticus | reverse complement strand
TTGCATTCCTCCTTGTTTGTTTTTCTATTCATATACAATCTTTAATTTCTTTTTTTAGTAAAAAATACAGTATTATTGCCTCATTGTGTTCTCATTGCTGCATATGATTATTAATTCAACAGTAACGTTAACATCTGTAGTAAATGATGAGCATCAAAACAATTTAGTGAAATGGTTTGTTGGACTGTTATATAGCCTAGCCATGTTAGATGCATATACTATAAAAATAGCTAGGATTTAAAGGTTACATATGATTTCTAAGCCAACTGAAAAACAAGTAGAAGTGTGTCCAATTTCTTACTGTAAAACTCAATGACTGCATTTACTTGCACTAGAATATTCTGAAATTAATCAGAACATGGTCATATTCTGATTATATATCTAATATTACCCAAATTCCCCAAAACTATGGGTCTTGTTCAGATTTCTAGAAACCTGAATATTGGCTTAATCTGTTTATGGCAATCAGATTAAAGGAATAGTTACTTTGTTTGTGCAGAACACAAACAAAGATTTTTAGAAGAATATTTCAGCCTATTTGTAGGTTCAAACAATTGAAGTCAATGGGTACCAAAATTTTGAAGCTCTGAAAAAATCACATAAAGACAGCATAAAAGTAATCCATAAGACTCCAGTGGTTTAATCCATGTCTTCGGAAGCAATA
The DNA here is from genome assembly GCF_019703515.2 of Myxocyprinus asiaticus. Lineage (NCBI taxonomy): Eukaryota > Metazoa > Chordata > Actinopteri > Cypriniformes > Catostomidae > Myxocyprinus > Myxocyprinus asiaticus. The sequence continues at coordinate 7,741,836 of NC_059367.1, read as the reverse complement.
TGACAGGTGTGGGTGAGAAATAGATAAATATTTAAGTGCTTTTTTTACTTACATACTAAATCTTTGTTTGTGTTCAGCAGAAGAAAGAAAGTCATAAACATCTGGGATGGCATGAGGGTGAGTAAATGATGAGAGAATTTTCATATTTGAATGAACTATCCCTTTAATGCTTGACGCATACATTAGAAGAATATGACCATATTCTGATTAATTTTAGTATATACTTAAGTATGTACAAGTAAATGCTGTCATTGACAGTGGTAAACACCCTCCAATCACTTTGATTTAAAAAGACACGATGCAATACAAAGCTTCCTTTTTCCCATGGGAGAAACATAAAAATACCTACAACGGTATTCATGCATATCTGTGATCAATTAACACAATTCTTTCCCCAAACACTCCTCATACGCACTCTCTCACACACACGTTGCCTTAGATTTTTGCAAAGAACATGCCTGAAAGTTTTACATACTTTGTTTATCTTTATTTTTTCTTCTATTGTGCACTTCTTGAGCAGCATGTTTGATCATTAATACTTTGTAAATATTGTCGTTTTTAATCAATGTTAAGAAATGAAACAGGACAAACAAAATAGAGGTAAAAGAAGTACCATGCAAATGTATGTGAGAGTAGCATGTTAGCGGCTCCATTCTCTGCCATGGTATCTACTATACAACAACATGCATGCTTGGGTAGGATTGCTCCGAAATCTTTTTTTTCTTTCGTGGGGTTTGAAGATGCATGTGATCTAAAGAGGTATGATACAAGTATTGATATATATACTGTATACCACCAGCCACATGCATTCGTATTTCTCGCTGCAAAGATCTACAGTTTCAATATAGCAATATAATTTAATGCTCAATTCCACTTTTTGTAATCTCTCCCTGCAACTGTGTTATGCAGTGGCCATATAGGCATAATTCCTGCTTGTTTTAACATTGCATATCTTTAAAGGTTAAAGGCCTTCAATGCCACGAAGACTGTAGATTTATCATTTTAAAAGTCTGATTCATCTACGAGTTCAGCTTTTAAATTGCCATCCAAGGAAAGACCCAAGACATGTACGATCAATCAAAGTGAGTTGTCTAGGTCCCTTTGATGTTCAACAGGGTCACAAAAAGTCCAAGTCGGTCAAGGAATTTGGAATGAAGGCATTCCAGTCTTTTCCTGGGAGAAGCCCCCTCCTTCCTTTTCATTGTGCAGTAGGGGGTGCTTGTGTGCTTGTGTAGGTTATAAGGAGGAGATCTTAAAGGCCTCATGGGTGTAGGAAATGGCGCGCGAGTTGCGTAAGATTCCTGGAATTGCAGGGGAGGGCGGAAGGCTTTCATCTGGGGTGTTCGCGGGAGGCGTGGGTATACTGATTATAGCTGCTGTGAAATCCCTGTCCTCACAATTTAGCTTAAGATCTTCAGTCCGGGCGTTGAGACTGGAGCGACTGTTAGGGTGCAAACACATACAGAAACACACACACATTCACAGACACAAACACAGATTAGTAAAAGATTACATGGGGTATCAGCCTTATATCTGGAGAATTTAAAGAGCCTGATCTCATGAAAAAATGCAAAATGATGCTAAGTTGGTCCTGTCATTGTATCATGACAGTTCAAAAGTGAAATGTCAACTGGGTGGCGCTTAAAGCCAGTTTAATTTTCTCCCAAACATATAAGGTTTTGAAGATAAATGCTCTATAGAGTTTTAAATCAACAAAACCTACCTATACCTTTAACATTAAACCTAAACCTAACCGATAGTCGCAAAAAACAAATGTGTGATTAAAACGGATAAAGGAGGTTTCAACCAAACTATGTGGACATAAATAACAGATTAATCCAAAATAATTGATATAATTATTATTATTATTATTATTTTTTTTCAGTTCTGTAGCCTGTTTTGTCCCAGTACTCAATGATCAGTGAGAGTTTATGTGATATTGTACCTTTGTGGTCCAGCAGAGCTTTTGTGCACTTGTAGTGTGTCCAGCTCTTGGATGCTACCACGGCTGACAGAAACAGTCGAGTTGGCCAGGCGGATGGCTCTTCTCTTCGCCCTACGTGGGCAGCAGGAAGTCGCCACCCCCTGCTGGCTGGAGATGGAAGTGCTACGGCTGGTCCGGTAGCCCACCGACTCTGTCATACACATCTCACTGTACGTCAACTCGTCTGTGAACTCATGGTTCTATCGAAAGAGGGAAATCAGAAGAGGAAGTTGGTTAAAAAAATAAAAAATAAAAAATAAAACTGTATTATGGATTTTGAAAGTGCACTTAAAGGAATAGTTCTCTCATCATTTACTTACACTCATGCCATCCCTGATGTGTATGACTTTCTTTCCTCTGCAGAACACAAATGAAGATTTTAGAAGAATATTTCAGCTCTGTAGGTCCATACAATGCAAGTGAATGGGGTCCAAAACTTCAAAGCTCCAAAAAGCATATAAGGGCAGCATAAAAGTAATCCAGTGGTTTAATTCATGTCTTCTGAAGTGATCCAATCGGTTTTGGGTGAGAACAGACCAAAATATAATATATTTCTTCACTATAAATCTTGACATCTAAAGTCTCTAGGCACGATCATGATTTGAAACTCGATTACACATCCAAGCACCATCTAGCGCTCTGCCCATGCGTCAAGCACTAGGAAGTGTAATCGAGCTTGAAATCATGATCGTGCCTAGAGACTGCAATGGCAAGATGTACAGTAAAAAATGAGTTACATTTTGGAGTTACATGGATGAAACCACTGGAGTCATATGGATAACTTTTATGCTGCCTTTATGTGCTTTTTGGAGCTTCAAAGATTTGGACCCCATTCATTTCCATTGTATGGACCAACAGAGCTGAGATATTCTTCTAAAAAATATTTGTTTGTGTTTTGCAGAAGAAAGAAAGTCATACATACAGTATCTGGGATGGCATGAGGATGAGTAAATGATGAGAGATTTTTCATTTTTGGGTGAACTATTCCTTTAAACTTTTTAAATGAGATGTGTATTATATGCAACATCTGCATATCAAATAAGAGACCACACTGAAAATCTGGGACTCAAAATTTAATTCAAATTGGACAGAAAGTTTTAGAAACAAAAGTATGTTATGAAGTAAAATGAATAAGAAATATTTCTAGGTCAATAAATGCAAGTAAATTTGTGACAGTGACCATGTTATCTCCTTTGTAAAAAAAAAAAAAAAGTCAAGGTTTGCACACAAGATGCTCTTTGGAACATTGTTAAACCATGCTGGGATAAAATGGATCATCATTCATCAGTCCAGTCCAGCTCGAGTGCGTGCTGTCAGCTGTACTTACTGTTGTCTTCTCCAGACAGTGTAGCAGGTGATGATGTTGGTGCTCAAAGGAAGATCTGTTTTTCAGACACAAAGCGCTGTCGCTGTCTCGATCCTGAAAGATTAAAGAAAAGATTCATTTATGATGCTCCATAAAAACTGTTCAGATACAAGCAACTCATCTCAAAACAATGATTTATCTTAAGTAGACGCTAATCTATTTAAAGAAGTCAGTGACTATTTACAGACTTCAACTGTTTCATCCTCATGATTTCATTTTCTTTTTTCTTTTTTTTTTCTTTTTTTTTTTTTTTTTTTTTTTTTATTATTTCAACTAGAATATCAGAGAGAATGCATTTTACAAACATCTGCTCAGTGGACAACTGGATAAGATTTCTAAAAAAAAACAAAAAACAAATTTACCCTCAAGAGACCAAATCAGTGATTTCTGTTCCTTCCCAAACACATTAAAAAGTGTTTTTAGAAGTCTCTGCTAATAAAAATAAATAAATAAAAAAAATAAAAATAAAAAAAATGCATGATTTTGTTTTGGGTTGAATTAAAAAAAAAAAAAAAAAAAAAAAACATAGCTCTAACATTTCATGAAAAATCATGTGAAATATTTAGCTATTATTTACTGAATAGCCTCTTTTTTGTGAATAACATTTTAAATTAAGGACCACTAAGGCTCAATTTTCCAGTACATATTTTTAAATATTGTTATTTTTATTTATAAATTATTTATATTTTTATTGTATTGTATTTTATTTATTCAAATTTATTTATTTACATTTATATATTTTTATTTCTTTTTTTGCCACTTTTCTCTCACTTTCTATTTGTTGGAAACTAGATCCACTAAATTTGATCAACAAAAAAAGGTGTCAGTATGCAGTGGCCATACTGTGTGAAAAATTGCAATTATGTTCCTGCTAAACTTGTTGCTATGATACACTTCACAGCGTGACATGCTGTTCTTTGTAGTTTTAATTGTTTTTAGTGAAAAACAGGCATTATTTAAGTATTTAAACATGTTGTGTTTTTGCTACAGTGGATCTTTTAAGGGTTTAAGTGTAAGTTCACCCACAAATTAAAATTCTGTCATCATTTACTCACCTTTATTTCATTCCAAACCCATTTGACGTCTTTTCTTACCTTGCAATTTTGAAGATTGTTAACACTGCTCTTTTTTCCATACACTAAAGTTGAATGCAGCCTGAGGCTGTCATTCTACCTAATATCTCCTTTCCACAGAAGAAAGTCATTTGGGTTTGGAACAAAAATTTTTTTTTTTTTCAGAATTTTCATTACTTTAAAGACTGGATTCCCTTGATGTTACCATCTGACATCGCCCACAATTCGACACTGCTTCACTATTCATCAACCTCCCAAGACAGACCACTGTACTTATGATGCCATTCACACATCCGGTACCCTCTATGACCTCTCGTTGTAAAACGATCACATGCAAGGATGTTGTGTCCTGAAGTGTCTCAACAAAAATCTGTCCCAGCGTCTCCCTTCTGTGTTTCACCGATACCATCTGCCCCCAAAGTACTTTGTTGTTCAGGTCAAGGTGGTTTATCACTATCCCTGTCACTGTCTAGAAGCAGCCTATCAGTCGATCTTATCAAAAGAGGAGAGAACGGCCATTTAGAATGACAGCCACAGCCAGACAGGAGCAAGAACTGAGTTGTCTGCCACACAGGAAGTGCCCTGTCAGCCGAAACCAAGGAGAGAGTCTGGGCAGATTCGGCTGATAAGATCATCAATATTTTGACCAAAGAACAATTAGGTTTGTGTTCCCTAAACTAAAAGTCACTCCAAATAGAAGCCCTGAATGCAAGAGAAGGGAATAACGAGAAGCTACAAAAAAAATAAATAAATAAATAAAAAAATAAAATAAAAAATAATTCCCAGTAAAAATATTGAAACATAATTAAAACAAGTAACATGAACTGCATAAGATATGAAGACTTGTTTTCAGAGAATATATCTTAAAGTTTATTTTCTTTCTTACAAATATTTTTTTCTTGCTCAAAGCATAGAAATCTCCAAGCATTTCGTGCTTGGAGATTTAAATCTGTTCCTGCAAAACTTGTTGCTACTGTATGATACACTTCACAGTGTGAGCTGCTGTTCTACAGTGCATTCAGAAAGTATTCAGACACCTTCATTTCTTTCACATTTTGTTATGTTGCAGCCTTGTGCTAAAATGCTTTATTATTTTTTTCACATCAATCTACACTCCAAACCCCCACAATGACAAAGCAAAAAACAGATTTTTGATAACTCTGCAAATGTATTAAAAAGAAAAAACTGAAATATCACACTGACATAAGTATTCAGACCCTTAACTCAGTACTTAGTTGAAGCACCTTTGGCAGCGATTACACCCTCAAGTCTTTTTGGGTGATGCGACAAGCTTTGCACACTATGATTTGGGTATTTTATGCCATTCATCTCTGCAGATCCTCTCAAACTGTGTCGGGTTGGATGGGAACTGTCAGTGGACAGCCATTTTAAGGTCTCTCCAGAAATGTTTGATTGGGTTCAAGTCCTGGCTCTGGCTGGGCCACTCAAGGGCATTCACAGAGTTGTCCCTAAGCCACTGTTGCATTGTCCTGTTGGAAGGTGAACCTTCAGCCCAGTCTGAGGTCCTGAGCGCTCTGGACCAGGTTTTCATAAAGGATATCTCTGTATTTTGCTGCTCTCAGCTTTCTTTCATCCCTGACCAGTCCCCCAGTCCCTGCCACTGAAAAACACCCCCACAGCATGATGCTACCACCACCATGCTTCACCGTTGGGATGGTATTGCACAGGTGATGAGCAGTGCCTGGTTTCCTCCAGACATGACGCTTGGAATTGAGGCCAAACAGTTCAGTCTTCCTTTCATCAGACCAGAGAATCTTGTTTCTCACAGTCTGAGAGTCCTTTAGGTGCTTTTTTATGTGTCTTGCACTGAGGAGAGGCTTCCGTCTGGCCACTCTGCCATAAATCCCAGATTGGTGGAGTGTTGTAGTGATGGTTGTCCTACTGCAGGTTTCCCCCATCTCCACACATGATCTCTGGAGCTCAACCAGAGTGACCATTGTGTTCTTGGTCACCTCTCTTACCAAGGCCCTTCTCCCCCGATTGCTCAGTTTGGCCAGGCAGACAGCTCTAGGAAGTGTCCCGGTCGTTCCAAACTTCTTCCATTTAAGAATTATGGAGGCCACTGTGCTCTTGGGAAACTTCAGTGCAGCCGAAACTTTTTTGTAGTCTTCCCCAGATCTGTGCCTCAACACAATCCTGTCTCTGAGCTCTGCAGGCAGTTCCTTTGACCTCATGGCTTGGTTTTTGCTCTGATATGCATTTTCAGCTATGATACCTTATATAGACAGGTGTGTGCCCTTCCAAATCATGTCCAATCAATTGAATTTGCCACAGGTGGACTCCAATCAATGAGTAAAAAACATCTCACAGATGATCCAGAGAAATTGGATGCACTTGAGCTAAATTTCAAGTGTCATAACAAAGGGTCTGAATACTTATATCAATATGATCAGTTCTTTATCAGTTTTTTATTTTTAATAAATTTGCAAAGTTATCAAAAATCTGTTTTTTGCTTTGTCATTATGGGATATGTAATGTAGATTGATGTAAGAAAATAAAATAATTTAAAGCATTTTAGCAGAAGTAATATACACAACATAACAAAATGTGAAAAATATGAAGGGGTCTAAATACTTTCTGAATGCACTGCATGTAGTTTTAACCCATATTTATTGAAAAAATAAAATGCATTATTTAATATTTCTGTCACCTTCTGCAAAAAATAAAATAAAAAACAAATTATTATTATTATTATTATTATTATTATTAATAATACAAAAAAATTCAGTATTTTTGCCTTAAAATTCTTAAAACAAGATACATTTATCTGAGAAGCAAAACTGCTTAAGATAATTGTCAGCAATGAATGAGGAGAGAGAGAAGATAGTGAACCCAAATGCAGTATTTTATGAAGAAGACGAATATACAAATAACACAAGGCTTAAAGAACAAAGGAACTACTTAGATTCAATGCTACTACGGACGAGACTAGACCAGGAATGACTGAACATGAAGGTATACATAGAGGCACAAATGAAGGAAAACACAAAACAGCTGAACACAAAGATGATGGAGGACAGGTGAGGATGATAACAGGGCATCATGGGAAATGTAGTGCAGAAGGTGATTTCAATATAAGAGTCTCTTGAAGAAGACAGATCAGTTTGTGACAATAATAAGTGGGGATGGGCATTTTGAGTAATTTTGTAATCGAGTACTCTAACACATAAGAAAACAAGTAATCGATTACTTGAAATATAGGATATAAGTTTAACCTTCAACCTTTGAACCTGTTTTTATTTTAAAAAAATGAGCACTATGCATAAATAACAACATCTAGTTAAAACGTTTGCACTTACACATAGAAACAAATATTCCAAGCCTTTTAAAGCTATACAATAACTTTAAATAATGATAGAATTTTCTTTTTGGATGAACTATTCCTTTAGCAACGTCATGCATCCACAGCGCCAACCAATGCATTGAGTTGTAATGGCAAGATTTAGGTGAGAGAAGCCGTTTTAATATCAGCACACAGAAAAATCTAATTACGATATTCGATATTCTATATTTACTAGTCGAATATTTAAAGCTAAACGAGTACTATATTAATCGATTACTCGTGCACAACCCTAATAATAAGATGTGTTTGGAAAGAATATATCTTAAATTAAGTTTATTATTGTTTACCCTAAATAGTTTTTTCCTTGTTTTAAACATAAATCTCACTACATTTTGTTAGAAAGAAAAAACAATTAGCCAGTGGAGTAAGAAAAATAAACTTAATCCAAAATATATTCTCTGAAAACAAGACTTTTATTATTATTATTATTATTATTATTATTATTATTACTATTACTTCCAAGTGCACAAAATAGTCATATAAATAGACCAAGTACTGTGTGGTGCAAACACAGTACAAAATACAAAAAACAAACAGAAAACAAGACTTTTAATTTTCTGTTTTGCTTCTCAATGAAATGTATCTTGTTTTAAGTATGTTTAGACATTTTTAATGGAAAACAAGACCAAAATACTTAAGATTTGTTTTCCCACTGTAAAGCATTTCCTCTAAAGTAAAAACAACATGTCTTAATCTTTTAAAACTGACTCTGGATCTGGAACTGAGGCCAATTACTAACATAATATACACTCACAAAGCACTTTATTAGGAACACCCGCACATCTACTTATTCATGCGATTATCTAATCAGCCAATCGTGTAACAGCAGTGCAATGCATAACACCATATGGGTATGGGTCAGGAGCTTCAGTTAATGTTCACATCAATCATCAGAATGCGGAAAAATGTGATCTCAGTGATTTGGACCGTGGCATGATTGTTGGTGCCAGATGGGCTGGTTTGAGTATTTCTGTAACTGTTGATCTCCTGGGCTTTTCACACACAACAATCTCTAGAATTTACTGAGAATGGTGCCAAAAACAAAAAACATCCAGTGAGCAGCAGTTCTGCGGATGGAAATGCCTTGTTGACGAGAGAGGTCAACAGAGAATGGCCAGACTGGTTCGAGCTGACAAAAAAAAAAAAAAAAACTACGGTAACTCAGAAAAACCACTCTGTACAAATATATTGAGCAGAATAGCATCTCAGAATGTACAACAGGTCAAACCTTGAGGCAGATGGGCTACAACAGCAGAAGACCACATTGGGCACTTTATTAGGACCATAGTGTTCCTAATAAAGTGCTCAGTGAGTGTATGAAGCATTTCACTGCTGTATAATTCAACACCTGGAACTGGGAATGATGTTTAAAAATGCTCCAAAGAGCTAGTGTGTGCGCAAACAAATTCCAGAGAGCTGTTTCAATAAAGAATTCACTTCTTTATCTTGACTTACAACAACAATACAGCAAAATGCTGAATGCAATATGTTCTTTGGTGAAACGGAAACTTTTAATTTGTCATAATCTATTTCCCACCAGACCGGACATGCAAAATGAATTATTTTGCCAACTAATTGCAGGTACTTGAGTAATAAATCCCAAATAAATGCATTTTAGTGAAATCCACAGTCTGCTATACTCTCTTCCCAAAAACTCTATCAGGAGAAGAGACTTTGCCTTCCTGCAGCGGAACCTCAGTGTGTATTAAACCATCAGACACAGACAGTTCCATTGTTAAAAAAGCGCTGATAGGGATGTCACATTGCAACACCATTTTCTCAGTGGAAATGAGATAAAGCCACTGAATCACAAAACTACCAACAGATTATCATCTACTGTATGTAGGATGTACTGACTTTGAAAACATATGCATCACAATACTGGATTCAGAGAGTTTCAATATTTATCTCCACGGTTAGTAAAGATCAAGAAATCTGGAAGATCGCTGTCTTGTCTAAACCATAAAACAATCTTTCAATACAGTTGTTTTTTTTAATGTTGTTGGTGGTTACCAGGGCATTACAATGCAGTTGTAAAATGTGTTCTGAGTGGCTTTTAGCGTGTTTCTATGTGTTTGCAGGGGTGTTCTTGGTGGTTGCTATAAAAAAAAATATTGGCATTTTGGGGGTATTTTATACTATTTAGATCTTACCTACCTTTACATTTTTCAATTACACCATTAATCTGCATATGCAAATATATGTTAATTTCACTACAGTAAAAACCAACAATTCTATAAGTTGAAACATGAAGAACATTTTAGAATATGACATGTATTGGGGCAGATTGCTGCCATCTGGTGCAAAAAAAGAACAATTACATGACTTGAAAATCAAATGTGCATCAAACCAAACAGCTGTCTTGTTTCAAACAATGGGTGAGCTCCAGTATTTTCTGTTGCTTCATAAAAGGCTATATTGCAAAATATTGTGATTAAATAAGTTTGTAGTGCGTTTTCGTGAGATCAGCATTCTACATGCAACAAAAATACAGCCAAAGCATTATGACTACACACAGGTGAAGCGAATAATATTGATCATCTCCTAACAAGGCCACATGTTAAGGTCTGCGTAGATTAGATGGTAAGCGAACAATCAGTTCTAGTAGTCAACGTGTTGAAGGCAGGTGAAATGGGCAGGAGTAAAGACCTGAGCGACTTTGACAAGGGCCAAATTGTTATGGCCAGATGACTGGGTCAGATCATCTCTGAAATGGCAAGGCTTGTGGGGTGCTCCTGGTCAGCAGTGGTGAGTACCTACAGACAGTGGTCTGAGGAGGGACAAACTGGCAACAGGGTGTTGGGCGCCCAAGGAACATAGATGCAGGAGGGCAACAAAGGCTATGCTGTCTAGTCCGAACTGACAGAAGGTCTACTGTGGCACAAGTCACAGGAAATTTGTGATGTTTTGAGCAATGTTCTGCTGGGAAACACTGGGTCCGGCCATTCATGTAGACGTCAATTTGACACTTGCCACCTACCTAAACATCATTGCATACCAGGTACACCCCTTCATGGCAATGGTATTCCCTGATGGCAGTGGCCTCTTTCAACAGGATAATGCATCCTGCCACACTGCACACATTGTTCGGGAATGGTTTGAGGAACATGATGAAGAGTTCAAGGTGTTGCCCTGGTCTCCAAATTCTCCAGATCTCAATCCGACTGTGCAACTGTGGGATGTGCTCGACCAACAAGTCCGATACACTGTGGCTCCACCTCGAAACTTACAGGACTTGAAGAATCTGCTGCTAATGTCTTGGTGCCAGATACCACAGGACACCATCAAGGATCTTGTAGTGTCCATGCCTCGGCGGGTTAGCGCTGTTTTGGCAGCACACAAAGGACAAACAGCATATAAAGAGTGCAACAGTGACCGCACACTTTTTCAGCCGTCTGGGTTCCGGAAGTATTTTCCCCATTCATTTTTTCCATAGACTTTTAATAAAATCTTTCATAAAAGAGTTGTGAGCCATGAACCAACCCAACCAGCTCCGAGGTGAATCACAACATCACAAACTTTGTTGTGAGGCAAAAAAGTATTTGAAAATCGGACATAAAGACAAAGGTACTTACAATGAAGCATTTTGAATGATGTAATTGAATATAAAACTATGGAAATATATCAAACTATTTATTTTAGGTTGTTGTTTATAAGTATCGAAACATTATATAAGTAGTTTAAGGGTGAAGGGAGACCGACTAGATTACATCATTTACAGTGTGTCATGGGAGCGCACGGTCGCTCCGAGGCATGTTTCGCGGTTTTTGTTGCCCGCTGTTCTCTGATTGGTGGATATTTATCTGATGTACCATGGGTAATGTAGTTGTTTACCATGAATTCCGCTATCAAATGTGATTAAGCAATGAAGTTGAGATAATGTGGACAGATGGCTTCAATGGAAGCATTTAATATCAATCAACAACCTTGTAGCTCACGGTAGGTTGTAATGTTTTAGTTTATCGGTGTATATGTTTTCGGGTGCGATGTGAAACAGACCTAAGTCAAAAAAGCCCACTCTAATGTCTCTGATATTCTTGTCCCTATACAGTATATTGTTTGGATTCATAAGATTTAAGTATGAGCAATAGGAATAGTGATGCTCAGGGCTGTTGGCAGGAATTCTTGGGCCCAGTACAAAATGTGTTCATCGGGCCCCCCTCCAGTCCATTGTCCGACGCGTGGACAGTTATCCCATCAACGTGTGCTACCAGGACGGTTTTTGCAGGTGTGCACTGTCTCTATGTTTATACCCGCATCTTCGACTGAACGCATTTAGATGCACTCTACAATATGGAATAACCTTTCGGTGGAAACCCCCTCTACTCTGGGTCCCCCTCAAGCCCAGGCGTGGGACAAAACATCCAATTGTACCCCCTTATCGGCGGCCCTAGTGATGCTTGCCTTAGTAAGCAAAATGAAAAATTGCAAACATTTTTGTATAAAGGTTTATTTTGATCTACAAAGACTTATTCCAAACAAAATCTATAGTTTTTTTTATCAAACAAATGAGAACACAGACATAAACCACCAAACAACACATTTCCTGATGATCTTTCACCAAAGGTCAAACTTGCACGTGTTCTTGAGCGCTGAATAACATGTGTGCAGTTGCAGAGACAAAAGGAAAACCTAAGGAGAAATTCTAAGCCAGAATAGACTGAAGGGTGGGAAAAAAAACCTTCTCCTGGTTTATAAATAGCACAGCAGGCCTGTTAGTAATGGGTTTATAGATCCATACTGAAAAAAAATACCCCCTCACTTGGGGATTGTAATTATTGGATTATTGTGGGCTTCACAACCTGAGAAGATTCCGGAGAACTCAACCTGCTGCGTTAGTAAAGACGAGGATTCGGAATCGTACACTCTTTCTTTATCTCAGCTGCAGATAGACCTTTGAATGCAGCTACTGTTCCAGTTCTGTGAAGATGGATTTCGGCACTTGGAAATTGTGTTTATGGGATAGAGCTGTAGTGTAATCCCTGTGGTTATGAATATGTCAAATAAAGTGACAGGCCACGCAGCAGCAGTAAATACAGTGTGGACCATTCAGGACTACATTCTAGACCAACACACTCGTAGCATTTCAAAATTGCAGTATACTATAAATCCAGTTTACTTTATGCTTGTACCTTCAAATAAAATGAGTTGATAAAATAAGTGAAAAGATTCTTTCTTAGGTTAGGATTTTTCACTTTTGCTTTTTCTGCTTATACTTGGGGTAAGGGATTCGAGCACACCCTTCATCTTAAATGAAAATTCACGTTGTTCCAAAACCATATGACAATCTTTCTTCCATGGAACACAAAAGGAAGAACTGAGGCAGAATGACAGCCTCAGGGAACTATACATTCAAGTATTAAACTTTGGTGCATAACTCCCAGAACACCCTAGCAACCGCTTAGCAATGCCCTGGCAACCACCCACAACACCCTTGTATTGTGGCGGTGAGTTTTGCCCATGTAGGCAACACTAATGTAGGTTTTTATTCTTTGTTTGTCTTTAACTTTTAATTTGTGTTTAACAAATGGAAAAATCCATACACTGTGTTATTTCAGCAGTTTATCTTCATTTACCACGTGGAAGAGTCTTTTTTCAGAATGTATTATTAGAGCAACACTATCAAGGACAACCTGAGTTAAAATGCCCCTTGGTTACAGCCACTGCAACGTGTGCAATAATTACACAGCATAAAACCACAGAGAGAAATAGATATTCAAACAGGTTTTTTCCCCTGGGATATCAATTATCTTAGATAGAACAGTGATATGGGTTTTCTCATAAAGGCACTTATTAAAGGGCAAGTGATTTTTTTTACATTTTTTTTTTTTTATTCCAATGGAAACTGTTAATGGTCAATATGGCGGCTAAAGGAATGGAATTCCAGCCTTTCAGTATCGGCTGTTTATTTACTCTTAAAAAAAGTACACATATTTGTACCCTTAAAGAGATAGTTCACCCAAAATTGAAAATTCTCTCATCACTTACTCACCCTCATGCCATCCCAGATGTGTGTGACTTTCTTTCTTCTGCTGAACACAAAGAAAGTTTTTTAGAAGAATCATTCTGCTCTGTAGGCACTTTCAATGCAAGTGAATGGTGGCCAGACCTTTGAAGCTCCAATAATCACATAAAGGCAGCATAAAAGTAATCCATATGACTCTAGTGGTTTAATATATGCCTTCTGAAGTGATTAAATTGCTTTGGGTGAGAAACAGATCAATATTTAAATATTTTTTTTTAACATAAATCTCCACTTTCACTTTAAGAATGTGAAAGAGAAAGTAGAGATTTATAGTAAAAAATGACTTAAATATTGATCTGTTTCAAACCCACACCTACAGATTTATCCACTGGAGACATATGGATTACTTTTATGCTGCTTTTATGTGAATTTTGGAGCTTCAAATGACTGGCCACCATTCACTTACACTGAAAAGACTTGCAGAGCTGAAATATTCTTCTAAAAATCTTTGTTTGTGTTCTGCAGAAAAACAAAAGTCATACACATTTGCAATGGCATGAGGGTGAGTAAATGATGAGATAATTTTTATTTTTGGGTGAACTATACCTTTAAGAAGACAAAAATGCAATATATTTGTATATATCTGGATATTTTACAATATACTGACTCTATACTCATAATCAACAACTTAAATAATAATAATAAATATATCTAATAAATAATATACTGTAATAAATAGCTTTATATTTTTCATAGTTTTTATTTAAATGACATCATTAGCAATCAAATAGTTCATAGAACTGTAGTTCATGCGCTCATTAAAGCCGTTAAGTGCATAGTTTATAACCTTTGTCTTTTTGTCCGATTTTCGATTAATTTATTGCTTCAAATCAAAGCTTGTAATGTTATTATTCACCTCGGAGCTGGCTGGTTTGGTTCATGGTTTACAACTCTTTTATGAAGGATTTTCTGAAATCCCTATGGAAAAAATGAATGGGAAAAATACTTCTGAAAGCAAGATAGCTATGCTGCTTTGCAACCGAAAATCAGCCTACTAATTAGGCTATCAACTACATTACTTGATGGAAGAATTGTTTATTACGATTATTTTTATGAATCATAAATGTAACTGTTTATTAAACATTGGTGTCATTTATCATATTGCTGTTCTCCACCGTTGAATAAAAATCAATAATATATGTGAATCTGTGTATTACAGTGATTTTACCACAGCCTGTTAACTGTGGCTTATTGGTTTATTAAAAGCATGTGCAAAAAAATTTTTTTTTGGATATTTTCGAAAATGCATTATTTTCGAGATTTCGGTCTTCCCCAATCAAGCAGATAGGACATGTTACCAAGATGGCGTTACAAAATTGCCATCTAACGCACTGACTGGCCCTCCGTCTCCATAATTACTGCTGTGCCTTTTAACTGTCCAGCAGCACCTGTATTTCATTCTGCCCCTGTGCTCTTTTATCAGAGTTGCTGATTATTATTTCCTCACAGCAAGGACATGGCACTCAGGGCACAGCCCCAATTGTGAATGTCAGAGGCCATATAAGAAATCAGCCCATGCTGTTATTACAAGAGACATGTGGATCTGACAGAGTTTGTACAGAGTCCAAATGACTGACATTTACTCTTTCCAGTGGCGGTTCTAGCTTGTATGGCGCCCTGTGCGAAACCCGCTTCAACACGCCCCCAAAGTTGTTGAAGGGGGGTGGGTGGGTTTGTATAAAAGTTGTTGACTTTTGTGGGGGTGGTGGTATGGTGCCTTGGGTGAAACCCGCTTCAACATGCCCTCGAAGTTGTTGACCGGGGGTGGGGTGGGGGGGTGGTCTGTGGGGGTGCCTCGTGCCGCCCCAACCCTCCCCCCACCCCCCGCAAGATGCCGCCCTGGGCAACTGCACATGTCGCCCATGCCTAAATCTGCTCTGACTCTTTCCGTAATACGGTTTGATTAGAATGAAAAGACTGTGTGATTATTAATAACTTACAAAACTGTGCTGTGCTTGATAGCGTGCTGGCAGTTGAATAATATACTGTACAGTTACGAGCTGGTGTAATTTGTTTTAATAACCCATCATGATTCTGGCCCGATAAGGGCCATGCTGTGAATATCGTATGAACACTTTGATGTTAGAGTTGAGATCCTCTTGTTGATGGGTTCGATTTTTATTTTTAATGATGACAGTGTGACCTTTGGCTGGCAAAATTTTAATACATCCATCTAACAAAACTTAAATACAGTGGCACCAAAAAGCATTTAGACACCAAAAATGAAAATTCTGACATAATTTACTCATCCTCATGTTGTTACAAAGCCATATGACTTTCTTTCTTTGGTGTCACATAAGAGGAGATTTTTTTTTTTTTTTTTTTTTTTTTCCAGGCTGTCAGCCACTTAAAATTCTGCCTAACATCTCCTTTTGTGTTTCATGGATGAAAGAAATTCAGACAAGTTTGGAACGAGATGATCATAGAAGTTCTACAGCAGATGAAGTCTGTATGAAGTGTTTTGAAGTCTTTTATTCTTAAACAAATTTGCATAGCTGTCAAACAGACAGATTCTACTGTTAGCATTATCTCAACCATCTTATTATGGAAGATCCAATATCAAAAACCTTTGCTGGAAAGAGAAAATTTAAGGCATCTATTTCATTCTGTGTTACTAGAGACGCTGTCCTAAAGGAATATTCTGTGTTCAATACAAGTTAAGCTCTATTGATAGCATTTGTGGCATAATGTTATTTACCACAAAAAATAATTTAGACTCGTACCTCCTTTTCTAAAAAAAAAAAAAAAAAAAGAAAAAGAAAAAGAAAAAAACAAGGTTACAGTGAGGCACTTACAGTGGAAGTGAATGGGGCCAATTTCTGGAGGGTTTACAAGCAGAAATGTGAAGGAGGGTTTACAAGCAGAAAACTATAATTTTATAAAAGTACTTTAATTCTTCAGTTAAAACTCGTATATTATTTGAGCTGTAAAGTTGCTTAAATTGAAATTTTGACAGTCATTTTATGGTTTGTTAACATAACATCGTCATGGCAACAAAGTTGTAAAATTGGTTATAACTTTACACAGAAAAGGTTAATAAGTAATTATCATGTTTACATTCATATTGTTTATGTCTTGTGGCTATACTTTTGAAATAGCAAGTATTTTAACATTTACAGATTGACCCCATTCACTTTCATTGTAAGTGGCTCACTGGAACCCAGATTTTAGCTTTTTTTAAAGAAAAGGAGGTGCAAGTCAAAATCTATTTTTGTGGTAATCAATATTATGCCACAAATGCTGTTGATTGAGCTTAACTTGTATTGAACCCGGAATATTCCTTTAACTATAGTTGATTGCTTCCATGAATGCTGACCAATTGCATTCTTCTTTATTGTCCTTTCCTTCCTAGTCTCGCTAAGCCATAATTTAAATATTGGCGTGAAGTCTGGTACATATTACAGCTTATTCTGGACAAGAACTGCCCACTTCATCAAGATTAGACCAATAAGGGCAGATAAATCTGTAAGTACTTGCTGTATCTCTGAGAACAAAGTGGAATATACAGGAATGTTCAAAGATATCACTTTATCCTACAAAACTCAGTATATCTTTCAAACAAGTGATCTTTTCAAAGGGCTGTCTTGATTATGAAATTTGGCTGATGATTAATTGTTAACTGTCTGTTTTAGGGCTTTCACGATACTTCTTAAGGTGTATGTGTGCTTCAATCACCTTAAGATGTAATTGTTTCATATTTAACTTGGTATTATTTAATAAAATAGGTATATTTGATTTCTTTAATGTTTAAAAACTTATGAATGACATGAAAAATTATATTTTAAAAAGCATCAAAATATTATATTATGCAATAGTAAAATATTTCTGTCCTGAATTCTTCACTTTCACACATTATTTTAAGGCTCTCCGTTTAAACCTGCATTTTCATTAAGGAAGACCTTTGAGATTCTGGTGAAATTATTTTTTTTTCATTCTATCGTCTCCACAGAAGTTGTCATTAACACTGCGTGCATGAACCCACAATGACAAAGAACATTTGCCTTTACACAATCGTTAATTTAAAGTCAAACTGGAGAGCTTTGCATTCACTATAAAAATCCTTGTTTACATTTTTGCTGGAGATTGCCGCAAACCTGGAGTGCTCACATGCAATAAGCATATTCGCTTAAAATTCCTTTATTTGGACAGTAAAATATGATTGGAATTTGAAGTGCACAATAATTGTGGTTATCTCATAAAAGACAATTATCAGACAATTATTTGATTCTCGCGACAGGCCTAATGTGATGCCATGAAACTTGCTAACTTTGTCAAATCCAATGACTAGTTCTTCCTGGGATGTGCCGGCTGGAAACTTCTGAGGAAGGCGCAGTTTACTAAAAATTGCCCACTTTAATATGTTTCAGGTCGCTTATAATTTCTTTTGGTAAAAAAAAAAAAACCTTACACTAATTAGTTAAACTGTTGGCATCCATGTTTCCTGTTTACAGTCGAAAGACACCGAAACGTTGCTATGATAATTAAGATATAATAATGTAAATGCATTTACATTTATGCATTTGGCAGACACTTTTATCCAAAGCGACTTACAGTGCCCTTATTGCAGGGACAATCCCCCTGGAGCAACCTGAAGTTAAATGCCTTGCTCAAGGACACAATGGTGGTGGCTGTGGGGATTGAACCAACAACCTTCTGATTACCAGTTCAGTGCTTTAGTCCACTACGCCGCCACCACTCCTGCAGTTGTAAGTCCCAGTATACAATTTTTGCAGTGCGTACATAGCCTTTTAAATACATACAGAGAGAAACCCATGCTTTAAATGAAAAACAAACCATTTGAATTTCTTGTTGCATCTAAAAACTCCATCAGTCTCACCTGAAATCCTCCTTCTTCTTTATAATTTAGGAAGGCATTGGTGGTTCCCTTCTTGGCCAAGCGAATCCTGGCTAGACGCACTTTCTGAAAAACAGAAGAGAATTTATCTGAATCAGTCGTGTCAGCAGTTATTTCCCACACAACTCGATCTGCTAGCAAAGAAGAGTAATGATGCCAAAGATGCTGATTTGTTGCATAATGATTTCTATTACATTTTTATTTTTTGGCCTTTTTGCAACTTTATTAAGAGGAGAGTGGAGAGAAAGGACAGAAAATGAGAGTGAGAGAGAGAGAGAGATGGGGAAATGCCATCAGAAAATGTTGCAAGCTTGATTCAAACTCACACTGCCAGCATGAGCACCAAAGCTTAACACATGAGAGTATTTGTTTAAAATTAGGTAGTCTTTTGCAGTCAATTTTCATACTCAAAATATGTATATGCTATTAAATCTAAATTAACTTATGACAAATATAAATTTACAGTATTCTTTTCCAGGAAACAGACCATAAATATTGATGACTCATCTTGCACTCACGGGCTCACCTGCCAATGACTAGCCACAGCATAGCATAAAGACACAAAGCTGGATGAGTCACAAAAAGCCTGTGGATGAGCTAGTTTTCAAAAAGCCTCACATACAAATCACAAAGCACATCTGGAACAGATCCGGTTTAGGATGAAGAGGTCCTTTTACCTGCTGCGCTCGCATCTTGTCCGCTCTCTGGTTCTGATGGTAGATCCGGCTAAAGTTGGATACAATGACAGGTACAGGAAGGGCGATAACCAGCACGCCGCTGAGAGAGCAGATAGATCCGAAGATTTTTCCAGCAATGGTGTTCGGAACCATGTCTCCATACCTGCAACAAATGACAACGTCAGCCAGGCACATTGGCTTTGTTAAGACAGGAAACAAACATTCTGACTCAAATGTGTTTAGTTTTATATAGTCCGAACAGCAAAATAAAAGACACATGATATCTAATGTTTACAAAACCGATTAACCATATGTGGTTTGTAATGCATATAAAAAAATCATACAAAATGTGCAAATAGTCTGAAAAATTGTCCGAATACACTAATTTTGTGTATCTTTAAATCCGCATTGCCATATGAACATCAAGTGTAATGACTGATTGATTTCAATTTCTCCAAACTTTAAGTATACTGTATAAAACAATTCTTCATTTTGAGTCAGACCTGACTGAAAGTAATGTCTTTTGTCTGTGGTTCCCTGAGTTAATTTAGTTAAGGATTCATAAAACTGAATCAAACTGATAATTCCTGAGTTGGTGAGTCATTCGGAATGAATTATTCCAAAGTACTGGTTCATAAGAATCATGTGGAACAATTAATTCAAAGAACCTGTTCACAAGAGTCATTTGGAACGATTCGTTCAAAGAATCAGTGCATTTGTTTGTGAATCGGACTACTGTATACTAGTGAAGCATTGCAGGTTTATTTTTGATTGCATCCAGTGAACATAATGCAATACAAATGCTTGTTTTGCCATTATTTTGCAGTATACACTTTGTTTTTATCTTGTTACACACTTTTTTCATTGTACACACTCTTTTTTTTAATTTTTTTTTTTATCTCATATTCAACTCAAACTGCAAGCATACATGAGCTTAAAATGTCCTTTCTTTTGCCCTGGCGCTGGACATTCAGTAGCGGCGGAGAAAACTGGTTTTGGTCACAGTGGGTCATTCAGTCTTAATTGCGTACAAGTTGCATACTTGCGCAGAAAATGTCCCAAACAAATATATGCATAGGCCCAATGCGTGTTTGAATATCATCATAAGTAAGTAACCCACTTAGGATGGGCTTTACTGTTATGTGTGTGTGTGAGAGAGTGACAATTTGTGTATATATCATTACAGTAATGTAATGACGAATGCTCGCTCAGGATCTATTTTGCAGGAGCATTTAATCTAATTGTGTAAATTAGTCTGAAAAAGTGCTTTGTATTTTCAATTCGCAGGCCTCCAAAGCTCATCTCTGTGGCCCCCAGAGGTCTAAAGACACTTAACTGACTACCCATTTTTAATGGCAAAGTAAACCATCAAAGAAAAGCAATAATATCTCTTTTGCACAAACTCTCTCCCTAAAGCATAACCACACAAACCCACGCATAAAATATTAGCACAAACTACAGTTCTGCAGTCGCCAGAATTGCCTCTGTCCTCCTACACACTGAGATTAGGGCTGGGCAATATGGCTACAAAAATTATATTATATTGCTATATACATACAAGTGACGTCACAATTAAAGCAGCAAAAGTTCAGAATAAGGCCTTTGTTGCAGATTAGCTGCAATAAATGCTATTTTTTGGACTAGTGGGGAAGTTTTGTTTTCTGAAATTGACCCTATGTTTTCATAGTACATCAAGCTCTTTTATCTCAAAAGCTAAATTAGACCACTAAGTTTTTCTGCACCCCCTTTTATATTTTTATTTTTGTGTGCATCTCCTGTAGTGGTTCATGCCAAACTAGTATATTTTGATAGTATAAGCAAAGTAGTCTGGTTAGATTTTAAATGAATGTTCGTGTAATAGCAAATATTCTTGGTTGTTGCAGGTTCATACAAGCAGTGTTAATTACACACTTGACAGAGGAGATACGCTATTTCTGTGGAGATGATAGAATGAATAAACATATTTTGAAATACACATAATCTTAAAAGTCTTCCTTCATGAGGGGGCCTGGGTACCTCAGCGAGTAAAGACGCTGACTACCACACCCGGAGTCATGAGTTCGAATCCAGGGCGTGCTGAGTGACTCCAGCCAGGTCTCCTAAGCAACCAAATTGGCCCGGTTGCTAGGGAGGGTAGAGTCACATGGGGTAACCTCCTCGTGGTCACTATAATGTGGTTCTTACTCTCGGTGGGGCATGTGGTGAGTTGTGCGTGGATGCCGCGGAGAATAGCGTGAGCCTCCACACGCGCTATGTCTCCGCGGTAACTCGCTCAACAAGCCATGTGATAAGATGAGCGGATTGATGGTCTTAGACGCGGAGGCAACTAAGTCACTATGCCACCACGTGGACTTAGACCACACTGGGAATTGGCCATTCCAAATTGGGGAGAGAAGGGGAGATAAAAAGTCTTCCTTCATACAAAATAAACATTTGTTCACTCAAAAGAAAGAAAAAAAAATATGATTTTTGCAGGTTGTTAAGTTTAATTAATTAAAATGATCGATTACATTTGTAAAGCTGAAGTTTACTTAATCCATTTGAGTTTGGACTACATGAATACTTTTTGTAGCATTGATGAAACTGGACAGGGGATTTTTATTTCCCAGCTTGCTTTGCATGGGACTGGATGGGGTGAACAAATGTTGAAACTGAGTGTTATTTTATGTATTTTTGAGCAAGATAAGAATAGGAGGAGATTTGTTAATGCTCTGTTATATTCATATTTAAAAAGAGTGTCTGTTAGGCTGGAGTTTTGGGAGTTACCATTGTGGTCAAGAGTGGCACTGGTGCTTATGGACTTTCACTTTCGAGTGGTTTGATTCGAGTGTTGCTTTGCTCTAAAAGCAGTTGCTATCAAACTGGCAGTGCATCAGTATAACTGTCCTTGCATTTGCTCACCTGGGTAGGGCTGCACCAGCTGTGCGTAAGTTCTTATGTAAATTGGGATGTAAAGTTCACACTAAGGGCTTAGCAACTACTAGTTAGTTTGTAACTATGTCAGTGCTTAATTTTGTTGCACCACCTGTTCTTAAGGCAAGACTTAACTATTACGTCTTAAGCTCTCCGTAATGTAATGCGTAGTCGCATAATATGACATTTACCTGTATTGATTCAATAAACAGCCTTCAAATTAGACACAGAAGTGTTAAAAAGCCATGCATTTTAGTTTTATCTTGTTACGGTTGATGTTAAAACCTTGTTTTTTCACGTAACTGTCAGCTGTAATAAATTATATCCCCATTAAAATACAATACGTAATAAATGTAGATTTAATACATCATATACTTGCCTTGTGTAAATAACAATATATAGGAACCGTATCTAAATTAAATAAGGGGTGATAAATAAATACTAATACAACAGGCTGGAAAAATAGACATTTATTCAATTTAATATCCTATATATATTTTGAATGTGTTGAAACTTGATACGGGGCGACGCACCCTGAAAATTGCACCGTTTGAACAATGTCTGAAGAGCTGCTTAAAAGTAAGTTTTTTTTCTCTTGTAAATGTAAATGAGTGTAAATGTCAACATCATACTGTATGTTGAAATGATTCAAGTCCGTCACACAGAACATGAGGTCATTGATGTCATTAAATGAGTCTGCTTTTTTATTCTAACCGTTACTTCTGGTCGGAGGCTTCCGTAAATATTTAGTTTATACGTAGGGTTAAGATCTACCAAATTTAATAGTGCAACCAGGGGCAGACTGGCCATCGGGAGAACCGGGACTTTTCCCGATGGGCCAGCCGCGAAACGGGGCCGAATGGGCCGCAATAAGCTGAAATGGGCCGCCGCGTTATGCAGAATGGGCCACAAAACGCCGCCGTGATATGCCGAAGGGGGCAGCCATATGCAGAAAAGGACAGTGTCCTTGTGACAGCATGAGGGGGACCTACACAATATATATAAATATATAACACTATTTATAAGAGAGAGATTGACTAATACTTAAAGAAAAATGTTCTCGCATTTGCCGTGTGCCAGGTGTTAATTTTGTACCATGTTTACATGAATATCAAACAAATATTCACCTAAGTAGCTACTTTGACATGTATGGCTCACTTTTCTTTTATAAAAAAAAAAAACTCATACATTTTCTGCAACCTCCCGCTCTTTCTCCGCTCCTTTTTCTTTTGAATGTCTGATTTTTCATTCATTTCTGTAGATACATTAATGGACTAAGCAAATGACATCATAACGTGTACACAGTTTGGACTGCGTGCCGCTAATGGACCAGACCACTTTCACTTTTGTTGAGGGGGGGTAGGGGTCACTAACATGGGAGGAGACAAGGCAGATTATAGGGGAACTCCCCATTTTTACAGGTGGAAAACAGAGTCTTGTGACGTTTTATTCCAACCAATAGCATGTTATTACTATATGTAGTATATAACAAATTATAATACAATGGAATATCAATGAATTCTTTCATTTCACGGCCGGCCCACCGGGAAAAGTCCCGTTTCTCCCAATGGCCAGAATGCCCCTCAGCATATTAGTCCAGCATACTACTCATACTTTTTCTTTTCTTTTTTTTACATGCAATAATGGGCACATTATTTGAACTTTCCATATGAATGGAACACCTGGATGGCCTACCTGTAACCAGTGGCTGGCGCTGACAATGATGAAGACGATAACGATGAATTGAAGAACCCAAGTGCAGTTTTATTTACAGTCGTGAAATCCAAAACCCTAACTATAGATGTGAACTAAACAAAACATAAACCTGAACAATTAACATGAACATAAACTTGACTTGACTTGGACTTGACTTAAACTTGACATAGCATGACACGTTACCAAGCACAATACCTGACCAGGGACAATGGAAAACATGAGGGCTTAAATACTAGACATGGGAGAACACATGAAAAAGATGACCAATGAACAGACAGAACTGATAACAAGATAACAAGACAAATGAACCAATGAAAATGAGACACATGAACATGGAGGGAAAACAGGACATCACATGTCTAGGGAACACATGACATGAAACAGGAACTAGAATACAAACTAAAAGACATGATATACATGAACACACACATTAAACATTACATATCCCCCCCACTAGGGGCAGCTCCCGACACCCCAAAACATGAACAAACACATAACATAACATAGTTCCAAAGTTCTGTAGGGAGCTGGGGGGCGGGGGGGTCTTGAGGCATATGGCGTGGCCTGGCGAGACAGAGCGTGGGGCATAGGACCAGGGCAGAGTCAATGGAAGGTGGGGCCCTGAGAGGCTCAATGGGTGGAGCTGTGGAAGTTGGGATTGTGAGAGACTTGAGGGGCGGAGCCATGGAAAGTGTAGCTGTGAGAGACTGGAAGGGTGACACCATGGAACTTGGTGCCCGGAGAGTAGCCGAAGACTCGAAGGGCCAGGGTGGAGCTGATGGCAGGGAGGACCAAGGCAGTGCTGGAGGCTCGGAGGAGCAAGGCGGAGCTGGGGGATCGGAAAACAGAGGCGGAGCCGGTGGGACTGAGGACCAAGGCGGAGGTCCCCAGTGGAGCTGACGGAACGGAGGGACAAGTCGCAGCTAGAGGATCGGAGAGTCAAGGCGGAGTCAGGTGACTGACAGACCAAGGAGGAGCCGGAGGGACGAGGCAAAGCCAACAGGCTGAAGGACTGCAGTGAAGCCAAGGGAACGCAGAGCTGAGGCAATGTCGAGGGACCGACAGGCCAAGGTGGAGTCCAGGGCTCGGAGGTTCCAGGCAGGGTCGGAAGGTTGAAAGTTCCCTTTGCCTGATCAGGAGAACTAAGGGTGGGTACAAGGGCGGGAACCATCTCCAGGTCCAACTGCTCAGATGTGGCCATGACATGGCATGGAACAGATTCAGGCATGGCTGTGATGTGGCATGGAGCAGGCTCAGGCGTGGCTGTGACGTGGCATGGAGCAGGCTCAGGCGTGGCTGTGATGTGGCATGGAGCAGGCTGAGGCGTTGCTGTGATATGGCATGGAGCAGGCTGAGGCGTTGCTGTGACGTGGCATGGAACAGGATGAGGCGTTGCTGTGACCTGGCATGGAGCAAAAGATGGCGCTAGCTCGGCAGCCATGACGTGGGACTCTGGATGGGCGGCCATGACGTGGGACTCCGGCTCGGCGGCCATGATGTGGGACTCCAGCTCGGCATCCGCCTCCCCCACAGTGAACGTAGAACCAGTAATCTGCAGGACAAGGTCGATATACTGAACCAGCTTGAGGGAACTGCAACCGCCAGGCATAAACGAGGAGATTGGCTTACTCAATCCAAAACGGAAACAGTCTTTGTGGTCGACCTCAATAAAGTCCACCCGGCAGGCCAGATCGCAGAAGTCCTCCACATAATGCTCCAGGGGACGATTCCCCTGATGTTAGCGGTTCATATTGCGGTCCGGTATTCTGTAACGATGCACTGGCGTTGGCAATGACAATGGAGACGATGATGATGAAGTGAAGAACCCAAGTGCAATTTTATTAACAAACGTGAAATCCAAAAAACCTAACTATAAATGTGAAACATAAACATAAACTTGACTATAAACTTGACTTGACATAAACCTAACTAGACATAAACTTGACTTGACTTAACATGACAACGTTACCAAACATACAATACCTAACCAAGGACAATGGAAAACATGAGGGATTAAATATTTGGACATGGGAGAACACATGACAAAGAAAACCAATGAACAGGCAGAACTGACAACAAGATAACAGGACAATAACCCAATGAAAACAAGGCACATGAACATGGAGGGAAACAGGAATCACATGACAAGGGAACACATGACATGAAACAGGAACTAGATTTTTTTAAATAAAATACATGAAATACATGAACACACACATTAAACATTATATATATATATATATATATATATATATATATATATATATATATATATATATATATATATATATATATATTTATTTATTTATTTCGTATTTGTGCAATATCACATTTGACACTGTATATGTAAACATGTTTTTTAGTCTTTTCAGAGATCAGGAACTGGGAGTCGGCTCATTTTTACATTTTTGTTAAGACATTTTTTATTGTCCTCCTGACACCAAAATATGACTGCTGTGTGCATTTTCCATTTTCCAACTAGTAGCCCCTACTATATATATTATATATATATATATATATATATATATATATATATATATATATATTTAGACCAAATAGTTTTTCTTAAAATTGATGTTCACATATGTGGACAGCTGGACTAAGTTGTGAAATTTTAAATAATACCAAGCTATAGAAAGTCAGAAGTTTTTTTTTTTTTAATTTTCTTTTTATCAAATTACTTCTAATTATTTATCTAATTATGTTTCCAGGAGTGCTTGCTATTCATGTTTTTGAGATGTTACAGATATTATCACAGAAATTAGCATAAATAATTCTGATTCAAAGTAATGTTAAAATATAATTTTGCCTGAATAATTCTGAATCTATGTACTGATTACCATTGTCTGTCAGAAATGTTGAGTGGTCCAAACATCATCTGCAGCCTGAAACTGAACTTTTGACCAGATGTTAGGAGTGAATGCACTTGGCTGCATAGGAAAACTAAAGGATGCTCCCTTGCTCCCTAATTAGGGAATGACTTAACCTACAGTGTGCTGTCTGTCTGCACTGGTCTCAGAAATGTTTGAAATGCTCCTTATTTTCATTCTAACTCCGTATACAGCCTCTGAAAGCAGCATTTTCCAGCTTTTGGATGCATCCATTGACTTTCAATGTGACAATGCACAGTGAATATAGGTTATTTTAAGGAAAATTTGCCTATAGTCCACATACATGGTCATTGTGTTTAACAGTGTGCCGTTTCGCGATAAATCAATGAAATGTTTAAAATGGCATATCGGATGAAACTAGAAACTGTACTCTGTACAGACTGTACAGAGTTCGGCGCCATGTTTTGTCACATGACTCGGTGCGTCGAAAGTTTAACCCTTTAATGGCAGCCTAGAGTATCCTGAACTGAACTAATTTAAAAGTCAGTTTAAATTAAATTAAAGTATGCATGCATAGCCTATACCGAAGCCAAACCACGCATGTAGACACGGGGTCTCAGAAGGGGAATGTCTATTAAGCTGTTTTCCTTGTCTATTTAAATGGAGACACACCTTAGACTGTTTTTGTTCTAAAATAAAGTTAATATTAATTACTTACAACTACACTAACCCTATCCCTATTCCTCAAAGAAAACCTTTTGTATTTTCTTATTTTAAATGTTTTATTTTATTTTATTTATGAATCGTTTTCCCAATTGAGGATGTTGTCTGATGTCCCCAAAGGGAGGTTTTGTCAGATTTGTCTCCAAACTACATTCACACTGACATACATGTACTGTATTCACCCCTTCCTTTCTTTCTCTACCCACAAACCCTTTCTCCGCAACGCTTTGCAGCATCCCTCATTTGTCGGCCCCTCGGGGCACATTGCACTCCCGGGACTAATCCACATCAGCCCAGGCGCCTAATCTTGTTCCGTACTGGAGGATGTCCAAATTACAGAGGCAAGACGGTAATCAGCAGATGGCTGTAGGTGAACAGAGAGGGCAGGAAGCAGATATAGATTTGTAAGATGACAATTCCTATTATCCCTTCAATGCCTTTTTCATTGTCTAGATCATTGGCTGTTCCAATAAAAGAATAGTTCACCCGAAAAATAAATTCTGTCATTATTTACATGTCATGACTTTCTTTCTTCAGTGGAATGCAAAAGGAGATGTTTTGTGTTCCACAGAAGAAAGAAAGTCATATGGGTTTGGAAATACATGAGGGTCAATAAATGATGACAGAATTTTAATTTTTGAGTGAACTATCCCTTTAATGTTACTTCACAATGCTGCTCAGCTATAACACAGAGATAAACAGTCAGCAGTTAAATAATACAAAAGGCAAAAGTCTCATTATCTCAACGAGGGGTGAAACAGACAATAACTTTGGCCTGGAACATGACACAGTAAAACTGCTACATAAACAAGAAAATTTAGTTGGAAAAGGAAAGGTAATGTACAGGGCAGCATTGTATTTTTTTTATTACACAGCATATAAATTCATGGATATCAGTTAGGCATTAGATGAGAGCTCACTATCCCTTTAATTTCCCATAATAGAATGTCTTAGACAGACATCCCATGGGGAAGGACGTGGCAGCCTGGCCTAGATGCCAGCCAGCCTAGAAAGGGGTCAAGGAGGCTTGCCAGAAGTTCACAGGGAATATCGGGCAGAAACAGAATGGTAGATTAAATGGGAAAAGCGATTAGAGGAAAACGGTAAACTTCCATTTGCACCTCTGCTGTTTGCGTTTTTCTACACTCTCCTGAGGCTCAAGCACCGGGATGTCTGTAGCCTACTCACTCACTGGCTCTGTTCAGGATAGCATTCTACCATACTACTTTTACTATGTCTGCAGTATGTAGCAATGTTTTGTACAGAAATCTTCTTTTTGTGTGTGTGTGTGTGTGTGTGAGTGTGTGTAACGGGGGAGACCAGTTCACTCCCCCAACTGATACTGTATCTTACAATGCAATGTACTTGTCTTGACCTTCCATTTCCAATGTGATGAATGAACTGGAAGTATTATCGGCTGTATTTTTTACATCTCTTTACAGCCAAATTTTAAGATAGTTTAATGCTGGAATAAAACAGGAAAAAGTAGCTTGAAAATAAAAAATGCCTAAAGAAGGTCTTTAACTGAAACATTGTTATTTATTAAAGATTTGCAAGCTAAGAGAGTGTGCAAGGCTTTTTTTCTTCTTCTTTTTTTTTTTTTTTTACATTGTATTAACTATATCCTACGCACCTACCTGCGACTACCCCATTATTACTACTTTCAATTGCTTAAAATTTTGAATTAAATTATTTACGATATGTCAATTAATATATCAAATTAATTGTATATATCAATCTTTGGTAACCGCCCCCAAATAAAAAAAAATGTCAATATATAATAATCAAAGTATATATATATATATATATATATATATATATATATATATATACTATGACAAACCATGGTTTACAGCAAAACTCAGGCAGCTTCGTCAGACCAAAGAGAATGCTTACAGAAGTGGGGATAAAATCTTGTACAATCAGGCCAGAAACACACTGACAAAAGAGATATATATATATCAGAGTTGGGGAAGCTACTTAGCTTTTTAAAAGTAGTTAGCTACACTACAAGCTAATAATAAAAAGCAGTCAACTACACTGAAGCTATTTAAAGAAGAAAATATTTTTAGATATATAACAATCTGATATTATTATTTAACCATTAAATGCATGGGAATTTCACCAAACACTCTTACATACCATATTCGGGTCTTTAGAGACCCGATCACAAACTTCTTCACAAATTGATCAACAAAATGCCCAGATAGAGTCAAATTTTCAAAATATTTTCAAGACAATTAGAAAATAATAGAATAAAATATATTTGTATATATTTTGACGTATTTTTCATTTATTAAAGAGAAAATGCAACAAATCAGGGCAAATCTAGAACAGGATTCATTACTTCACACTGAAATTTCACTGGCTTTCAAAACATATTGAGCTACACATAACACATAAGTAACACACAAATATTTTCTCAGGAACTTCTTGAGTCTAAATACTGTAGATGCACAACTTACATAATTTCAGTAGTACACCCAAATGACAATAGTCAAGTCATACTGTTCATGTGTTGTACTTGCTATAGTTTACTTCTATGTTGTTTCTTCATCAAATAGTAATGTCAAATATAGTCAATCACTGAAACAACAGCGCCACCTTGAGTAAGAAATAACATGTATAATATGTATGTGTACGCGCATATGGATAATTCAACATTGTTGATAATTCATTGTTGCACAGAAAATCAACGTGATATAGTATTTATTTGTATGAATATAGTACTAATTTCTCTTGTAATAAACAAAGAAATAGACATCCAATGATAGTAAACTTTAGATATGAAGTAATCATACAAATATAATTTATGGAAGAAGAAAAAAACGACACTCTTACATACATAGGGTCTCTATACACTTTTGGTACTTAAACCTTTATATACAACGATCAGCCACAACATTAAAACCACCTGCCTAATAGTGTAGGTCCCCCTCCGCCAAAACAGCGCCAACCCGCATCTCAAAATAGCATTCTGAGGTGCTATTCTTCTCACCACATTTGTACAGAGCAGTTATCTGAGTTACCGTAGACTTTGTCGGTTCAAACCAGTCTGGCTATTCTCTGTTGATCTCTCTCATCAACAAGGTGTTTCCAACTACAGAACTGCCCCTCACAGGATGTTTTTTTGTTTTTGGCACCATTCTGAGTAAATTCTAGAGACTATTGTGTGTGAAAATCCCAGGAGATCAGCAGTTACAGAAATACTCAAACCAGCCCATCTGGCACCCAACAATCATCCATGCGATTATCTAATCAGCCAATCGTGTGGCAGCAGTGCAGTGCATAAAATCTTGCAGATACAGGTCAGGAGCTTCAGTTAATGTTCACATCAACCATTAGAATGGGGAAACAATGTGATCTCAGTGATTTGGATCATGGCATGACTGTTGGTGCCAGACCTATATAGTCAGACCTAAATAACTGTAATTGGTAACAAGGTTAAGAATTGTTCCCCCAAGTGTAAAAACATATTTTTTGTCTTGAAGGTGATTTTTATTTTGAAAAATTATCAATTTTGATTTGTCCTTGTTCATTGGTAATGCCCAATTACTGCAGTAATTTTATAGAATTGAGAGGCTTTCACGTAATCCCTCTTCAGTAGGTGAGCAGGTCGTCTGCATGCAGAAGACATTTACTTTCTCTGTTCTCTAGCGTGAGTCCAGGGCTACATGAGTTTTCAAGCATTGTGGCCAATTCATTACAACTCCCTTATTCTGGCCGAAATAATCAGTTAGTCTGTTGTTTATTTTAAAGCAGCATTTGTTGTCTTTGTACATGTCCTTTATTAAATCATAAACCTTTCCTCCTAGTCCACTCTGAATCAGTTTAAGGAACAATCCATCATGTCGAACTGAATCAAAGGTTTTTTGTTTTTTTTAATCAATAAAGCAGACAAATATTTTTCCTTGTTTTGTTTGGTGGACATGTTTGTGTATAAGTGTGTTCAGTGTGTAGATGTGATCAGTTGTTCTCTGTTTTGACATGAATCCAGTTTGACAGTTGTGTAAAGTCTTGTTTTCTTGGAGATATTGGGTTAATCTGTCATTTATAATGCAACAGAAGAGTTTGCCAAGGTTGTTGCTCACTGAAATGCCCCTGTAGTTGTTTGGGTTAAATTTGTCAACTTGTTTGAAGATTGGAGAGATTTGATTTTCTTTCCAATTCTCAGGAAAGTGTCCTGATTTTAAGAGCAAATTAAATAATTTGAGAATGGCCTCATTCAGTTCGGGGCTGCCATGTTTCAACATCTCATTGCATATTCCAACTGAGCCGAAAGGTTTTTTATTTTTGAGATATTTGATTTTTTCACTGAGTTCCTTCAGTGATATGGGGTTGTCCAAATTATTTAATTGACCCTTTATTGTACATTCCAGATTATATAGTTGGGAATTCAGAATTTTTTGGGTGGGGTTTTGTTCATTTTGTATATAAAGGTTTCCAAAATGTTCTGTCTAGGTGTTTGGGTCACAGATGGGAATTCGTTCTTCTTTGTTGGACTTATTTAAATTGTTCCATAATTCCTAGAATTCATTTTGATTAACTGCTTCTTCTATTTTGTTGAGCTTTGTTGTCATATGAGCCAAGAGACTGAAACTGAATGATCTCAGAATGTAATGTGTTAATGATCTTCTCATTATAATAGGTTGACTCATGTGGGGGGATGTAGGTGGCACACAGATAAGTATCCTCATCTGTACAAATTAGTTCCTGTAACACATCAATGGAAAGGAGGAGGCGAGAACCGGCTTGACAATATAAATAATATTTAATGATTAACTAAAACAAAAGCACAAACACACACAGGTGTCTGACAGCTGTCCGTAACTCTCTCTCTGTCCCACTGCCGTCTCCAGTCGGCCCTTATCCCTCTCGGGCTAATCAGCCCGATTAGGGGCCGGGTGTGCGGAATCATGACCCGGCCCCGCCCTCCACCCTGCCACAGTTCCTTTTTAATTTTAATCCAAATATGTTCTCTCTTTTTTAACAGGCTGAATGTAATGGAAAATATGTTCTTGAAACCAAACAATAATTCCTCCTGAATCTCTTCCATTTTGAACATGAGGGTGTTTCACTGATGGTATACGTAATTCTCCGTAGTTTAAAGTAGTGTAGGTTTTAGACTCTAATCGACTCCATGTCTCAAATAATATTATGATATATGAACTATATACAATATTTACAAAATCAGGGTTTTTGCTTTTTTATCCAAAAGCAGCAGAAAACATTCACTAAATGTTGTAGCTTGTGATTTTAAGTGATGACATTGTGATTTTTTACCAGAAATAAGAATGTATGATTCCTGCCCCAATCAGGTTATGAAATATTCTGAATTAAATGAAGTACCTTTGAATATCAACTGTATAACAAAAAGAGTGGTGTGTTCTCAGAGCTTTTCAGTGTTACATCCTTGAGTGTTTTAGTAAATATTTTAATGCCCTCTCGATGAACGTGGAGACGGTCATAAAGGTGCTCATGAGTGATAAGCTGACGATTTGCTATATGTACATTTGGCACACACATCAGCTATCTCTGCATTAATGGCATTGATGATGTTTTGTGGAACGTCTCTGTGAGGCAGCAGTGTAGAGATGATGACTTTGGCACTGGGGTAGATTCCTCTAGCTGATTTCACCACATTGATGAGAGCTTTGGCGATATCCACTCTCCTGGTGCTGAGGTCATTTGTCCCAGTGTGCAGTATAATATGTGATGGTGTTCCCAAAACACATCCACTCTAGCCGCCCCCCATGCCATGCCTTCTACCTCCGGGTACGAGGCCGGCCCGGCTGGTGCTGGAGGCGATTTGGGGGCTTCAATGGGCGCGGCTCCGCCGGGTAAATCCCCACGGACCTCCCATTCCCCAGCACGCTCGTTTGCCCCCGGCGAGTTCCGAGAGAAGACCAGCTCGCCCCAGGGCAAGCTTAGTGTCCCTTTCAGAGCTCCGGAGCGGTATGAGTGCTCGATCGCTGCATCGGAGAGCGTACTGGCGATGTCAGACGGCGAGGACTCGACTGGGCTGCCACCTTCGGGTCGGCCCGCCCAGTCTGAGGCTGACGGCGAGATGACCGCCATGCTTGCCCGGGCCGCTGCGTGTGTAGGGTTGGAGTGGAACCTTCCACCCTCCCCTGAGCACTCGTGGCTAGATGATTGGTTCCTGGGTTCGGGGTGCTGCTCACAGCCACACCCCCCTTTTTCTGCCTGAAACCAACCTCCCAGCTCGTCCGCTCTCACTACGCTCAATGGCGGGGCAGCCCACGGGTATACGTGGGTCCCTCAGGTGGATAAGGCGGTTGCGGTGCACCTATGCCCGCAAAGCGCAGCCACCTGGCAGGATTGCCCAGCACTCCCTTCCAAGGCCTGTAGGACGACGACGTCGTCTCTGACGGCCAAAGCCTACAGTGCCACTGGTCAGGCCACCTCTGCCCTGCATGCCATGGCCCTCCTGCAAGTACACCAGGCGAAGGCACTAAAGGAACTGCACGTGGGTAGTCCTGGTCCCAATAAGATGCAGGAGCTGCCCTCCAGGCGACAAAGGTCATGGCGCGAGCACTCGGGCAGGCGATGTCCACTCTCGTGGTCCAGGAAAACCACCTGTGGCTGAATCTGGTAGAGATGAGGGATGCAGACAAGGTTCGCTTTCTCAACGCCCCCATCTCCCAGATCGGCCTATTCGGCGACACCGTCGAGAACTTTGCCCAGCAGTTCTCGGCGGTGAGGAAGCAGACGGAGGCTATACAACACATCTTGCCCCGGCGCGGCTCAAGATCCCGTATCCCATCTGCTTGCCGAGGGCGTCCCCATGCGGCGGTGAAAGCCCAGGCGGCTCTGCCTTAGCCCGAGCCCAGTTCTCGGCCCCAGCGTAGAGCCCCCCGCAGGAAGCTGATGCCCCCCGCCTCACAGGCCAGCACGAGGACCCGGAAAGCTTCTAAGCGCCCCTGAGATGGATGACCCAGGGAGTGAGATGTCTGCTGCAAACCCGGAGCTGGTATCCAGACCACTCCATCACCCGGTGGAGGGCCGGGAGGTAAATCCTTGGTTTCCTTTTCTTTTATGTTCGCCCACATTCTCAATAAAAGAGCAGTTTCCTCACTCCCTGGGTCACATAGCCAGTGTTTACCACCACCGTTATCACGGCAAACGGGCACTGAGCACCTGCGACTTCACGTGTTCGGTCGCACCATACTCACACCCACTGCCAGGTGATTGTGACGGACTACGAGGACGGTCAAAAAGTCCCTCCTCCCCCGTCGCCGACCCCCCCAACGCCGGGTACATGGGGCAAGGTAAGTGCTTCGAGGGTCCCCTCAGTGCAGCCACGAGTTCGAGATGAAGCGAGGCTCCTCGACGTGGCATCCCCTGCTCCCTCCCGCCGCAAGGCCCCACCCACAGGTATGTTAAACGCGAACGTCCCTTTAGTGCCACTCGCCTGGAACTTGGACGCGTGGCTAGTGCTTTCCAACCCGTCGCGGTGGTTGGCCAGGACCATCCGACTCGGCTACGTGATTCAGTTCGCCAGGCGCCCGCCCCGGTTCAGCGGCGTCCGCTTCACTTCGGTGAAGGGTGAGAACGCCACCACCTTGCGTGCGGAGATCGCGACCCTTCTGCGCAAGGACGCGATAGAGCCTGTCCCTCCAGCCGAAATGATAAAAGGGTTTTATAGCCCTTACTTCATCGTACTGAAGCCTTGCACAGACTCCCGTTCAAGATGCTGACGCCAATGCACATTTTGGTGTGTGTCCGGCATCAAGATTGGTGATTGTGTTCTGTCAGGTACGAACAGGTAAGTTTGGGAATACGATCAGCTGGCCGGGTGTATCGCTTGCGTATAGCGCCTTTCCCCTCCAAAGAGGCGAAGATGTGTGCTTCTTTTCCCATGCGAGTTCACGAACCCGTGAACCCTGGATGTCCTTCCTCCATAGCTCTGTGGCTCGCGAATTCAGCGGAGGAATTCACAGCCAGAACCAGTACGTGTGCTAATATGCCCTTACTGAGGTAGGTGCTCCACAGGTGCCGGTTACTCCAGTAACCCCCTGTGATGTATTTTCCGCAGTACGGTCTCCCTGTCAGCAGACCTGCGTCTCCCTTCGACAGAGCCCTCTCTGTCCTGGTTGCCGTGTTTGTAGAGCTCCTCCCCTTTCAGGCAGGACCTACCACCGCGCCTCTTCCATGTACGGCTCTGAGCCCACATGACATGCTTGCCACATGTTACATCCCCTCCGGGCAGGATGTGGTCCCCGCGGGGTCTTTTCCCCTGGAAAGAATAGGATAGGAAAAGAACACCTTCCCCGGTGCATATATTGAGTGTTAAAATGGCCCCAGCCGAATAACTGAATACTCTGTGGAGAGAAAACATAGAGAGAAAAGGCCACGGCTGGCGCA
The DNA here is from genome assembly GCF_019703515.2 of Myxocyprinus asiaticus. Classification (NCBI taxonomy): domain Eukaryota; kingdom Metazoa; phylum Chordata; class Actinopteri; order Cypriniformes; family Catostomidae; genus Myxocyprinus; species Myxocyprinus asiaticus. Next base: position 7,705,924 of record NC_059367.1, on the reverse strand, counting down.
GCCTGCTCTCATACTAGATACGTCTCTTCCCCCCCAGGGATGTGGGGAACTATATGACGTTTTTTGGGGCATTGGGGGAGGCTACGTGCAGACCGGTGCACCTGCTACTATGCACGCAGCAGCTTGCTTGCACCTGCACCGGCAATCCGCGTAATATGGTTCAGCTAGTTGTGGCTTTCGTATAGGGACCCCTAGTGTCACTACATCGACACAACGTCGAGTGAGTGACAGAAGGGGAATGTCTCGGTTACTGTCGTAACCTCCGTTCCCTGATGGAGGGAATGAGACGTTGTGTCCCCCCTGCCACAATGCTGTACTACCCACTGAAATGGCCGGGACCCTGTCTCGGCTCAGCACAAAACCTGAATGAGTGGTTGCGAGCCAGCTCCTTTTATACCCATATGTCTGGGGGAGTGGCATGCAAATTCCACTCGCCAATTCTCATTGGCCTTTTCACAAAGAGGTGTTTGGGGCTCCCAAGGGCGACCCCTAGTGTCACTACATCGACACAACATTGCATTCCCTCCATCAGGGAATGGAGGTTACGACAGTAACCAAGACATTTTTCTGAGGTGTTCAGGAGTAGAGGTGTTGAGTGTTTGTGTCCTGGCACACTGTTGCTGTTGTTCTGTGGTTGTGATGTGTTCAGGGTTTGTGTGTAGCTGTTGTCTCATCTCCTCCTGTTGTTGTTTCTCCATCATATTGCTGTGTTGATCTCTCTTGACCACATCCTCACTCACCCTCCTCAGCTCCTCTCACAGCTTCTGGTTGTTCTCCTGTAATTGTCTGACAGCAGAGCAGAGCTGTTGAAGTTGTTGTATGCTGAGGTGGCTGGCCTGGTTTTGGAGCTGGCAGAAGTTGTTGGTAGTTTCCTCTTTAAACAGGAAGTAGTCCTGCTCCAGCTCAGTGATGTTGTCTCTCAAGGCTTTGATCTTTGGAGATGCAAGAGAGACAGGGTGTTATGGGGTGCTTGAGCTGAGGGCTCCGTTTTTGATTATTATGGAGCAGGACTCTACACTGCTCTTCACCTCAGGATCTTTCTTTATCTTCTGAACCTCCATTTTAAAGTTCATGAAATTTGTCTGAAATTCATCAAGGCTGGGTTGTGACCCCTGGACCATGCACCGTTGTGATACAAGTTTACAGCCAGCTTCGTCTCTTTTTTAACCTTTCAGAGTGATTTGTCTACCTTTACTGATGCCACCTTTTCTTCTGCAGTTCATGGCAGTTATGAGAGTGCTGTGCCAGGCTGATGGCTGATCAGTGAAGAAGAGCAGGTTTCACTGGACTCTTTTGGGTTCTGGTTCACTGCTGTCAGACAGCAGCATCTCTGGGATGTTTAGGTTTTATGCATTTTTTTTAATGTGACTTTTAAGTTTCCTAGAGGTCTTACCTTAAAAATCTTCTGCATCTTTTGATCGTAGTTTATTTTCCAACCATTTAAGTAGTGTTTGAGTCATAAAAACATACACTCTCTGGCAAAAATTGAAGTTACAGCAGGATCTGAATTTAAAATAAAAAGGAAACAATAAGATGGGGAGGGGTACATAAAGAGATGGTGTCATTTTGACAACTGGTATATTGTACTGTATTTACACAGCAAGTAGCAACAAGTAACAGATCAGGTGGTGTGTAGTGGACATGTTCACTGATTGTGTTCTCTAAGTTTATGGCACTTGTATAAATGATGGGCCACTACGGAGGGAGTGGGCCTTTCACCAAGTAAGATTTTAAATGGATCTTTCTCATTGAGTGACTGAAACTCAGGGAAAGACATTTGTATTTTGGTGCAGAGTGAGTCTCGTAAGGAGGAGTATTTTGGGCAGTGAATGAGGAAGTGCATCTCTGTGTCGACCTCTCCTGATGTGCAGTGACTGCACAGATGGTCTTCTTTGGGCAGCCATGTTTTTTTGTATCTTCCTGTTTCTGTGGCCAGTTGGTGGTCAATAAGTCTGTACTTATTTAGTAACTCTCTTTGTTTTATGTCTCTGACAGAGGAGAGATATTCAGCTGGACTGTACTGTCTCTCCAGATCAACATAACATTTCATACGGCTCTGGGTATTTATTTGCTCTTTCCAATGTTCTATGTATTTATTTGTATCTTAATTCATAATTTCTTTTTTACTTATGGGTTGTGTTGCTGCATAAATATTGGGTTCTTTATTTGTAAGCTGTGATACTAGTATACAGAGAGGACTTTGCTTTTGGATTTAGTTATTGTGCTTTGAGTGCTTTATAGTTTAGGGCATCTCTTAGACTTGAATTTAGGTATATCCAAAATTGTAATGTTCTTTTTTAAATTCTTACATTTACAGGGAGACAGCCAAGTTCTGCTCTACATGCATTATTGGGTGTTTTTCTGTGGACATGAAGGATGTTTCTGCAGAACTTTACATGTAGACTTTCAATCAGGTGTTTGTCCCAGATATTGTGGCTATAAATGTTAAGAGAGCCCCAGACCTCACTTCCGAAGTAAGGCTATGGGTAGAATTTCAGTATCAAATATCTTTATCCAAATTCTGATTGGAATGTTAATCTTGAATAATCTCATTTTGTATGGCATGCATTGCCCTACGGGCTTTTGTAAGTAATGCTTTAATCGCTGAATTGAAATTCAAAGAAGGGGTTAAGACGAGGCCCAGATCAGTGTACTGAAGTGCGGTGTTGTTGAGGGTAAATATGTGTCTTTTTTCATGATTTCTGTATTTGTTTTCTGAAATATCAATATTTAATTTTTTTGGATGTCGATTTCTAGGGCCCAATCATGGCAATATTGATTTAAGATGTCCAGACTGTTTTGGAGACCTTCTGGTGTCTTAGACAGAGCTAGCAGGTCATCTGCATACAATAAATATTTGACTTCAGTGTCATACAGTTCAAGTCCTGGGCTTTCAGAACAGTCCAGCAGCTCAGCCAGTTCATTAATATAAATGCTAAATAAAGTGGGGCTAAGACAGCAGCCTTGTCTTACTACATGCTGTTGGTGAAAAAATTCTATTCTATTTTTTCCCAATCTTTACTGCACAATTACAGTGTGTGAGCATATGTTTAATTAGGTCATATACCTTACCTCTTATGCCACTTTGAATTATTTTATAAAGTAACCCTTGATGCCAAATTGTGTCAAAAGCCTTTTTAAAATCTACAAAACATGCAAATACATTTTTTTTTTTTTTTTTTTTTGGTGTTTGTGCTTATTTATTATTGTTTGTAATGTGTGTGTATATATATATATATATATATATATATATATATATATATATATATATATATATATATATGGTCAGTGGTTTGATGTTTAGGAAGGAAGCCAATTTGAGATTTGCTGATGACATTGTGTTGTTTTATGAAAGAAGTAATTCTTGAGTTAATGATGGAGCAAAACACTTTTCCCAGGTTACTGGTTACACAGATCCCCCTGTAATTATTAGGATCTATGTTGTCTCCACTTTTAAAGATCGGAGATATGAGTCCTGTATTCCAGGCAGCAGGGAAAAAAACCTGAGATCAGGATTATGTTGAAAAGTTTAAGCAGTGCATTCTGGAGTTCAGGAGAGCTGTTTCTTAACATCCCATTTCTGATTTTGTCAGGACCACAGGAATTATTATGTATCAGTACTTTCAGTTCTTTGCTCAGTTCTTGTTGAGTTATTGGATAATCTAGTGGATTATGGTTATTTCTGATACACGATTCAAGAGCATTCAGTATATTAAGGACTTTTACTTGAATAGGATTAATTAAGGGATCTGTTTGGTGTGTGTAGAGGTTCTCAAAATAGTTTTTCCAAATGTTCCCATCTTGAATGGCTAGTTCCTGTGGTTCTGCAGTACCTAAACTCTTCCAAATTCCAGAATTGACTCTGGTCAACAGAATTCTCTATATTCTGAAGGGTCTGGTTGTAGTATTCATGTTTTTTCTGTCTCAGTGTCTTCTTGTATTGTTTCTGTGTATTTGAGTATTCTAAACAGAGCTCAGTGTTATTTGTATTTCTGTGTTTTTGGTTAGAAATGAACCTTAGCTTTTGTCTAATTGTTTTACACTCATGGTCAAACCATTTTTCAGAGGGTTTTTGTTTTCTATCGTCTCTTTTGTGTTTTTGTATTGACTGGATTTAAATGAGCTTTTCTTGCTATAGTTTCGAAAATGTCATTCATGTCTTTGATAGCTAAGCCAATTAATTTGTTGTCATTACCATAGTTTGAATTTGTAAAAGTTATGAAGGAATTGACAATTTTATTACATTTTAATACCTGTATATTTGTTTCAGCTGTATTACTGGTCCATCCGTAGGAGTTGTTTAGTTTGTACTGATTGGATGGCTTTTTATTTAATTCTTTTGGTTTACTGTTATTATTTTTATGGACACGTTTATCTGGCTGTGATCATGAAGGGGTGATTGAGCTTTGACTGTGACTGCGCTGAAGTGGGATGGGTTTAAATTTGTTATTGCGTAATCTACAACACTGGACCTGAGATCTGAGCTGTAAGTGTATTGTCCCCAAGAATCTCCTCTGATTCTGCCATTCAAAATATAAAGCACTAAAATTTGACAGAGATGCACCACCTTTCCATGTTTGTTAACTACAGTATCCTGGTTACTTCTCTTAGTAGGAGTACTGATGAGTGCTGATCTCCTGAATTATCGATGTAGTTAGCCTCTGAGCCAGTTCTAGCGTTAAGATCTCCACATAGTACAATTTTTTTCCTTAGTTTGATATTGGCAAATTTCTCTCTCTCTCTCTCTCTCTCTCTCTCTCTCTCTCTCTCTCTCTCTCTCTCTCTCTCGCTCTCGCTCTCTCTCTCTCTCATGGAAATCTTAAAAGAGATAAAAAGGGTGTTTATGTATCAGAGGGCATCTTTGTCATGAAACACATCGCTTTAAACTTAACAAATTTACGCTATGAATAGTAGTTGTACTATCACAATTAGAAGCACATCCTCCTAAAGTAATTTACAGTGTGCAGAGTACACTATCACATACAGTAACACACAAAAGCTGTTCGGAATGTAATACTAGCATACTGCTTACTGCACAATATACAGTACATTCTGTGTAGTATGTATTCCATGCTTACAGAAAATTCACATTTAGAGTGTACATAGCATATACTGCAGAAATAGTTATATAGAGTAATTTGTACAGTAGTATGCAAACAAACATATAGCTACAGCGGGAGGTCAAGAGTTAACCCTGTGAATGGGTGGTTTTCATCAGGCAGTGGAAGTAGTGAAGGCTGGCAGAGATATTACTGTGAAAACATCGCTTTATGGATTTCAGCACTGACATTTTTGTATTTTTTTTTTATTTTTGTTTTGTGTATTTCACTAGACATCAATCTCTGTCTTTCGTTTTACAACCATTTTTTAGCCCTCACTTTACATTCTCACTGTAGCGAGTGTGTGTGTGTGTGTGTACATCCACTAGTCCCAATACAAATTAAAATTTTCAGCTGTTCTTTTAATGGAATCCACATACTGACAGTATGCAAATGCTCTGACAACAATCTAAAGCTGTCATCCTTAAGATTCCCTGATATTTCCAGGTTTTCCATGACCGTGACAACCATGTCATTGAAGAATTCAGTTGAGTCTTGTATGACAAGTCAATTTTGACGTGTCTTTAATGTTTTGATTACATTGGCAAGACATAAACATCAAGTAATGAATATGACGGCAACTACACAACACAATGAGTTGTGCTAAGCAAGATAACACCCATGATGACAAAGCACTGACTGTGTTAGCTTGACACATACAATTTAAGTGTACATAAAATATGCATGAGGAAGTAGCCTACAATTACAAACTCAGTGTTTGCTGGGGTGTGTGTACAGTAAACTGTAAAACCCTCTATGATTAATGTCTCCGGTTACACATGTAACCTCGGTTCCCTGAGATGAAGGGAACAAGGCATCGCCATTAGCACTATGGGGAGTGTCCTTCTTACACGACCTTGTTGAAACCCTTATACAATCACGCCAATCTTCTGATTGGTAATGGTGTCTGAACCCCGCCCCTTGAGGCACGCATTAGGCCTATATAAGCGGGTGCTCAATCACCATTTCTTCAGAGGAACAAGAGTGAGTCACTTGATTATGAAATTCTGAAGTAGTAGTGCGGCCAGCTTTAGCAATGTCTCGTACCCTTCATCTCAGGGATCCGAAATTACATGTGTAACCGGAGATGTTCCCTATCGATTCAGTTCGCTCGACATTGCCATAAGCACTATGAGGAACGGAATCCCATCATGCTGCACTACGTGACATTACACCCCCAGAGTTATAACACTAAATAGAGAAATTATAAGGAGTCACAGGCCGATGACTTATAAGTCATATTAAAGTGTATATGAATAGTCCCACAAGACAGATGCCAGATGGAAATTAATGCAGTCTGGAATCTATATGAACCATATAGACATACACAGTATGGTTTATTAACCCTCTCACAACATAGTTGGAAAAGTAGGTTTTATTTCTTATGGTAGTACTTATCGAAAGAGCATGACACCGCAGTGAGTATAGCACAAGTGAAGAACCCTCATGGTGAGCCAGGAGGGGAGCACTTTGAATGGATATATGAACTATATAGTCATATAGTATGAATTAACCCCTTCACGAGCCTAGTCGGGAAGGAAGTTTTATTACAATGAAAGTAATTGTGACTTTATGGGAAATTTACAACTGTCTGTATGCAGGCAGCACTTAAAAAGGGCACAAGTTTGTTTGGGCAATGGGCAGTTCAACAGCATGTAATCAGGCAGCTGAGTTGATTATAGTTGGTAGCCCAACCATAATAAGGGCTTGGGCTCACTGTGTCATGTGTATTTTGTTGATTCATGTCTTTTATTATGTCATGTGTATTTGTTGATTCATGTCTTTTATTTTGAAATGTTTAGTTCCTGTTTCCCTTGTCATGTGATTCCTGTTTTCCCTCCATGTTCATGTGTCATGTTTTCATTGGTTTATTTTTTAATTAGCTTGTTATGAGTTCTGTTTGTTCATTGGTTTATGTTCCCCCATGTCCATGTATTTAAGTCCTCATGTTCACCATTGTCGTTTGTCAAGTATTGAATGTGCATATTAATGTTGTTTATAGTCAAGTCATGTTATAGTCAAGTTCATGTTTATGTTTTATGTTTCACATTTGTAGTTAGGGTTACTGGTTTTCACGTTTGTAAATAAACTGCACTTGGGTTCTTCATCTTCAAGTCATCGTCATCATCATTGCCAGCAGCCAGCACACGTTACACACTGCTTGAATATAAGAAGCACTCTATACAGAGAGGACTTGTGAGGAGATGAACGCCACGTCCAGGTTATAAAATCTTGCGAATGTGTTTGAAAGGACCGTCCTGCTGCCAAACATATGTCCTGTAAAGACACACCATTTGTGCATGCCCATGAAGAAGCCACGCCTCTCACTGAATGCACTTTGACACCAAAAGGGCAATTCGTGCCCTATGATTTGTAAGCGGGGGCAATCGCATCAACAATCCAGTGAGAGAGCCTTTGTTTGGAGACAGAAATTCCTTTTGTGCGTCCTCCATAACAAATAAAGAGCTGATCCGACAACCTACACAGCGTTCAACATGTATGCAATGCACTCACCGGGCGTAACATATGCATAGATTGCTCTTCATCTGAATTAAATGGTGGGAAAAAAAAGAAGGCTTGCAAACTAACCACCTGAGCCCTGAAGGGCGTTGATAAAACCTTAGACACATAGCCTTTTATAGGTTTAATGTCATTTAAATGACAAGCCAGCCTCCAGTATTCATCACAGACTGAGCCAATTCTGGCTCATCTAACGTGCTCCGTTCAGAGGCCACATGTATAGGTTCCACAGCTCTGGCTGGGGATGCCAAATCATGCCTTGTGCTTGAGAGAGAAGATCTCTCCTCACGGGTATTTCCCATTAAGGGCCTTCTAGTATTTCTATAATCTCCGGAAACCAGGACTGTCTGACTTTGCTGATGACAGAATGAAGGAAGCGCACTGGAGGAAACGCATACTTGCATTTGAAATCTCCATTCCCCTGGTAATGCTACCTGGCGTGATAACAGATCCGCTCCGAAATTTTGACGGCCCGGGCCATGTGTCACATGCAAAGAGAGGAAATGATGACTGCTCCATTGGAGGAAGTGTTGTGTCATGCTCATTAATTGTGACGATCGGAGTCCACCCTGGCGATTTATGCATGCCACTACTGTTGTGTTATCCAAACGAATCAGCACATGGTGATTCACAATGTCGGAATTGAAAGCTCTCAAAGCTACAAAGCCAGCCAGTAGTTCTAGGCGATTTATGTGCCATGCCCATTTCGCACCTGTCCAGGTGCCGAAAGTCGGACGTCCATCACCCCAGCCTGTGTTGGATGCATCTGTGGTCACCACTTTTCTTCTTAAAATTTGACCCAGCATAACACCCTGTTGTTAGAAGGCCGGTGCTATTCATGGTGCTAGAGCAGCCAGACAGTGGCGATACACCACGATGCACATGTGTCCAAGGCACCAGGCCCAATGTGGAACGTGCTGCTTGAGCCAGTACTGGAGAGGTCTCATGTATAACAGACCTAACGTATGATGGCGGACGCTGCCGCTATAAGCCTAGCATTCTCTGAAATGACATCAGTGGCAATGTATTCCCCAGTTTGAACTGAGACAGACACTGAAGAATGGTCTGTATATGCTCATTCATGAGGTGCACACGCATGATCACAGAGTCGAGACGAACCCCTAAAAAGGAGATTTGCTGACTGGGGGAAAGTGTGCTTTTCACCCAGTTGACATTCAGACACAGATCTTTCAGATGGTGAAGTAGCAAGTCTCTGTGTTCGCTCACTAGTTCCTCTGATTGGGCTAGTATTAACCAGTCATCGAGGTAATTCAAAACATGCACACCGTTCAATTTCAATGGGGCGAGCGCCTCATCGTTACATTTCATGAACGTGTGGGAAGCCAGAGACAGACCGAAAGGAAGGACTTTGAATTGATACGCAGTTCCCCCAAATGCGAATCTCAAAAACTGCTTGTGACACGGTGCAATTGGTACATGAAAATACGCTCTCTTCAGATCTATTGATGCAAACCAGCCCTGAAGACGGATGTGTGATAAGATCTGTTTCTGAGTTAACAGTCTGAATGTGCGCTTCGCAAGCGCACATCTAGAATGGACTGAAGCCCGCCGTCTCTCTTTGTAACAAAATAATAATGGCTGTAAACCCCTCTGTCGCAATCACAGTCTGGGACAGTCTCTATCGCATTTTTTGCGAGGAGACTGTGAATTTCTGCACGCAACAGCGAAGTTGGAAGGTGGTGGCGTACAAACTGAATCATATAACCATGCTCGATCGTTTTTAGCACCCAGTCTGACATGCCCATGAGGGCTCACCACGTGTCCACACAGTGGGATAGTAGACTTATTGATTCGTTTGCTAAAAGCGATAAAGTGCCACTCACCATAGGGAAGCAGTTGAGCATAACTTGTGGGGTGCATGATACGTGAAGCGAAAATGGCCCTTTTCCTGAGAATGTGTGAACGTCCCGTTTTTGTACAATGGGCGCTTTTTTCTCTTTTGCGAAATCTATTTCTGTTTGAGTAATACACACAGAAGCAACATTTTGATCAATGTCCTGTTCCCAATGAACAGTAATGGGGAAGATGGGAGAAACACTGTGTGCTTCTAATCGAGCCTTCTTCAGCTTTGGGCTGTGAATAACAGCGAGCTCTGGGCTCATCTTCACAGGGCTGGGCATGTCAGTAACATTTCTGTTGCTCGGCCAGAGTTTTTTCATCGGTGCATTTTCACGCTGAGACGCAAGTGCTTACACTTGGGCCTAGGCTTGTGTGGCTTCACTGATAGCTCATTAGTAGTTTTGGCTGTGCTGAGGCAGCAAGAAATTAATTCTTTGCTGGGCGCTGACCAGAATTAGATTGGGAGTGTGCTGGGAAAGGGGAAGTGCTACTTCTCTTTGGTAGAAAGTGTTTTAACGAGATTGCTTTTGCGCCATGATAAAGCGATCTGAAATGTTTTCTACGGCGTTGCCAAAGAGACTGTTGGGCAACACCAGGGTGTCGAGGAGGGTGGCCTCTCTGCGCCACGCATCTCCGTGAGCCAAATATGCTGTTCCAAAACCACCAGGTTGCTCATCGCTTTGCCGATGGCCGAAGCAGTAGCTTTTGTGGTTCGCAGCACTAAATCTGAAATGGTTCGGAGCTCTTTGAACAGTTCTGGATCTGAGATTTGCTCATTCGTTTGTTGAAGAACCTTAGCTTGAAAAACCTTGGAACACCGACATGTTGTGGAATGCTGAACCAGCTTGGCCCGCTGCTGTATAAGCTCTTCCAGCCAGTGTGTACGTCAGTTGACATGGCTTGGTAGGGTGGGCAGGGCAGGATTTCCATACCATGGCAGTATTATGGCAGAGGTGAGCTGGAACCGCCTCTTCTACAGGGGGAAGTTTTGAATAGCCTTTTTCATCTGCATGGTCCACTTTAGTGAGGACGGTAGCACCTCCGACCTGAATGCGTGAAGAGTAAGCCACACATCAGGTCTTGTTAGCACAGCATGGACCTCAGGGAAGAATGGTGTGCTCCTCCGGACTGCGGTCTGTTGATGATGTCCAATTTGCATAAACCATTCATCCAGGTGAGACTTTTCTGTCTCTTCTGGAGGAGACCACTCAAGACCAAGCTCTTCAACCACCCTCGCAAGCACATGAAGAAGCTTCTTGTCCATGGCGTGCACATGCTCTTCACCCTCGCTTGGTATCATCAAAGCTGTGAGTGACACATCATCATCCCCTTCGTCAGAGCCACCAAACATATTTATATATATATATATATATATATATAAAGGATACAGTAACTCCAGACTTTGAGCACTGTGGGAAGCAGGAAGAAGTCTCCGCTGAAGCGTCTGAATCGAAGAACCTGTTCATTGAGAGCATTTCCAACAGCAATGTGGAGAATTCTTCACCGTAACACACAGGGGAGCGGAAAACCTCTCTGTGCAGGCACTGAGCACAGGTGATGAGTCGTCCTGTCTGCATCTTTCTGAAGAGTTCTGTCCACTGTAGGTGTATATCGACGTTGAAGTAGGAAGGGTTCCAAGATGAAGACGAAGTTCGGAGTCTTGAAGGAAGAAAATTCTGAAGAAATTGTGAGTGCCCACTTATATACTAGGCCTAATGCACACCTAAAGGAGCAGGGCTCAGACACCATTGCCAATCAGAGGATTGGCATGATCATATAAGGGTTTCAACAAGGTCCTGTAAGAACGACACTCCCCATAGTGCTTATGGCAATGTCGAGTGAACTGAATCAATAGGGAAACACAACACTTCATTTTGTTTACTTCACAATGGCAAACATCAGCTGTCAAGCCTGACAGCTAAACAGAGAAAAACAGAAATGGATGTGTCTTGACTCGTCCAACAATTACGGCTGACAGTCCCGTTATCATGCACAAGACTTCTAGATGTGACAAGCTCTTGCTAAGCAATTGACATGCTGCTTGACATGCCAAACATTGCAATTCAAAAGCTGTTCTCTCCAATGCTCTCCGCTCAGATTTAATCACATTTAAGTAATTACTGATTCAATTATGAATGGGCGACTGTCAGTGCATGCTAAAAATTAAATGATGTGTCGAAGTGTCCGTGTGGTGTGCTAATATCATTAATCATCTCTGCTTAGCAACACCTGGTCACCATGAGCATGCTAAACATTGCAGCTCAAGATCCCATATTCCGTTTCCCTTCTGCTCGCCGAGGGCATCCCACTGCGGCGTCGAAAGCCCAGGCGGCTCTGCCTCAGCTCGAGCCCAGTTCTCGGCCCCAGCGTAGAGCCCCCCGCAGGAAGATGACACCCCCCGCCTCACGGGCCGGCATGAGGACCAGGAAGGCTCCTAAGCGCCCTTGAGACAGACGACCCAGGGAGCGAGATGTCTGCTGCAAACCCGGAGCTGGTATCCAGACCACTCCATCCCCCGGTGGAGGGCCGGGAGGTAAATGGCAACCAGGCACTGAGCACCTACGACTTAGACGCTGCGAACGCGGGCCCCCCACCTTCACGCGTCCGGTCGCACCACACTCACACCCACGTTGCGTATAGGGACCCCTAGTGTCACTACATCGACACAACGTCGAGTGAGTGACAGAAGGGGAACGTCTCGGTTACTTTCGTAACCTCCGTTCCCTGATGGAGGGAACGAGACGTTGTGTCCCACCTGCCACAATGCTGTACTACACGCTGAAATGGCCGGGACCCTGTCTCAGCTCCTCAGCACAAAATCTGAATGAGTGGTTGTGAGCCAGCTCCTTTTATACACGTATGTCCAGGGGAGTGGCATGCAAATTCCACTCGATAATTCTCACTGGCCTTTTCTCAAAGATCTGAAGTGTTCGGGGCTCTCAAGAGCGACCCCTAATGTCACTACATCGACACAACATCTCGTTCCCTCCATCAGGAAACGGAGGTTACGACAGTAACCGAGACGGTTATCTAATTTGAAAAAAACAAAAAAATGTCATTACCATCACAAACAATACCAAAAATCCACACCATAATAAGCAATATAAAAAACTCACACCATCCAAATTATTCCAAAATCCATTTAAAGGCTGATCAAGGCAGTGATCATATTTAATCTATTTAGTTTGAAGAAGTTTCATTTTTGTGCCCTTAAAGAGACAATTCACCCAAAAATGACAATTCTTTCAGCATCTACTCACCCTCATGTTGTTCCAAACCTGTATGACTTTCTTCCTGCCACTGATCACAAAATAAGATGCAGTGTGTAAGCCTCATTCGCCATTTATCTTTTTTTCTTTCATACTATTAAAGTGAATGGTGACTGAGGCTGTCAGTTTCTAGCATTCTACCCAGCATCGTTCTTATTCAATGGAAGTATAAAAATCATACAGGTTTGGAACAACATGAGGGTGAGTAAATGAGGACAGAATTTTCATTTTTGGGATGAACTTTACCTTTAAGTCAAGAATCACCTGTATAAGATTATTTGTATATGAAGAAAGTGCTAACAATACAGCTGGTTTATGTGGGTTAACTGCACAATTGTAATATCCTGGAGGCGCACTGTCTCCCAGCGCTGTAATCCTTTCTGGTAATGATAGGGTAGGTGTTCTGGGTCTCTGATAGGGCTTGATGAACTTCCTGGGACTGAGTCCATTCTGCTGTGCCAAGCGTGATTTATTTCTTCCCACAGAATACAGAGAAATCCAAGCGATTATGTCCATGTATCTTGCATTTGCCTGCAGATTTACGAGTCTTTGCCCAGATGCCCGCTGAATGAGAACATTATGGCAGAATAGAATTAATGGCGAATATCCACCTGTTTTAATGCTCACTTATGTATACGTCGTTAGTGCTCGGATCTAAACAAGGACGGAAACAGATCAAAAGAGAGTTCGGTCAACAGCGTATTTTTCTATCAATGTGCAGGACAGAATGGTTATGAGACTGGTTCACTAAACAAAATGTTTTGTGAGGTAACCTGAAAAATGTGCTTCACGTGGTAACATCTAAATTTACTAGTTTTATTCATGATACAAATATTTACTATGCCTGAATCAACCTGACTACATGAGGTTACACCAACAAAAGTAATTTTAAAGGATATGATCAGGTAGAAATAGCACCTTAAAGGAACAGTTCACCATAAATGAAAATTTGGAAGGTATTTACTCTTATATATCAGTTAAGATGGATCAAATAAAAACTGCTTTCTAGATATAAATGTTTATACATCAAAATGTCTCATATTTTCAAACTGGTTTTAGAAGCGCAATGCACAGCATGGTCAACCACATGTTAATGTGCTCATACTTGGTATTGGTGTCATCATTTCATATTTACAAGTATGAGTATTTACACCCCATTATCGACCTGATACAAGTATTACCAAGTAGTATCGGTGCATCTCTAGTCCAATCTTCAGTGTAAGAGGAATGTTTTGGCCTGTTTTATGGTCCGCTAGGTGAAATCACCTAAAAAGTAATAGCACACCTGTCCTCAACAAGCCACACGATTCGAGATATCATTCATGTTTGAAGCACATACAGTTAGGGCTAGGGGTTTGTTCAAATCCCTAACTCTAAGTATGAGCAATTATAATAGTGATGCTTGCCTTAGCAAACACCACCAAAAATCATACTACATTCATTATAGAAAACCATCAAGAGCCTCTTCCTAATTTTTTTTTTATAGCCCACCAAAGAACAATGTGCAACACATAAATTACTGCCATATTGAGGACACACAAATCCATGAGGAAAAAACACCCATGATTACTTCAAAACCGAAATTATGATTGTACACTGTTGACTCAATACAAGTAACAAAATGTGCTGCAAAAATTTAGAGGCAGCATCACTGGTTTAAGAGTATGTAATAATTTTGCGATTCCATTTGCAATTTTGGCTCCAGAAGAAAGAAATTCCAACAATGGATTACAACAGTTAAGTGTGACGGGAAAAACGCCCTCAAGGAGATTATATTAAACGAATCCGGTTCCTCTGCATGCTTCAGGTTTCCTTCTCTTGCCTTTCTGGAGTTAAAAGCCACTGTTAACATTCAATTAGCCAGCTACATAGTGCTGTTCAGCAATGCTGAGTGTGATGAGGCAGAAGTTTGGGGTCAGAGGTCATAGCTGTTGGACTGAGAGCTATATTTATCATCCACCTCCCTGGATAACGCAGCCTTGGCAACTAAACCTCATGTTTCTCGTCTACAGCACAAAATCACGAATTAACTATTTCAGAACATCTTCAGTACAGTAAGCTGCAAAACAATTGCAGAGAAATGCACAACAGATGTATGAAATGCAGCTTTGACAAACAAATATACAAATATACGGTAGCAGTTCCATGCCAAGTGAATCAAAAGAAACCTGTCAAGAACATGTCCAGGTCCCTTTTCAGTCCAAAAAAAGAAAGAAATAAGAAATAATACTTTTTGTCCTTAAAGAAAATGAAGCCTATTTTAGCACAGTTAGGACGTTTTGCATTAATTTTATTTTATATAATTAACTGACATTATTTTTTAAAACATTTCAGTACATTTCGTTTTTTATTATAATTTTTCTTATTATTTAAATGTGAGAAAACAATTATAAATGATTTAAATTGTAATTTATCAATACATCATGGTTGTATTTGTTTTATGCTGATTTAAATATAAATATCAATGTATTGCAATAATTATTTTACGATAATACATTTAAAATATTACTGTACTAGTCTATAGTAACAGGAATCAAATGAAAATCCCCATTGAGTAATATTACAGTAGTGGGAATGAAGTATTTTTCCATTTCAATAATGAGAATTTGGGAGGAAAATGTGCTTAATTTAACATGAAAATAATATAATAATGAAAAAAAAAATCTTGATGGTCTTCATTTTCTTTGAACAAAAATATTATTATTTTTTTCTTTAGATTTTGGAGTCAAATGTGACCTTTTTTCCATAATATTTATTGATCCACTGAAACATTCACTAAATGTTAACAAACACAACTTTTGATTTTTAAAATGTATTAGTATATGCTGAAATAAATATTAACTAAGATTAATAAATGCTGTAAAAGTATTGTTCATTGTTAGTTCATGTTAACTAATGTTGTTAAATAATGTTAATAAATGGAACCTTATTGTAAAGTGTTACCGACATTTTTATAACCATGAATTACATTTATCCTCAACTGCTTATACCCGAACACAGGGGAAATAATGAATACTCCATAAAAAGAACAAGTTTTGTGATATACAAATGTGAATTTGACCTCCAGGACTGCCTAGAAAGTGTATCACTGTAAAATATCTCAGAATAGTGATGTTGGCAAAAAGAAGAATATGAAGCTCCCTTATCTAATAATACAAAAGTGAGATGTGCTAATTATACGTAATATATGCCAGAATTGTTTGAGGTTTAACAGTCTGCCACGAGCCAAATGATAAGCAGAAGAAAGAAGTTCTCCCTGGTTTGTCATGTTATGCAATTGAAGGGGATAGTTGAAATCCCATTTTAATTCATTGCAAAGAAGGCAAAGGAGAAATATGACATATTACTGGAGAGGTTTTGTTAGTAAACTGAACAACAGGCAACAGAGATCAACAAGCTAACAGCATTTGCCCAAGGCCTTCCATAGTGTGATTTATGTTGTGATTCATAGACATCTATTTTGAGTATATGTTGGAGGTTTGACCCACAGAAACGTCTATTAGAGGTTGGATGTAGAAAACTCCCATGAGTGCTTTGAAGGAGGTAAATGACACACAGTGAAAAAGTTAAAAATATCCCTAGTTCAATGACAGTTTACTTGCATTGTAGCTTGTTTCCAACAACAAAATGTATGACACTGGTTTCTCTAGACCAGTGGACATCAAGTGGCTACTGTATGTACAAACACCAAATACAACAAAAATAAACAAACAAGTCCTTAAAGGAATGCAGTGCATTCAGAAAGTATTCAGACCCCTTCATTTTTTTTCACATTTTGTTATGTTGCAGCCTGATGCTAAAATGCTTTAAAAAAATGTTTTTACATCAATCTGCAATCCATACCCCATACTGACATAGCAAAAACCAGATTTTTGATAACTTTGCAAATTTATTAAATAGAAAAACTGAAATATCACATTGACATAAGTATTCAGACCCTTAACTCAGTACTTAGCTGAAGCACCTTTGGCAGCGATTACAGCCTCAAACCTTTGTGGGTATGATGTGACAAGCTTTGCACACCTGGATTTGGGAATTTTCTGACATTCTTCTCTGCAGATCCTCTCAAACTTTATCAGGTTGGATGGGAATTGTCGGTGGACAGCCATGTTCAGGTCTCTCCAGAAATGTTCGATTGGGTTCAAGTCCGGGATCTTGCTGGGCCACTCAAAGTCATTGACAGAGTTGTCCCTAAGCCACTCTTGTGTTGTCTTGGCTGTGTACTTGGGGTCATTGTCCTGTTAGAGGGTGAACCTTCAGCCCAGTCTGAGGTCCTGAGTGCTCTGGACCAGGTTTTCATAAAGGATATCTCTGTATTTTGCTGCGTTCAGCTTTCCTTCAACCCTGACCAGTCCCCCAGTCCCTGCCGCTGAAAAACACCCCCACAGCATGATGCTACCACCACCATGTTTCACCGTTGGGATGGTATTGCGCAGGTGATGAGTGGTGCCTGGTTTCCTCCAGACATGATGCTTGGAATTGAGGCCAAACAGATCAATCTTCATTTTATCAGACCAGAGAATCTTGTTTCTCACAATCTGAGAGTCCTTTAGGTGATTTTTTTGCTTTCTTGGATTGAGGAGAGGCTTCCGTCTGGCCACTCTGCCATAAAGCCCATATCGGTGGAGTGTTGCAGTGATTGTTGTCCTTCTGCAAGTTTCTCCACACATGATCTCTGGAGCTCAACCAGAGTGACCATCGGGTTCTTGGTCACCTCTCTTACCATGGCCCTTCTCCCCCGATTGCTCAGTTTGGCCGGGTGGCCAGCTCTAGGAAGAGTCCTGGTTGTTCCAAACTTCTTCCATTTAAGAATTATGGAGTCCACTGTGCTCTTGGGAACCTTCAATGCAGCTGACATTTTTTTGTAGCCTTCCCCAGCTCTGTGCCTTGACACAATCCTGTCTCTGAGCTCTGCAGGCAGTTCCTTTGACCTCATGGCTTGGTTTTTGCTCTGATATGCATTTTCAGCTGTGAGACCTTATATAGACAGGTGTGTGCCTTTCCAAATCATGTCCAATAAATTGAATTTGCCACAGGTGGACTCCAGTCAAAGTGTAGAAACACCTCAAAGATGATCCAGAGAAATGGGATGCACCAAGCTAAATATCAAGTGTCATAGCAAAGGGTCTGAATACTTATAACAATGTGATATTTCAGTTTTTTATTTTTAATAAATTTGCAAAGTTATCAAAAATCTGTTTATTTAATGTAGATTGATGTAAAAAAATAAAATAAAAAAATAAATAAATTAAAGCATTTTAGCAGAAGGCTGCAACATAAAATGTGAAAAATATGAAGGGGTCTGAATACTTATGTCAATGTGATATTTCAGTTTATTATTTTTAAAAAGTTATCAAAAATCAGTTTTTTTGCTTTGTCATTATGGGGTATGGAATTTAGATTGATGTGACAAAAAAAAAAAAGAAAAAAAAGAAAAGAAAAAAAAAATTAAAGCATTTTTGCACAAGGCTGATATATAAATGAAGGGGTCTAAATAATTTCTGAATATTCTGGGTTCAGTGCAAGTTAAGCCTAATAAACAGCATTTGTGGTATTAGGTTGATTTCCACTAAAATTAATTTAAACATCCATAATTTATTTAAAAAAGAAATATTACAAGAAAATGTTGTATAGTAATGCACTTACAATGGAAGTTAATGGAGCCAGTCTATAAACATTAACCCCGTGCAACCCCAAGTACACATGCATGGACATTGTGTTTTTGGCTTTGCTATACGCAATGCATAATTTAAATTTATTTAAATTGACTGATCTCAGTTCAGAAGATCTGGGCTGTCAATAAAGGGTTAAACTTTTGATGCACGGAGTCATATGATAAAACAACATGACGCCAAACACAACAGAGTTTGTCTTTAGGAGAAACACCAGCAAAACTATATCTGTTAAGAAACCTTATTAAGTTTTTACATTAAAACCTGTTTGAGTCAAAAGATAAGAATCTCTAGTTTCATCCGATATGCCATTTTTACTTTAGCGATTTATCGTGAAGCACCATGCTGCTAAACACAATGTACACTAATGTGTACTTTAGTGCATTTTTTCCTTAGAAATCCTATATTTATTGTGCTTTATCACACTGAGATTTAATGGGTTCATCCAAAAGCTGAAAAATGTTTCTTTCAGAGGCTTATATGGAGTTAGGATGAAAATAAGGTGCATTTCGAACTGTTCTGAGACCAGTGCAGACAGACAGCACACTGGAGGTTAAATAATTAATTAATAGGGAGCAAGGGAGCATCCTATAGCTCTCTGTGCAGTTAAGTGCATTCAATCCAAACTTCCTATCAAAAGTTCAGTTTCAGGCTGCAGATGAAGTTGGCACCACTCAACATGTTTGTCAGACATGGGACAATCAGTACATAGATTCAGAATTTATAATGTGTAATTTTATTTTAACATGGTTGGCAGTGATTGGATGATGCTGGCCATTATTTTAAATCAGAATTAATTGTGCTAATTATGCTAATCTGTAACATTTCTAAAACATGAATAAGCAACACCCTTGGAAACATAATAAACAATTCTATAGCTTGGCATTAACAGAATCTGAATCAGAATGAGATTTATTGCCAAGTATGTATACATATACAAGGAATTTGTCTTGGTGACAGAAGCTTCCAGTGCACAGACAAATACAATAACAAGATAGAGATAATAAAAAATAGAAAATAGAAATATTTAAATAAATATACAAATAGAAAACATAAGTATATATAGAAATACACAATAAGACACAATAATAGTTGTACTCAAAAGTTTGCATACCATTATCCTTAAATAAAAGACAGTTTTTTTTGCATGATCAGTCCTATTTTCGAAGTCAATGCCAAATTTCACAATTTCTGCCAGGGAATGCAAACTTTTGAGCACAACTGTATATATATATATATATATATATATATATGTAAAACATCTCTTTTGTCTGTGTGTTTCTGGCCTGATTGTACAAGATTTTATCCCCACTTCTGTCTGAGTTTTGCTGTAAACCATGGTTTGTCATTGCTGTATGTTAAATAAGTCCTAGTAGGGATGCACATATCCTAACAGAAACTGATATATGATATCACAGTATCTGTGAGCTCGTCCAGATTGGTGTCTGCAGCCTCAAAAACACTCCAATCAGTGCAGTTAAAGCAGGCTTGTAGTTCCAGCTCTGCTTCATTGGTCCATCTCTTTACAGTCCTTACTACAGGTTTAGCTGATTTATGTTTCTGCCTTTAGGTTGGAAGAAGATTAAACAGACAGTGATCAGAGAGTCTCAAAGCTGCTCTAGAGACAGAGTGATATGAATCCTTTAATGCTGTGTGCAGTGATCCAGAATATTTCTGTCTCTGGTGGGGCATGTAATGTGCTGTCTGTATTTTGGTAGTTCACTGGTGAGGCTGGCTCTGTTAAAATCGGCAATAATAATAATAAGTGCAGCTGGGTGTTGTTGCTCCTTGTCTGTGATCTGATCAGCAAGCTGTTGCAGCGCTGCGTTCACACATGCTTGTGGAGGAATGTAAACACTCACCAAAATAAACGAGGAAATCTCCCATGGCGAGTAGAAGGCTTACAGTTGATAAAGAGCATTTCCAAATTAGGACAGCACATCTTCTTTAACGCTGTTACATCTGTAAACCAACTTTCATTGATGTAAAAGCATGTTCCACGCCTCTCATTTTCCCCGTTAACTCTGCAATGCGATCTGCTCTGAACAGCTGAAAGCCCGGCAGATGTAACGCGCTGTCTGGAATGGCTTCACTCAGGCAGGTTTCTGTGAAGCACAAGGCAGCAGAGTTTGAAAAGTCCTTGTTTGTATGGGTGAGGAGATGTAGTTCATCCATTTTGTTAGGAAGAGAGCAGAGATTCGCTAGATGAATACTCTGCTGTGCTGTTCAAAAGCCGCACTGTCGGAGCTTGACTAGCGTGCCGCTCGCTTCCCTCGCTTGCATCTCATTGCGTGCTTGAATAGTAAAAAACCGGGAAAAGATTATTTGGTATGTGCTGCCGAATGTTCAGCAGTTCATCCCTGGTAAATCTGATTGGAATAAAATTACTAAACACAGGA
Organism: Myxocyprinus asiaticus; assembly: GCF_019703515.2. Classification (NCBI taxonomy): domain Eukaryota; kingdom Metazoa; phylum Chordata; class Actinopteri; order Cypriniformes; family Catostomidae; genus Myxocyprinus; species Myxocyprinus asiaticus. Next base: position 7,685,105 of record NC_059367.1, on the reverse strand, counting down.
CAAACAAACAAAAACAACAAAAGAACTGGAGAGCTCCTCACCGAGGCTGCCATCTGCAGCGCCATCTTGAGAAGAATAATTTTTTTACCAAGCACAACTTAGTCCTGCTGTCCACATATGGTGCCAAACATTTTGAGGAAAACTATTTGCTCTAGAATTTATTTATTTTTGCATGTTTATTAGGTCCTACTAGCTACAAATAACAAAGGGAAATGGAAAATGCACACAGCAGTCATGCTCGGGTCTCAAGAGGTTAAAATACAGCTGCAAGAGGTAAACATTATAAATATTTTTAACATGATTTTAGTGTCATGTGCATATTGCTTACTATCCTTCTCTGTGTAAATTTATATTCAATATTACAATTTTGTTGTCATGGCAACGAAACCTTGATATCCCAGTACTGGAATTATTTTTACACCGAAAAGGTTTGTAAGCGATTTTAGCAAAGTGAAATCATGTTAACATGTACGTATAATGTTTACATCTTGTGGCTAAAGGATGTGGATGTGTTTATGGACTGACCCAATTAGCTTCTATTGTAAGTGCCTTCCTGTAACTGCATTTTTTAATAAACAAGGGGCGAATCAAAAATAACTTTTTTGTTGTAACCAACATTATGTCACAAATGTTGTTGATTGAGCTTAACTTGTATTGAGCCCAGAATATTCCTTTAAAATGTTTTCAAAACCCATTTTCCATTAAGTAATGATTTATTTTTATATAATATATAAATATGGTAACCATCGTTTAAGTGGAACGATTAAGTCCGAACCACTGAATTTCATGGATCTCAATTTAATGGTCTGTATTAAAGTATTCCTTATGTATTTGTCAAAAGTAATACTGTTTATACAGCAGGTACTACATACTTTATAAGTACATACTTTATAAAACAGATCCAAATTATGACTGGTGTTTCTTAGAACACATTCTCCTTAATTGTCTTTTGAATTTATTACTCAGGTAATCTAGTCTGGCTTGCCCACCCATCTCTGAGCAAAAAACTATGTAGATGAAAAACAAAATGGAGTCTCTACCTGAGTTTTACCAGTAATCACTCAACTTCTAAACAGTCACTTCCACCTTATTACGGCTCAAATGCATTTTCTTTGTGCACCACTAATCATGAATAATGGATGATACAATGCATAACGTTGAACCATATTTGTGCACCTTTTAGCCTTGCCCTTCAAAGTACCCCTGTTCAAGAGGGAAAATGCAACCCAAGACGCTGCTGTCTGCTTGGCCAATAGCCCAGAGTCAACGACTAAAGTAACTGCAGCGCCTCTGTTGGACCACACCAACAAACTATTTCGGACAAAGGTCAATTTACATTCAAGCGCAACATTATGCTAAAGTTTGATTTAATGTTTTAATTACATCGTCTCGCCACTGATGGTTTAAAAGGGGCAATCAGATATACTGTAATGCTTATGATACACCCAATGCTTATGATTTCTCACCCAAAACCAATCATATCACTTCAGAAGACATGGATTAAACCACTCAAGTTGTATGGATCACCATGACGTTCCCTGTAGGTCCTTTTTGGAGCTTGACAGTGTTAGATCCCATTGACTTGTATTGTATGGATATAAGCACCTCATGCATCCTTCGAAATATCTTTGTTTGTGAAGAAAGAAAGTAATTTGCATTTAGACGGCATATAAGGGTGAGTAAATGATGAGAGAATTATACATTTTGGGTGAACTTTTCCTTTAATGTGCGAGCCTTATGAAGCAGTTGAGATGGGACAAAACAATGCATCAATATGAAAAATGCACTGTTGCCCTTAATGTACAACAATCAACTATTAGGATAGACATTTCATTCCATGACTAAGAGCAAAAACAAATTATAAAACAAATGGACAAGCTTTACAGAATGTCCCATTGGAATGAATTGGAGATTTCAGCTCAATTTTCAGTATAATGTGTGCTTATAGTAACAACTGAATGTATAATAATCTTACATGGGCTGGAATGAAGTGTGATGTTGCAAAGCAAAGGATCAATTACAAAAGATGCACAGATTACTAGGTTACCAGTAAACAGCAGCACAATTCTTTATAGAGAAATGCAAAAATTCCTCAAAACTTTGTGCTATTCCTTGCAGTAATGTCATTATATGAAGGTTTCCTACAACATCCTTTTGCTTAAAGTTCATTAAGCCACACAGGTACAATACAATTTATTTATTTTTTTGTCTCTTCGAACAAATAAATTTAACATAGAGTTTGTTTGTCAATGTTGTAGGTTGACACAACAAGGACTTGAGCTTTTGATATTATAATGTGCATTTACATTATGCAACTTATTCAAAATACACATTTTACACATTTTATCAGCTGTGTGTTCCCTTGGAATCGGACCCGTGACCTTGGCGTTGCTACTAGCACCATGCCCTACCAGCTGAGCTACAGGAACACTACAGACTGAAATTATTCAGTGATGAGGGAGTCTTTCTGTCCACTCTCAGTCTCTTTCAGGTGTTTTTGAAAGACTCCACTGGCTATGACTGACATCTGCTTGTCAATAAAAGATAGCTAACAGCAGTATGGGGATATGAGAGTTGAGTCATTAACTGAGCTTGATCATACCTATCGCAGCAGACAGCAGAGAAAACGGTACAGCTAGAGAAACAAAGAAAAAAGATCAGAGAAACACAAAGGCAGTGTGAAAGAGAGGATTTGTTAGTTGAAGAGTAATAAAATAAAACCCTGTCAATGCACAGACTGCACTTGAAAACCCGTAACTAGAACTCAATTTTTATATTTTCTGAGGAATATGTGAGTGGTGATTGCCCACTGACATCTTAAATGTTCTGAATTTAACACTGCCATTGGGAGTTGATCAATGATTTGATATGAGAAATAACTTAAATTCCCTATCTGTCACTCACTCGACGTTGTGTCGATGTAGTGACACTAGGGGTCACACTTGGGAGCCCCAAAATTAACACCCCAAAAATAACACACACACACACACACACACACGTTGGTTTTGCTATACTTGTGAGGACCCTCGATAGACATAATGATTTTTATACTGTACAAACTATAGATTCTATCCCCTAACCCTACCCCTAAACCTAACCCTCACAGTAACCTTTTGCATTTTTAAATTTTCAAAAAAACATAATTTAATATGCCATTTCCCTTGTGAGGACCACCCAAAAGGTCCTCACAACCAGAAATGTCCTCACAGAACAGGTTGATTCTCAATACTTAGTCCTCACAAGTATAGCAAAACCTGTACACACACACACACGCACACACAAAAAAACATACTTTGTGTGATGATCAGACAGAAACGTCCTGGTTACTTTCGTAACCTCCGTTCCCTGATGGAGGGAACGAGATGTTGTGTCGATGTAGTGACACTAGGGGTCACTCTTGGGAGCCCCAAACACCTCTGCTTTTTTGAAAAAAGGCCAATGAGAATTGGCAAGTGTAATTTGCATGCCACTCCCCCGGACATACGGGTATAAAAGGAGCTGGTATGCAACCACTCATTCAGATTTTCTCTTCGGAGCCGAGCGGTTCTATTCATTGAAGCTGAAATCATCCACGAAGTTCATTCACCTCATCTGCTGGATTCTACGGCGCATTTCAGCGGCTTCTCCCCCTCTGCACCCGTGGATTGCAGAGAACGCCCCTGGGCGCTTTGGTGGAAACGACTAAAATAGTATATTCTAAAAAGAGTATATTTTCTTTCTAAAAGAGCGGCACACACGGAATGTCTTTTTAAAGATGGCTTTCCATTTGTGTGTTATTCCTGGTTGCGGTCGTTATCTCTCCGCTTCTGACGGCCATGATAGCTGTCTTACGTGTCTAGGCGCTGCCCACGCGGAGACATCATTTGTGGATGGGTCTTGTCCTCATTGCGAGAACATGATCATGGTAACGTTGCAGTCGCGGCTTGCATTCGTAAGAAAGCAAGCCACCCCAGCGGCTCCCCGCCTGGGTCCTTCTCCTATGGGTATGAGGCCATGCCGGTTAGCACTGGGGGCAATTTGGGGACCTCAGTGGGACCACCTCCACTGGGTATCCCCCCACGGACCTCCCATTCCCCAGCACGCTCGCTTGCCCCGGTTCAGAGCATCTCTTTTCTCGGTTTGGAGTTGGACTCATTCTCGATGACAGCGCACTTCACGAACTAGCGCGCACAGTCGGTGCTGAACTGTCTGAAGGCATTCAGACGGAGAACAGCGGTTCCACTGAAACTTTTTCAGAGGCTCCTGGGGCATATGGCATCCTCAGCGGTGGCCACACCGCTCGGGTTGATGCATATGAGACCGCTTCAGCACTGGCTTCAGACTCGAGTCCCGAGATGGGCATGGTGCCGCGGGACACATCGCGTGGCCATCACGCCGATCTGTCGCCGCCCTTACCGAGGCACCCCTCGGTATAGATGCGCTGGCACACAGCTGTTCCCTGGACTACACAAATACGCATTTCCCCCAATGAGCCTACTTGTACAGACCTTATTCAAGGTCAGGGAGGATGAGGAGCAGGTCATCCTAGTAGCACCCTACTGGTGCACCCAGACGTGGTTCTCAGATCTCACACTCGCCGCTCCCCGGCGAATTCCCCTGAGTAAGGACCTTGTTTCTCAGGGACGGGGCACCATCTGGCACCTGCGACCAGACCTGTGGAATCTCCACATCTGGCCCCTGGATGGGACGTGGAAGACCTAATTGGCCTACCACCTGCGGTGGTAGACACGACCACTCAGGGTAGGGCTCCCTCTACGAGGCACCTGTATGCCTTGAAGTGGCGTCTGTTCGCTAAGTGGTGTTCTTCCCGACGTGAAGACCCCCAGAGATGCACAGTCGGATCAGTGCTTTCCTTCCTGCAGGAGAGGCTGGAGTGGCGGCTGTCCCCCTCCACCCTGAAGGCCGCTATTTCGGCTCATCACAATGCAGTAGATGGTAAGTATTTGGGGAAGCATGACTCGATCATCATGTTCCTGATTAGGTTTAGGGGTAGGGTTAGGGGATAGAATCTATAGTTTGTACAGTATAAAAATCATTATGTCTATGGAGGGTCCTCACAAGTATAGCAAAACCAACGTATGTGTGTGCATGTGTGTGTGTTATTTTTGAGCTTGACTGCCTTAGTCACTATTAACTGTTTGAAAAAAAGAGCAGCCTAAAGATACTTCAGATATTCTCCTTTTGAGTTCCACAGAATATAAAAAGTGTGAGTAAAAAAATAAATAACTTGTTTATACAGAATTTTGGGTGATCCATTACTATTAATACCCAAATATATTTTTATATTTTTGAGCCATTTTTGCAGAAAAAAAGGGAAGGTCACATGAACTGTGGAGCTCATTTGTTATGAAGACACTTGAGGTACCATGGGGTAAAAATTAATACAGCAATGACAACAAGATTAAAACAAAGAACCATACTCCAAGTAAACTAATCAGATACAGTTTGACTTAAAAGGATAGTTGACCCTAAAATGTAAATTCTCTCATTATTTACTCACTTTCATGCCATCTCAGATGTGAATGACTTTCTTTCTTCTGCTGAACACAAACAAAGATTTTTAGAAGAATATCTCAGATCTGTAGATCCTTTCAATACAAGTGAATGGTGACCAGACCTTTCAAGCTCCAAAAATCACATAAAGGCAGCATAAAAGTAATCAATATGACCCCAGTGACATTTAATTTATGTCATCTGAAGCGATGCAATCACTTTGGGTGAGAAACAGATCAACATTACAATCCCTTTTTACTATAAATCTCTACTTTCACTTTCAAAATGCAAAACAATTTGAAAGTGAAAGTGGAGATTTATAGTAAAAAAGGACTTAAATATTGATCTGTTTCTCACCCACATGTATCATATGCTGTAGCTTCTGAAGACATACATTTAACTACTGGAGTCATATGGTATACTTTCATGCTGCCTTTATGTGCTTAGTGGAGCTTGAAATGTCTGGTCACTATTCAGTTGTATGGACCTACAGAGCTGAAATATTCATCTAAAAATCTTCGTTTGTGTTTAGCAGAAGAAAGAAAGTCATACATCTGGGAAGGCATGAGAGGGTGAGTAGATGAATTTTCATTTTTGAGTGAACTATTCCTTTAATATCTGCAATAGCATCTACCTGCAGTCATATTAGACTCCAGATCCAATGTTTATTTCTGATTTCTTTAATGTTATTATATCTAGTAAGAAAGCATTTAAAGATATCTTTAATTACTTTCTAATTTATTCATATTTGAAATTAATTTCCATATATCTGAAATAAACAAATCTAACATGCTGAAATACATTTATAGATATTAAAAAATAGCATTTACACTAGTTGTAATACAGTTAATATCAGGAATAAGTATTTTTGCTAGCATCTAGGGATGTACCAGGTTGACTACTAACATTACAATTTTTAGTTGTGGTGGTTTTAATGGGAGACACAATTCTCAAATTAATTGAGAGATGCAACTTCTGTTTTTAGGTGATGATAGATTGCTTAAAGGTGCAGTATGTAAGATTCAGAAACCCTTGTTATTAATGACACCTGTGGTCGTTAAGGGAACTGCAGCCAGCTACCTGTTGCTCGTGCTCAAGCTTGTGCACACACTCCATAGGGACGAGCCAACATCCAAAACAATGACGTAACGTACAAAGAGACTGAACGTGATCCACCGGCATCATGCTGACAGATGAGGTAGCATAATTAAAATGACACAGTTGTGATTGTTTTACTACAAACTTTGAGACTAAACTAAAACTACTTATCAGCTAACATAGCAGCTACTTACTACCAAACTATACCAGACAGTTTACTGCTGCACTGCACTGTTATGTTACACTATTGTATGTTTTGTATGTCATATGTTGTACTACGATCATGAAACAAGCATATTTGCTTAAATTTATCCTGTATACCTGACTTTTAGTATAAAGAGAAGATCGTTGAAATTATTTGAAAGTTACGAAGCATGGTAGCTTGCAATTCATCAGTGTTAGCAGGCAAGATCAAGTTAGCTAAAATTACACAGATCAATCCTTATGGCACCATATTTCACATGCTTTGCAGTTATGTAATCTTACCTGTCCAATAGAAGAACGCCAATGCAGGGTCGGTTTTGATCCCTAAAACCGAACGGAGGTCCCTCCAGGAATCAAATGCCCTGCCGATTTTCACTCTAGTTTTCGCTCGACCATGATCACGTTCCTGCTTAGCTAGATTGGATTCAGTAGATAAATGTTTTTTTTTTTTGGCTTACTCAGAGTTTGTGTAGGAGTCGGTGTTGTGCTGGGAGCCGGACGTTTGCTGGATTCCATCTCTAAGATAACATTACCTAGTGTTGCAATTTGTTATCGCTGTTGAATAGCGGGAGAGAAGCATTGAGTCAAGGCTCTCGGGAGCGTGCATAAACGTCACATCCTTTGGATTTTCCCGGCAAAAGCGACCCGCTCCCTTCGTATGAAAATCAGTCTACAGGCTTTAATAGGCAGCCTAGGAAGTCCGGGAAGGGCAAATTTTTTAAGTTGCGTTACAAGCCGTTCACACATTGGCAAAAAAAAAAAAAAAAGGCGAATATTACATGAAAATTGTTACATATTGCACCTTTAAATAAATAGTTGCCGTAAAAAAGCTTTCAACTGCTTTATGTTGTGAACTAGATATGTACCTGCAATATTATCTTGCAGTTCAGTAAGGATCTCCCTAAAACACTCCGGTGGCATTGAATCTTTATTTCTTACTTGTATGATGTTATAGTAATTTAGCCTATTTATTTGTTGAATATCCATTTGTCACCATGTAGAAATGCTGCACTTAGTGTCCGTATATCCCTCTGAAATGCATCTGATCGGGGACACGTGAACATAATGGAGCCTAATTATACATTATTATCCTATACACCTACTAGTCGACTAGTCATTCAAAGAACCGACCGGCTAGAAAATTGGTAGCTTTTCACATCCATACTAGTAACAATGTAATTATGGACATAAAAAAAAAAGAAAATGTACATAGCTGAAATGTATATTTCGAATTCCAACTAGTATAAAATTATTTATAGATATGAATAATTGTGTTTGAATAGAAGTAAATGACAGATCATTGTGAAAATCTACTTGTGAAACTGCAGTTAGTTACACCTTTTACTAGTTGACATTCCATTTTATATAAAAAACAATATATATATATTTCTGTGAGTAACGACATCAGTTTTGGTATCAAGAATTAACATTTAACTAGTGTAATTACTGATATAAAAAATGTGCACTTTCATTAGTAGTAATTCCATTCCTTATATCAAAAATAGGCATTTTAACAAGTAAAAATTAAATTGTTGATATCTATAATTCACACCCTGCATGTGATTAAATGTCGAAACGGCTTGTGATACACTAGAAGCATAGGAGAGAAATGTGTGGTGTGCATATGGTTATAAGGAAATGTCAGGAATTAAAAAATATATTTTTGTCTTGCATCATCTGATCAAGTAGATTAGACTCCCATGTAGCAAAGAGAGGCGGCAAGCGTCAAATGCGTTTGAGAAAAGAAAAGGTAATTCTGGTCTGAAACCAAAGCTCTTCACAACAGAAATAAGAGCCATTTATAGACGCTGGGTTTATTTAGCTGTTTCGGTGGCCACAACATCAATACACCTTCAGGGAATCAGTCAGATAAGCAGAACACCAGAATCACCCGTGGGGAATTCTTTTCTTATTTTGCTGAGCATTAAAAAGTAACTCACTATAAAAGCTTTCGGTGGCAGATACCACCGTCTCCTGTTCCACCTGTAAACACCAAGGGATTTGACAGAGCACAAATTAAGACCCGTCTACACTTTCCTTTTTTATCAAAGCCTGTGAAACTAAACAAACAGAACTAATGATAGGCTGTACTTCCAGCAGTCCTCCATAAAAGGAAAGCCGGTGGTGATGTTGCCAGTGTGTTGAAAAGGTCACCTCTGCCAGATATATAATCAAAATGATGCTGCTTTATAAAGAAATCTTGTTTGGCCAAAAAAGGCAGCATGTGAAAAATCTTTCATCCAAGATGGCAGAAAAATTCAAGGGAGTTACTGTTTATGAGTCTGGATAAATATATTAATTTACATTTAAAAATATATATATATATATATATTTCAGAAAAAAATGAATGTGGATGTATTATATATACTGTATTTTTTTAAATAAGGAATAAGGTCATTTCATTTGTATTACATTTATATGTTTTTACACAAGTATATTATATAATCTTACTTGAAACCCATAATCAGCACGACTCAAGCATTGTCTGTTTGATGACGTTGCAGGGTATTCCAAATGAAATAAAATTTTATCAAGTAAAGTAAACTGCAACAGATATCCCTTTTATTTAATTTCATTTGATGAAAGATGGCTTTATAAAAATGGCTTGCACATTGTTTTTCTGAATAATAACATGTCAAATGATAAAAATGTGATAGCCTTTATACAGATTTAGAGTTTATATATGAGTATTGATTACTCTTTTTTTTTTCTTTTTTTTTTTTTGTGGGTTAGAGTACTCGACTACGAAATTACTCGAAAATGCCCATTCCTACTTTAGTTTTAGATCATCTTAAATTAAAATATTTAAGTGTGTAATTTTTTCAATATTAAAATACTTTCTCCTGTCTCAGCTTAATATGTAGAGTGTAAACACTGTGTCTATTTGGCACTATCGAAACATAGCTCTGTTTGTTTGAACATCCCGACAAAGCTACACTGGCTCAACCAGTGGCGTGAGTTTTGGACAGGGCTATCTGTTTTTTCGACCAATGATAGACAGATGAGTGTTCGAGAAATCTTTTTGAAACAGTCATTTTTTTTTTTTTTTTTTTCAGTTCCTTTTGGTGACGCTAAGTTGCACAGATATTACACACTTTAGCTTTAAAGAAGAAATTATAAAGGCACACATTAAATGTTGAAGACTTTTAACAAAACATAACAAAGGCTGTAATGCTGGCCCAGCTGAAAATATCACACCTTAATGCTTCATTTTAACAGATGAAACTTAATTCCCTTCCCTCATCAGACGGACTATCTGTCTGCAATATGAGAACAGCCATTTCTCATATATTTAACTGAGTGAAAAGTGTCCTTTTATTGAAGAACTGGCATGCATTCCTGAAGGACTGGCACTTAGGCAGGCAAAAAACAATGCAACCGATCAAATGAAGAACATTTGAAGAAGTCTCAAAGGATCACTACTGTTTTAAGCATGCTCACCACCAGTTTGAGTTAGCATTATTTTTTGTATCAGATGGTTTAAATTTACACATCTTACAAAAACATACCATTACTTTCTATAATGTTTTAAAGTTTCATTATAGTAATATGAAGTGTAGTGACTACAGTATTTTGGCATAAACATTATGGATTCATAATTAACCTATTCTTAGTACTATAATAGCTAATTTTCTTATGACAAATACCATGGGTTGTTTTATAGAAACCATTTATAAAATTTTATATTTATACATTTATATGTAATATAACAAATAATTTATATCTTTTATAAAATTAAGTGTCATTTTTGTGCTACTAGCCTTGCCACACTTAATTTGAATTAAAATTTTACAATTCAAACTGGTTTCCTGAACATCTGCCATTGGTGAGGCAAACAGACAGACCTGCCCAAACTCACATCATCGGTTAAGCCAGAAGTTGACATGTTGGACAGCTCAAGCCAACAAAACAATCTTTTGATAACACAGAACCACAAGTATTTTAACTTAGCAAAAATTACACACATAACCTCTAAACTACACTGTGGGTATTATCAGACCTATTTATCAGAGACAGGCCACTTTTATTAAAATGAATGGGAGAAATTGGAACGCCCAGTGGTCAATGGATGTAGAAAGTCCCCCATACAGGTAAAAGAGCCAATCACCTTTTAGAAACAGAAATCGCCTGTCAATCAACTTGAGAACGCATATGCACATTAGCTCTACAAGCTGGGAAAATTTAGTTTTTTAGTGTAATCTGAGGTAAAGAAGCACAATTTATGATACCAGTGTTGTCAGATTTTACTGCTGTTTTGATTTTGTTATTTGATTGTAATACTGAGCAACCATTCTGGAGATTTTGGTGTTTCCCTATTCAAGTAGATAGGAGCTGCACTTGTATGTTGCTTGTTTATATAGAAAAATAGCTGCCCAGCCTGCTCGAGAACATTTCAAATATGGCTGCCGAATGGAATGACTTGCTAAAAAGACTTTGGTATTGTGTAATAGCTATGGTCTAACATCAAACATTACGGCTATGAAAAAAAAAAAAAAAAAACATTCATTAGAAATTACTTTCTAATGAGGCTTATCAATAAGTTCACAAAAGCCCTTCCAGACTCAGATTGCAAAATCTACTGTAAAATGCAGTTTGTGACCACTGGCTTTGAACTAAAAAACGAATACAAAGCTGACTTGTGCCTTTTAGAGATACCTCATCAAGGATGTGTAATATTTGGCGATTACATATTAATGGGAAGAACATAAAAATTGCAGGAGAAGGGACTGGGATTTCATGTACCTCCTTCAGCCCCTGATAGTTGATTGTTTACACCACCTGCCTCACTGGAATGCTGTACAAATCCCAGACCAGCCTGTTATGGCTGCTGTATGTTCCATATGCTGCACTTGAATCTAATCTCTGGGCTTCAGAATATGTGCCAAGACTGTAAACACCTTTCGTTAAGTCTGTTTTCAAGTTATGACCATCTGGTATACAAAGAGAAGGCCAAAAATACAGCACGATCCATAAATAAGATGATTGAATTCTGATTAAGAATGATTTATAAGAAATTCACCTTTCAATTAGGCATAGCTTCTGCAAGGTAAATGAAAGGGATGTCCAGAAAAATGCTTTACAACCATGCAAAATTAATAAATTAAAACTACTTGTAGACATACGTATGCAGGCCTAATGCAGTGGTTTTCGACTTCTTTTGCTTCAGGAACCTGGTTTCATAATGGACCAACACAGTTCCAAAATAAAAGTTAATCTTACAAAAGTAACAAAAAATGTCAACACAAATATATTAATATTGCAATGAACTGCACAAGCGAAATTATTGTGACATAGGAAAATTGTGTAATTGCATATACAAAAGCAGAAGTGTGATTTATCACCCTAAGACATGGAGCACTAGGCCAAATATTATATTTATATCAGCCATATTACCAAGTGGCAGATGAATTTGCACCACAGTAGAGTTTAAATGGATGCACAGCCTTTGATGCTAACAAAAGATTCAGATTTTCTCCACCCATTTAAAGGTTTAAAAGCCTATTTATTTTGCTTTGCTAACTATGAATAATTATATGGTTAGCTGCATTAGGGTCGGGCGATATATCAAATATTCACAATATAATCAGCATGATTTTGCTGCCAATATAATATTAAGCATTATCATGAATATCATAATAATTGTAACACATTTTTTTTGGCCAGTAACACTATATGTTAAGCTCATTATTCGACTCATTTCATGATCCTTCAGTGCTGCACAATTAATCAAAATAACCTAAGAATTGTGATATGGTCATATTTACTTATTAAACAGCAAAGAGCTTTGATTTAATTCAGTTAATACATGGTCTGTGTGCGCTTCAGAGTGAACGGGTCACACACAGCTCTAAGTGCATGCGCAGGTGCTGCAGGTATGCTAAACCAATCGTATTAGGATTTAGATCACTGCAACCAGAGGTGGAAGTCATCCAAATATGGGCAGAGAGGATCGTTCACTCTAATTACATTTGGCCACCAGGAGATGGCGCTAAGTATATGACACAGACTCCATGGCTCAAATGACACAGAATGGAACTGAATGAGATCTTGTTACTCAAGCCTGCATGCTATGGAGAGAAAGCATACCTTTAGTAATTGTTGTATTTGCATGTGTAATTAGTTCTTATGTACAATTATTGTGTTTTATTTGTTTGGAAAGGCTTTTGGACACATATAGATGTTTTTGGACACTAGGATCAATTATTTTTGTTATGCTATAACTTTTAATTGCTTTGTCGTATCAACACAAAATTGTACTCAGTTACAAGTAACATGATTGGGAACAAAAAAAAAAATAGTTCCCCTTCTGTCACTCACTCGATGTTGTGTCAATGAAGTGACACTAGGGGTCGCTCCTGGGAGCCTGAGACATCTCTCATCTTTGAGAAAATGAGTCGGTTAGCACTGGGGGCGATTTGGGGACTTCAATGTGAGCTTCTCCGCTGGGTAACCCCCACGGACCTCCCATTTCCCTGCACACTCGTATGCAGCATCGGAGAGCAGGCGCGCCATGTCTGACGCAGAAGACTCGGCTGGATTCCCACCCTCGGGAATGGTGGTCCAGTCGCAGGCGGGTACGGAGTTGGCAGCCATGCTTGCCAGGGCAGCCATGAGTGTCAGGCTGGAGTGGAACCCTCCACTCCCCCCCGAACCCTCGCAGCTGGATGATTGGTTCCTGGGGCCGAAGCGTCGCTCACGGCCAAGCTCCGCCCCCGTTCCTTTCTTCCTGGAAGTACACGAGAAGCTTACGTGGTCATGGCAGGCACCTTTTACTGCCCGCACCTGATTCGCGAACTCCTCTGATCTCACTACCCTCGACGGTGGGGCGGCAAGGGGGCACTCGCCGATTCCTCGGGTGGATCAGGCGGTCGTGGTGCACTTGTGCCCGCAGAGCGCCGCCACCTGGTGGAGTTGTCCGAGGCAGTTTATGATGGTAAGGAAGCAGACGGAGGCCATACAACATATCCTGCCCCGGCACGGCTCAAGGCCCCGCACCACGTCTGCTTGTCGCCAAGGGCGTCCCACTGCAGAGGTAACACCAGCTCCGCTGGAGGGTCGGGTGGAGAATCCTTATTTTCCTTTTCTTTTGATTTCGCCGCATGCCCAATTGGCTGCTGTACCCACTTTGTCAAGAAAAGAGCAGTTCCCTCACTTCCTGGGCCTCAGAGTCAGTGTTCACGGCCGTCGTTATCACGACCGCCGGACACAGTTTCTCTCTGGCAGGTTTGGCGCCCCGGAGGCGGAACTTCCACCCCCATGCATCCAGCTGTGGCACAAGTCTGCTCCCAATGTGATGGTCTCCACGGGTCATGAGGACGCACTTCTTTCTCCCCCATCCCAGGCCATTCCGGGGGTAGTCGCAAGGAGCCAGGTAAGTGCTTTGATGTCCTTAGACTCGGCCCGGCCACAAGTGGCACCTCAGGCTCCGCCCCGTAGCGAGGCTCCGCCCACCTGTACGTCCGACACGGTTGTTCCCTTGGTCCCCCTCGCACAGAGCTTGGGGGCATGGCTCGCGCTCCCCAACCTCTCGTGTTGGCTGATCAGAACTGTCCGACTCGGCTATGCGATTCAGTTCGCCAGGCGTCCGCCCAGGTTCAACGCCGTCTGCTTCACTGCGGTGAAAGGCGAGAACGCCGCTGCCTGTTTATCCAGCAGAGATGAAGAAGGGGTTTTACAGCCCCTACTTCATCATACCCAAAAAAGTCAGCGGGTTGTGGCCAATCTTGGATCTGTGAGTTCTGAACCGGGCTTTGCACAGACTCCCGTTCAAGATGCTGAAGCAGAAACGCATTCTAGCGAGCGTCCGGCATCAAGATTGGTTTGCGGCGGTAGACCTGAAGGATGTGTACTTCCATGTCTCGATTTTACCTGACACAGACCCTTCCTGCAGTTTGCTTTCAAGGGCTGGGCATACCAGTACAAGGTCCTACCCTTTGGTATGTCCCTGTCACCTCGCGCCTTCACGAATGTCGCAGAGGCAGCCCTTGCCCCGCTAAGGGAAGTGGGCATCCGCATTCTCAACTATCTCGACGACTGGCTGATCCTAGCTCACTCGTGGGACTTGTTGTGTGCACACAGGGACCTGATGCTCACGCACCTCAGCCAGCTGGGGCTTCGGGTTAATTGGGAAAAGAGCAAGCTCTCCCCGGTTCAGTGCATCTCTTTTCTTGGTATGGAGTTAGACTCGGTCTCAATGATGGCGTGCCTCACAAACGAGCGTGCGCAGTCGGTGCTGAACTGTCTGAGTACGTTCAGACAGAAGACGTCAGTCCCACTGAAATCTTTTCAGAGGCTCCTGGGGCATATGGCATCCTCAGCAACGGTCACAGCGCTCGGGTTGATGCATATGAGACCGCTTCAGCACTGGCTCCAGACTCGAGTCGAGAGATGGGCATGGTGCCACAGTGCACACCGTGTGCATGTCACGCAGGTCTGTCACCGTCTGTTCAGCCCTTGGTCTGACCTAGCATTCCTACGGGTAGGAGTTCCCCTAGGGCAGGTCTCCAGGCACGTCGTGGTTACGACAGATGCCTCCAAGTGTGGCTGGGGTGCCGTGTGCAATGGGCACGCAGCCGCCGGCCCTTGGACTGGTCCGTGACTGTGCTGGCACATCAACTGCCTTGAGTTGCTGACAGTATTGTTCACCCTGTGGAGGCTTTTTCTGTTGATCCAGGGGCAAGCACGAGTTGGTCCAGATGGACAACACAGCGACGGTTGCGTACATCAACAAGAGAGGCGTTCTACGCTCTCGTCAAATGTCGCAACTCGCCCACCATCTCCTCCTTTGGAGTCAGCAGCGGCTCAAGCGGCTCAAGGACCTGTTCACTTCCCGGGAATCCTCGCACTGCCTGCTCTGGTATTCTCTGACCGAGGCTCTCCTCAGCACAGACACGTTGGCACACAGCTGGCCCCTGGGGCTACGCAAGTATGCGTTTCCCCCAGTGAGCCTACTTGCACAGATGTTGTGCAAGGTCAGAGAGGACGAGGAGCAGGTCATCCTTGTGGCACCTTATTGGCCCAGCCGGACTTGGTTCTTGGACCTCACACTCCTCACGACAGCCCCCCCCCCCCGGCGAATTCCCCTGAGGAAGGACCTTCTTTCTCAGGGACAGGGCACCATCTGGCACCCGCAACCAGACCTCTGGAATCTCCATGTCTGGCCCTTGGACGGGACGTGGAAGACTTAAGTGGCCTACCACCGGCAGTGGTAGACATTATCACTCAGGCCAAGACCCCCAGAGATGTGCAGTCGGATCAGTGCTTTCCTTCCTACAGGAGAGTGCTGCTGACTCCAGAGGAGGAGACGGCGGGTGAGTTGTGACATACAATGAGAGCGCAGACCGCCTTGGCAGTTGACATTTGCTACCGTTGCCATGTTGTCTGTCCGAACTAACACATGCTTGCCCTGGATCAACGGCCGGAACCTCCACAGGGCAAGCAGAATTTCCAACAACTCAAGGCAGTTGATGTGCCAATGCAGTCGCGAACCCGTCCAGAGGCCGGCGGCTGCGTGCCCATTGATGACCACGCGATGTGTCCCGTGGCGTCATGCCTATCTCGGGACTCGAGTCTGGAGCCAGTGCTGAAGCGGCCTCATATGCATCAACCCGAGCGGGGTGGCCACCGCCGAGGATGCCATATGCCCCAGAAGCCTCTGAAAAAGTTTCAGTGGAACAGCTGTTTTCTGTTTGAACACCTTCAAACAGGCCAGCACCAACTGGGCGCGCTCGTTCGTAAGGCGCGCCGTCAAGGAGACTGAGTCCAACTCTAAATCGAGAAAAGAGATGCTCTGAACTGGGAGGAGCTTGCTCTTTTCCCTGTTGACCCCGAAGCCCTAGTCGGCTGAGGTGTGAGAGCATCAGGTCCCTGTGTGCGCACAACATGTCTCGAGGGTGAGTTAGGATTAGCCAGTCGTCGAGATAGTTGAGAATGTGAATGCTCACCTCCCTTAACAGTGCAAGGGCAGCCTCTGTGACCTTCGTGAAGATGCGAGGAGACAGGGACAAGCCGAAAGGGAGGACTTTGTACTGATGCGCCTGACCGATGAATGCAAACCGCAGGAAGGGTCTATGTCGAGGAAGGATTGAGACGTGGAGGTACGCATCCTTCAGGTCTACCACAGCGAACCAATCTTGATGCCGGACGCTCGCCACAATGCCTTTTTGCGTCAGCATCTTGAACATGAGTATGTATAAGGCCCGGTTCAGTACTCGCAGGTCCAAGATTGGCCGCAACCCACCACCTTTTTCGGTACAATGAAGCAGGGGCTGTAAAACCCTTTCTTCATCTTGGCTGGAGGGACAGCGTTTTCGCTCTTGACCAAGGTGAAGTGAATACCGCTGAACCTGGGTGGGCGTCTGGTGAACTGAATCGCATAGCCGAGTCAGACGGTCCGGATCAGCCATTGCGACAGATTGGAAAGCGTGAGCCACTCGTCCAAGTTCCGCGCAAGGGGGACCAAGGGGACAATGTCGTCGGACGTTCCAGCAGGTGGGGCCTCGCAGCGGGGCGGAGCTCGAGGTGCCACACCACATCATGGCCGTGCTGAGTCTAGGGACATCGAAGCACTTACCTGGCTCCTTGTGACCACCCCCGGAACAGCCTGGGATGAGGGAGGAAGAGGCCTGTCCTCGTAACCCGTGGAGACTGCCACATCGGGGGCAGCTGTGTGCCACAGCTGGGTGCTCAGGGGCGGAAAGGCCACCGCTGGAGCACCAATCCTTTCCAGAAAAAAACTCTACCCAACAGTTCTGCATTTTGCTGAACTGTTGGGTACCGCAGCCACTTGGGCATGCGGCGAAATCAAACAAAAAGGCAACAAAAGATTTTCCGCCAGGCCCTCCACCGGGGGATGGAGTGGTTTTTTTACCAGCTCCAAGTGAGTGGGTTCCCTCGTCCCTGGGTTGCCCATCTCAGGGGTGCTTTGAGGACCTCCATGGGTTCTTAGGCGCCGGCTGTGAGACGGGTGGCGTCTGCTTCCTGCGGTGGGCTCCACGCGGAGAACGGGCCGAAGGGGCGGGCTGCGGCGGAGCCGGTGCAGTCACCGCAGGGGGACGCCCTTGGCGACGAGGAGACAGGGTGCGGGATCTTGAGCCGCGCCGGGGCAGGACGTGCCGGATTGCCTCCGTCTGCTGCTTCACCGCCGAGAACTGCTGGGCAAAGCCCTCGACTGTGTCACCGAATAGGCCAGCCTGGGAAATAGGGGCAGCAAGGAACCGTGTCTTGTCGGCCTCACCCATCTTGACCAGGTTGAGCCAAAGGTGGCGTTCCTGGACCACTAGTGTGGCCATCGTCCACCCGAGAGTCTGCGCAGTGACCTTCGTTGCTCGGAGAGCGAGGTCGGTCGCCGAGCGCAGTTCCTGCATCAAATCTGGGGCAGAACTACCCTTGTGCAGTTCTTTCAACACCTTGGCTTGGTGGACCTGCAGGAGAGTCATGGCATGCAGGGCAGAGGCGGCTTGTCCAGCAGCGCTGTAGGCTTTAGCCGTCAGGGACGATGTGAGCCAACAGGTGGCGGCGCTCTGCGGGCATAGGTGCACCATGAGTGCCTTATCCACCGGGGGAATCGCTGTATAGCCCCTGGCCGCCCCGCTATCGAGGGTAGTGAGAGCGGAGGAACTGCGGAATCGGGGCCGGGCAGTAAAAGGTGCCTCCCACGATTTCGTCAGCTCCTCGTGCACTTCCGGGAAGAATGGCACTGGAGCGGGGCGTGGCTGCTTTGAGCGGTGCCGCGAGCCCAGGAACCAATCATGAAGCTGCGAGGGTTCAGGGGAGAGTGGAGGGTTCCACTCTAACCCAACGCTCGTGGCTGCCCGGTTAAGCATGTCCATCATTTTGGCATTGGCCTGTGACTGGGCAATCATCCCCGAAGGGGGAAACCCAGCTGAGGCTTCTGCATCCGACTGGACAAGTCTGCTCTCCGATGCTGCGCTCGAGAGCTCATTATCTTCACAGGCTCCAAACAAGAAGCCAGACTCGCCGTGAGATGAGCCGGCGAACTCATCCGGAAGCCCGATTGGGGCAGAGGAGCGTGCTGGGGAATGGGAGGTCTGTGGGGGGATACCCGGCGGAGACGATTCCATTGGGGTCCCCAAATTGCCCCCAGTGCTAGCCGCACTGGCCTCATACCCATAGGTAGAAGGACCGAGGCGGTGAGCCGCTGGGGTGGCTTGCTTGCGACCGCAACGTTGCCATGGTCATGTTCTCGCAATAAGAACATGAACCATCCACAAACGCTGCCTCCGTGTGGGTCACGTCCAGACACAAAAGACAGCGATCATGACCATCCGAAGTTGAGAGATAACGACTGCTACCAGGAATAACACACAATCGGAAAGGCATCTTTAAAATGACGCGTCTTTAAAAAGACGTTATGTGTGTGCCGCTCTTTTAGAGAAATATATACTATTTTAGAGAAGAAAATAGCTCTTTCAGAAAATATACTCTCTTGTTTTTCTGCCGAAGAGCCCAGGGGCGTTCTCTGCAGTGCACCAGTGCAGAGGAGGGAGAAGCCGCTGAAATGTGCCGTCAGATCCAGCAAAGGTGAATGAACAGTAGGATTCAGCTCAGTGAGCATGACCGTTCGGCTCCGAAGAGAAAATCTGAATGAGTGGTTGCATACCAGCTCCTTTTATACCCGTATGTCCAGGGGAGTGGCATGCAAAAACCACTCGCCAATTTTCACTGGCCTTTTATCAAAGACCAGAGGTGTCTCGGGCTCCCAAGAGTGACCCCTAGTGTCACTACATCGACACAACGTCGAGTGAGTGACAGATAGGGAACTCATAATATATCATAATCTATATAATTAAAATGTTTGAAAAGTTTTTTTTTAAATGATACCAAACACTTGACCCTCTTTGGGTTTTTGTAGAGTTGTAAGCCTTTCATTTTGGGCATTTACAGAAAACAAGCTGCAAAAAAACACCTCAGTCAGAAATTTAAACTTAAATATAAATAATTGTAATTTGTTATTGACATTGTTTACATATCAATGCATTTTCATTATTCAGCAACCTTTTGAATTCTACGGCTCAGAGAGGGTGGAAAATGGTCGTGTAAATTCTTGGTGCAAGAAACATAGACTTACGTTATAATTTAACTTTAGGGGGAAAAAACCTTATCTTCACCACCATTGCAAGCCAGGATGAAAAGAACAGTTTAAGACAAAATGAAAAAGCTATTGTGTCAATGCATGGAGCTGTCCAATTCTTCCCAGTTCTCATGTTGGCTTCATGTAGACAGTCAAGTGCATGCATCAACGTTTTAAATTAACGTTGCCTGGCCTGCTCCCACACAAGAACATATTCTTGCCCAGTCGTACAAGCACTCAAAATAAAAAGGATGCAAGCCAGCCATTCGTCATGATTACTGTCGGATCGAGCGGTGGCTGAAAATGAAAGTCTTTTCCAATCATGCAGAAAGGTGATAATGGTCTCTGGGATGAGAAGAAAATGGCAGGGATTAATTTGACTCTACACTTGTTAAAAAGTAGCTGTGGAAATGTCTAATTAAAGATCTGTGGACAGCACATGCGCAATGTGTCAATGTGCATGTTATGACAAAATTCTTGTGTTAGACTTCTGCAAATGAACAGTGCAAAAACATCTTGTGCAGATACGGAAAATGTCATGATGTCCTCTATTTTTTGATACTGTTATTTTCTGGTACATTATTTTGTGGCTGTTGGTGTTATGATACAGGGGACACCAAAATATATTTTATTCCAGTGGATATTTGTTTTTGAAAGTCAATTTCTGTAAGTACATACCTTAAAGTTTTGACTACAGAAAAGCTATTGGAAATTTTCACTGTTACTGACAATGAAAAAAATTCAGTTCAATTAACACACATTTGTGAGGCATGTTGTCACACTGTATGGGGTTTCAAAACATTTTTGGCCAACATGTCTATTAATACATTTTAAAAATTACAACACATTAAACACGTGACAGCTTCCACGACCTGAAATTTATGACATTTATCCTTGTCTTGAGAACACAATTCAACCTTTTGGATAAAATCTACCATCCAATATGATTCTGCCTAATGGCCTAAGTCAAAGAACTCAACCCCATGTCTCTATGACATTCTGGTCCTGAGATATGAGTGTTGCTATATGGTTGCTAGGGTGTTCCGTTTGGTTGCTAGGGCATGTCCAGTTTCTAGGGTGTTACGGAATGGCTGCCTGCTGTCAAAAGTGATTAACAGATGCTTTACACTAAAAACATGCTACTAAAAAGCAAAAATACATTGAATTCCCATAAATTAGAACTTTAAACCTAAAACGTTCAGCTTTTTTAAAAAGGTTTATAATTATTTGATGAAAGAATAATATCTAGTTGTAAAACATCTCTCTGGGAGACAATTATCTGTTTCATACTTCGACAAGTAGAGTCCAAGATTTGGGAAACCATTATGGGACATTTTCAAACTTGAGCAAACAGAGTCAAGGGTTATGATGGCATCATATAATACACACCTTCACACAACACATGCAGCCTTCAAAATAAGTAGACTTATCAACTTTTAAAAGTAGGGAGAAAACACTTCCCATGTCTTACAGTATGTTGTTATTGTTGTTGTTGTTGTTATTGTTGTTGTTGTTGTTGTTGTTGTTGTCGTCATCAAAGGCTGTGCTTCCAACGAAACTCTGACTCAAATTCATTTGTAACTTGGTAGAATCTAGTAAAATTAGGCAGATGCCAACATGGGCAATCTCAAACTATAAACAAAACAATGCAAGGTACAAATACAACCCAGACTACATACATTTTTTTTTTTTAAATAAATAATTAAATAAATAAAATTGGTTTGTGCCAGCCATATTTTTCCATGAATTATTGGCTGCCAAGAGTATGAAACATTGAAATTAAAATTTTTCAACTTTCAATTTAGAATTTTCCTTTTCTGTTTTATTATTCTATTCTTTCTATTTTATAAATTATTTTCATTACAGTATAGCTATCAAAAATATGTTGAAGAAATTAAATAGGCTGAAACGTCACATAGGTTTAATAATTTCTTTAAAGGGAAAAATAACAAAATCCCTTTAATGAAAATTCTGTAATCATTTACTCACCCTCATGTTGTTCCAAACCTGAATGACTTGCTTTCTTCCATTAAACACAAAATTAGATATTAGGTAGAATGTTAGTCTCAGTCACCATTCCTTTTCAATGCATCTTTTTTTCATGCACTGTGAAGTAAATGGTGACAGAGACTGCACATTATCCTGAACATCTCCATTTGTGTCTCACTGAAGAAAGCGAGTCATACGGGTTTAGAACAACATGAGGGTGAGGTAATAATTACAGAAGTTTCGTTTTTGGGTAAACTCTCCATTTAGCAACAGTGATGCAGTGCTTTCTGAACTATAATATACTGTTCTTCATGCAAGATAAAGCCAAGGAAATATAAATTATAATTCTGTATTAGATACTTTCACAGCACCTATACACACAAGTCTCGTACAGGGTTTTTAAACACTGCGGCAGTCTTCCCTTTCCCCGAGAGCTCCTATGGGAAAGGTGTGGACTTAGCCGAAAGCGACTTCCAGGAGAGGAAATGATGTCAGCTTTGTCATTTTTCTCCACAAAGGCGGTAAATGGGTCAGGCTCACACACACAGAAGGACCAGAGCCAAAGCCCACCTGACTGAGCAGCTACAATTATTTTTGGATAGGAGGAGGGTGCGTGTTGGCCAAGTCGTATCAGGAGAGCTGGAGAAAAAGTGCTTCACGGAGATGAACCATCCTCTGCAACCAGCCTCTAGATTCAGAAGTGTGCCTACTCTAAATAACATACAGGGACCATTGTATGAAAATTAATGGGATAAATTGTAATGCTTTAAGATATAATTTTATGTTCCACAAAATAAAGAAAGTCATATAGGTTTGCAAAAAACTTACGTGAAGAAAGACTTTTCATTTTTGGATGTGATCTATCACACCATCTGTAGGAAAACGTTTGAAAACGGCATCGGCTGTTTATTTACTCTAGAATGCACAATAGCTAGACCAGGCAGAATTATTATTTATTTATTTATTTTTTAAAGATTTGAGCTTAGGAAGCAAAATGTATGATACCATTGCTGTCAGATTTTATTGCTGATTTGAAATATATTACTGAAACGTAACCTCGACAAAAGGTTTTGGAGACTTCGGTCCTTCCTCATTCAAGTAGAGAGGAACTGCCTATTACCAACACTGAAGAATGTCTACTGTAGATGTATGCAAGTTTTTGAACACAGTACAACAGGACAACATGACCTTGCATTGTAATTGCAAGGAGCAAGAGACATATCCGCACACACATAGACTCACAATATCAGTAACAATCAAAGGATAATTTTTTGCATGAAGGGGTAATTTTGAGTAGAAAATGAACTTCAGATGTCACAAAACAACTATTTACTAAACTTGACAACAAAATCAACATTAACAGCAGTGAAAATAAATCTCATTAACTGGTCAAGTCAACTTGCGTGCTGAGATAATCAGCATCGTCAAGTAGAATTTACTTATTTTTAACAGTAAAATTAACTAAAATCTGCAAAAAAATAAAATAAAAATGTTTTTCTACATTAGGATCAATTATTGAGTACTCTTTTTAAATATAACAAAAAAAGTCTCAAATACTATTTACTTATCAGCTAGAGCTCTAATTTATAAATGTTTGAATTGAGTACAAATGCATAATTTTATATAAACTTAATCATTTTAAGTTCACACTTGAATTTACTTATTAAATGTAAAAAGTACTAAATCTTTTCTGCTTTATTTACTTACTTACAACAAAATCACAGTGTACATAAAAAATAACTGCCCAGGGGTGTTACCAAGCTGGCTACTGAGTGAACTGACTTGCCTTCAAGGAAATTTGAAGATAATAACCTTGTACATTCAGAGTTGGATCTCTTACCCCTGAGCTTACCTTCAGAGTGTTACGTTCGGCTATAAATCTATGACTCCATTACCATTCAAAAAGTTCTCCATCATACTTTGTCCTTGATAAAATATGATTGGCTGCCACTGGCCTTAAAGAATCTCCCTTTGAGGTTACATTGAGGTTTCATTACTGTACTGTGACACAATGCAAGTTTTAATGGGAGTGCCTCAAGGCCCTGTCCGGGGCTCGTGATTATTATCGCTGTCAAGCAGATTTAAAATACCTCCCTCATCCTGACCATTGACCTAGGATATTTGCATTTGTGTCGTCACCCCTGCTATCTTCACACGATAAATAGGATATTTGCGTGTGACCTTTTGACATCTAATTTTCTGTCCCAGAAATTACCATTTGGTGATTCAAAAGCTGCAAAAATGGCACACATTACCTTTTAACACCTGAATGAAAAGTGAAATAACTATTGTGGGATACAGCCGAGTTTTCACTCTAATCCACCATATGGCACTGAGTGACTCAACTTTAGACTTCAACAAATCCCTTTATCTGTGGCAAATGCAGTTGTGATCTCTTTTCCTCGTAAGTTTATGAATCGCCTGTTAAAGTCCAACCCCAGGGAGCCGGCGAGATGCTAGTGTGAGTGCGAACTACAGGGCATGATTCAACTCCATTTGAGTCCTCTATGACTCACAGACAAACAGATTACAAGAGCACAACTAAAACTATCACTACAATTGATGGTATCCTCCATTTTCTCAGTAAGTCATTAAAGCAGCCTGATCTCATGAAAATTAAGTGACTGTGGTGACATTGTTGCTAAATGATATTACGTGGTTCAAAATGTCCACTATGTGGTGCTAAAAGCGAGTTAAATGTTACCCTCTACCTTAAACCTAAACGATAGTGTCAGGGCCGGTCAACCCATTAGGCGACATAGGCGAGCGCTTAAGGCATCATCGCTTTGGGGGCACCAATCTACAGAGCCAATTTTAGCATGTGTGCAATTTTTGTTGACAAAATGCGCCCTGTGTATTCCGATAACCTGTTGTGGTGCCCCCCAGTGAATATATAGACCGTGTACTAAATGCCTTACTACCATACTACACTTACTGTTTCATGTTATATCTGTGTTTGGCAAAAACAGTGAGCGGAGTATGGATAGTATGCCATTGTGAACACAGCCATAGTTTCAAGAGCGTGGGCTCGTGCACTGGCCCAAAATACGTGAAATAATCACTCTTTTGAGTCGGTTCTTCTCAATGAATTTGTCTAACATGCGGGCTGAATCATCTGAAGCGCTTTGTCACGCAGTAAAACGGTAATGGGATGCTTTAGACAGAAGACAAAAACAATGCTTAATGAAGTGGATATTTACATTTATGCATTTGGCAGACACTTTTATACAAAGTGACTTACAGTGCCCTTATTACAGGAACAATCCCCTTGGAGCAACCTGGAGTTAAGTGCCTTGCTCAAGGACACAATGGTGGTGGCTGTGGGGATTGAACCAACAACCTTCTGCTTACAAGATCAGTGCTTTAGTCCACTACGCCACCATCACTCCATATTTACTTACAATTCACTGAAATAAAACCTGCAGCTGCATTCAGTCGTCATCTGCGAGTGCAGTCTGTGAACGATTGCCTATTGCAGGTAAAGACATTTTTGAAATAAAAGTGAATCAAAATACTAACATTACATGAAAGCACTTAAAAGTACCCAAAATTTCCAAGCCAATACCATGTTTATTGAACATGTTCCTTGGAGTAGCCTACCATATAAAAAAACATGATATATTATAAAAATACCAATGTTTTACCATACTGTACCATCACTGTACCATGATACTGCCACAGCAGGCTTTTGAAAAAAATAACTGCTAAACTTCATCTTGTGCTGTATAATGTGAAAAGGTTTTTAGTCCATAGTTTTATTAATGCTATACAATAAATGTAGGCTACTAAAGAAAATGCTCAAAAAATGCTCTAAAATCAACAGAAATGAATGATTTGGTGCTGTTTTGGAAATAAAAATAAATAAAAAATAAACTGGAAGTGACTGGAGGGTCTCGCCTAGGGTGCCAAATGTGGTGGTACCGGCACTGGATAGTGTCTTAAAAAGCAAATGTGACATGAAAAACACAATTGCTGAAGCAACCATGTAACTTTGTGGTGCTTCTATAAGACTTGCGGCTTACTTGTATACTCGCATGCTCTTTAGGACTTGTGTCCTGGTCCGTTGCATCGTCACATTCTGAACAAGCTTGTAAATGTAGTTGGTATGGTAATGCAAATGTCAACATGTATCCACTTACAAGTCGTGCAGTACAAGTGTTTTGATTTCATAAGATGGCATTGTGTTAGGAACAGGGCGGAAAGTATTAATGAACTGATAATCTGCCGTTTTACTGTGATTTGTGTGAAAGTGAATATAAGTAATTTTTGTTGTAGCACCTCTAGTGTTCATTTCACCAGGAAAGTGCCCCGATACATACAGTGAGGCAAGTGAAAATATTTTTTCAAAAAATGAAGGTATAGTAACGTGACTTTAGGAGACCAGGTTGCATTAAAGTCAACATGAAACACTGTTCGCAACCCATTTTCCTTCTATAATGTGTCATATTTTCAAGTGAAACCGGGTATTAATGTGGACAGGAGCTCCTTGTCAACTGTATCTTTAAGCTAAAGTGGCAAAATGGCCTAAAACTACTAATTTTTTTACACAGTTATACAGAAACCACACACACACACACACACACACACCAGAATCTGCCATTAAACGCTTACAACATCTAACCTTGATCTCTTCTTCAACACTATCAGGAAGTGTGGTGAAATTGGTGTCTGGCAGAAGCTTTAAGAAACAGCTTGTGCTTTTAAGAGCAATCTCTCAGAGTCAAGCAGCTTCAGACACCAGGCAGCCACACCATACAGTAATTACAGATGGGAAGATCACAGACAGATGATAATATTGGCTTCATACAACCTCAGATGAATTACGATTCATCTGCAAGGAGGAGGTTCATCTGATTTAATTTAATGGTAGAGTAAATCGCTTAAACATATATTAATATGTGAATATGTGACAACACACTAAATTATAATACACACAATGTGCAAACTGTCAAATCGAAAAGGTCGACAGACTTATCTTAGAAGTGATGAAATTAAAGAAATAGTTTACCCAAAAATGAAAGTTCTGTCATCATTTACCAAATCTAATACTCGTAAGACTTTTTTCTTCTGTGGAACACAAAAG
This sequence comes from Myxocyprinus asiaticus, assembly GCF_019703515.2. Lineage (NCBI taxonomy): Eukaryota > Metazoa > Chordata > Actinopteri > Cypriniformes > Catostomidae > Myxocyprinus > Myxocyprinus asiaticus. Next base: position 7,658,145 of record NC_059367.1, on the reverse strand, counting down.
GAGATGTCAGGTGGAATATTCATTGTGCTCTTTTCCCATACAAAAGTGAATGGGAACTGAGGCTGTCAAGCTTAGAAAATGTCAAAAAAGCACCATAAACGTAATCCACAAGGTAGTCCATAAAAAATGTAATCGCACAAGAGAAAGTGTCCTCTGACCCCTATGTTATGACTGAATGTAAACAAATCTCTCTTTCTTCTGAACACCTTTTAAAGCCTTACTGAAAACAATGCAAAAAAACTAGTGCTGTCAGTCGATATATTTTTTTAATCGCGATTAATCGCATAATTTCCTATAGTTAATCGCGATTAATCTCAGATTTAGAAAGTGCTGATTTTTGACTGTATATATACTCTCTTCCATTCAAAATGCATTTATTTCCTTTTTAGGAAGGAAAACAAAACAATTAAAAGAACTAGTCCCCCCATTGGTTGCACATTCATTGCAAATGGGCATGAAATCTCAAGAACTGTCATCCTCCACAATATTAATCAGTCAGCAGACTGAGGCTACCCACTTTGCTTAGGCAGTCGTGAAGCCACGGTCATGATTCGCGTCAGGGCGTCAGTGCCAGCATCAAGCGCCGCTTTGAACTCTACACAAAACGTCTCATTCTATATTTTTGTAATAGTTAAGACTTGACGTGCATCTACGGTAATTAAATTGCACTTTACATAAGTTGAAAAATACTCAAAAGTCCCATTTGGGCTTGTTTTATACAGCAAAAAGCATTAAGAGAATCCATTCTCCTTAATTTTTCACTGAAACGGAATCACTGTTGTGTGTGTTTGTGGTGTCTCCGTCAATGTAATGACTCCGGGTGGACACATCGCAAAGGTTCCGCCCTTCAACCAGTGTTTATGCTGTTAAGTTATGCTTTATTAACAATAAATGTGTTAATCGAGATTAACAAAAATTAACACGTAAATCTTTTTTTAATTAATCCCATGCACTAACATGTTAATTTTGACAGCTCTAAACAAAAAAAACAACAACAACAAAAAAAGTTGTTAGTATTTTTGTCTTGTTTTCCAGTGAATACATCTCAACATCCTTAAAACATGATACATGTACATGAGAAGCAAAATTCACATCTTGTTTTCAGAGAAATCTAACAAAGTTTTGTGCCAATGGGGTAAGAAAAAGAAAATTAGACTTAGGAAAAAAAATTTTTTTCTTGTTTTAATATAAAACTAACCTCAATATTTATTTTCACTGTTCTCTATAAACAAGGTGTAATATCTTATGCAATTTTGCTTCAAAAGTAATGCATATTAGTTTCAACGTTTAGTTAAGGTGTTCAGTGGGTTTAAGGTGTTAAGATATTTATAATGTAATATAAATATAATATAACAATATTATCTTAGTAAGATAATGATTTTGAAAGAGGAATTCTGAATCTTTTTCCTGAACTCCAAGTCCACACCTGAATTCAAATCTCTGTTCTCTTGTACCACTGTGAAATGCTCCAGCCAGTCACGGCAGACCTTTACAGACCAAAAAAAGGAAAAAGTATGTGGCGCTCGCTCTCTCTAGCATGAGATGAATTATGTGACGTGAACCGAGACCAGGACCTATTACATCACTAGTACATAATTCTGACAGGTCATCAGTCTGAGGAGGGAAAAATAAATAATAAAATAACAGCCTCAGTCCCATCAAGGAGCCTGACAGCTTCAATGAAGTGATAAGTTGAGTGGTTTCTGTCCCAGACATTAGCGCTTAGCGCGGCTGCTGTGAGGTCCCCTGGGTCTTGCATTGTTCAAGGACGATGCTTTTCCCACTAGATGCTTATCTAAGCTAAATGCAGATGGTGGGTGTGGACTCTAGAGAGGCACAATGACGCTGTGGGACAACAAGTTTTGTCCTCTTGTAAAGGAAAAGATTAAACTTAGTCTCAAACTGAAATCATTCTGAACAGCAGATCTGTTATTGAGTTGTTACTATAACAGACAAAGAAGTAAAAAAAAAAAAGAACCAAGGTACTCTTGTAGTACCATGATACAGCGTAGAGCTGTGATGATAATCGATTAATCTTTCCAGTGTTTCAACACCTTTTGATCAACAAATTCGCAAAAAAGACTTTTCCATTTAGATTGCACTCACAAAGAGCAATAGAGTGCAAAAGTGCCCGCCCCCTTTTCATCTGTCTTGTTTCCAGAAGTATTTTTCCTATTAATTTTTTTTTCCATAGGGATTTCATAAAGTACTTTATAAAATAGTTCTGAGCTATGATAAGGGTTGGATTTGGAGACAATATTTTACCGGAAATTTCAGGATTCTTGCGGCCCACTGAACATAGGTTTCACCATAGATATCTAATATATCTATTAGTAGTAGTAGTAGTAGTAGTAGTAGTAGTATTTATTAGTATTGATTTATATATGGGTGTTGCTCATAAATAGAATAGATCGATCCATGCTATGAGCCACTGACTGAAGTAATTGTCGACACATTGAAATTGTTATAACAAACAACAGACAACCTCATTTATAGGACTAAAAAATTAGGGTCATTAGAAACTCACTTTTAAGGTCATTTTAATTGGAAATTATGTCTGAAGCAATCTTACAGCATGACTATCATGGTTGTTCTCCCTTCAAAGTGCCCTTTGGAGGGGATTTATTCCATTTGAAACACAGTGCTTATCTTTAAGCAGCTGGATGGTAAATAGGCTAATAGCAATACGAAAATGTGTTTCATTATTTAGGAAACCATAAAGTTTGAATGGCAATATTCTAAATAATTTTTAACCTCCTCTCACATGCCACTTAGGCAATGCCAGCGTAATGAATTTAGAACTTCTAGGCAAGCCCAATTATACATTTTGCAGGTGCGCTGTGTTTCTTAGACACCGTGACACATTAAAAAGAACTTAAATGGTTAAAAATGCGGCTTGCTTTTTTGTAACTAGCTCTTTCTTTGATCCTCTTTGATTGAAAGACAAAGATGGGCTAGTGAAACTTTCAGGAATGAAGCATTATGGGGGTTATTTTAAGATTTAATATATTGTAAATATGCAATTTTGTAATATTTTAAAGGACATTTATTTGTTTAATTTTGGCTTTTTAAATCTTATATATATATATATATATATATATATATATATATATATATATATATATATATATATATATATATACAGGTGCATCTCAATAAATTAGAATGTCGTGGAAAAGTTCATTTATTTCAGTAATTCAACTCAAATTGTGAAACTCGTGTATTAAATAAATTCAGTGCACACAGACTGAAGTAGTTTAAGTCTTTGGTTCTTTTAATTGTGATGATTTTGGCTCACATTTAACAAAAACCCACCAATTCACTATCTCAAAAAATTAGAATATATCATAAGACCAATAAAAAAACATTTTTAGTGAATTGTTGGCCTTCTGGAAAGTATGTTCATTTACTGTATATGTACTCAATACTTGGTAGGGGCTCCTTTTGCTTTAATTACTGCCTCAATTCGGCGTGGCATGGAGGTGATCAGTTTGTGGCACTGCTGAGGTGGTATGGAAGCCCAGGTTTCTTTGACAGTGGCCTTCAGCTCATCTGCATTTTTTGGTCTCTTGTTTCTCATTTTCCTCTTGACAATACCCCACAGATTCTCTATGGGGTTCAGGTCTGGTGAGTTTGCTGGCCAGTCAAGCACACCAACACCATGGTCATTTAACCAACTTTTGGTGCTTTTGGCAGTGTGGGCAGGTGCCAAATCCTGCTGGAAAATGAAATCAGCATCTTTAAAAAGCTGGTCAGCAGAAGGAAGCCTGAAGTGCTCCAAAATTTCTTGGTAAACGGCTGCAGTGACTTTGGTTTTCAAAAAACACAATGGACCAACACCAGCAGATGACATTGCACCCCAAATCATCACAGACTGTGGAAACTTAACACTGGACTTCAAGCAACTTGAGCTATGAGCTTCTCCACCCTTCCTCCAGACTCTAGGACCTTGGTTTCCAAATGAAATACAAAACTTGCTCTCATCTGAAAAGAGGAATTTGGACCACTGGGCAGCAGTCCAGTTCTTCTTCTCCTTAGCCCAGGTAAGACGCCTCTGACGTTGTCTGTGGTTCAGGAGTGGCTTGACAAGAGGAATACGACAACTGTAGCCAAATTCCTTGACATGTCTGTGTGTGGTGGCTCTTGATGCCTTGACCCCAGCCTCAGTCCATTCCTTGTGAAGTTCACCCAAATTCTTGAATCGATTTTGCTTGACAATCATAAGGCTGCGGTTCTCTCGGTTGGTTGTGCATCTTTTTCTTCCACACTTTTTCCTTCCACTCAACTTTCTGTTAACATGCTTGGATACAGCACTCTGTGAACAGCCAGCTTCTTTGGCAATGAATGTTTGTGGCTTACCCTCCTTGTGAAGGGTGTCAATGATTGTCTTCTGGACAACTGTCAGATCAGCAGTCTTCCCCATGATTGTGTAGCCTAGTGAACCAAACTGACAGACCATTTTGAAGGCTCAGGAAACCTTTGGAGGTGTTTTGAGTTGATTAGCTGATTGGCATGTCACCATATTCTAATTTGTTGAGATAGTGAATTGGTGGGTTTTTGTTAAATGTGAGCCAAAATCATCACAATTAAAAGAACCAAAGACTTAAACTACTTCAGTCCGTGTGCATTGAATTTATTTAATACACGAGTTTCACAATTTGAGTTGAATTACTGAAATAAATGAACTTTTCCACGACATTCTAATTTATTGAGATGTACCTGTATATATATATATATATATATATATATATATATATATATATATATATATATATATATATATATATATATGGATTGGTCATCGTGAGTTTCTGGACTTTTCTCACTGGGCCGGGAGGTCAAAATGATTCTAAGAGATAGCGGTAGACTGTTCCACAATTTCGGGCCTGCTATAGCAAAAGCACGCTATCACCCCTCGACTTTAATCTGGAATTAGGGACCATCAAGAGTCTCTGATCCGATAATCTTAGACATCTGACATGTGCAGGGGCAGACTAGCCGTCGGGAGCACCGTGTGTTTTCCCAGTGGGCTGCTGGGTAATTTGAGCCGGCGCAGTGCTGTGCAAGTACCGGTCCGTCCTACAGGTGATATAGACGGCTGATCTGGGATCCAACATGCCCATGCAGACCACATTACAGAGTGAGTTTTCAAAAAACTTTGTAAGGAAAAGCCAATACAATGGCTTTTATTTTATAAAACTGATATGACTTTTATTTTGAGATTACTTTTTTTAACATTGCAAATTTCCATATGAGTGCAGTAACTCTTTGTCTCACATGGATCTGATTATTTGACATACAAATCACAATAATGGTGACAACCAAAGACAACATATTAAGTATAAGATGAGCTGTGAATAATCACAATATGACAAATAACTGCAAATTACAACAAATACAATAACAGCAGCATATATAAAATCTGCAAGCAGTAAAGCTATGAACAGAACATAGTCATTTGCATAATGTATTCACACCGCAGGGAGCTGAAGTGCGCTTGCTGAATAATCCTCACACCTGATAAAAATGCGGAAAATAAGTCATGAAAAATATTACTTAGTGGCTATTTGAGTCTTTGAGGTTTACTTTGTTTAAAGGATATCAGAAACAGTGCTTGTCAAAGCATAGGGCTTTTCACTTTTTCTCAAGAAAAATCTGGGGAAGGAATTAAAACACTGCAGATATAAAGACGCAAAAAACTCACATAGAGTGAAAATATGAGCAATTAATCTGCAAAATATCTGCAAAGTTCTACACTTTAAGAGGTATGTTTCTTTTGTTTTACATATATTTATATTTGTTTATATTTATTTATGTACATATTCTGGCTGACTTTGTTTTCATTGATTTGTATATATATATATATATATATATATATATGTATGTATGTATAAACATTTACACATAGTTATGTGAGTAACTGACATTAAATTTTAACCATTGTCATCAGTGTCCTTCTGTGTGACACTTTCTTCATCTAACTATTTTAAAGAACATTTTATGATCTTGTATAGCTCTATATACATATGTAATATATTATTATTATACTTGTTGTTTCCACAACCTTATATTAACTAAGACAATGGTTTATTTGCACTTCTAGAAACAAGTTGAAAGGTGATTAAGATCTTTAAAAACTTTGAAGAAATGCTGACTTGTCACAGCACCTAAAATACACACCTTCCCTTATACTTTTATGTACATTTTAACCTAACATCTGTATGTTGGGGGAAAAGTTTTCAGACATGTTATTTGTCTGAGCTATAAAGTGCTTATTTTAGTGCTTTCTCTAAAAAAAAATCCACTCATCACATTTACAGTGGTTTTATATGTTTGAAACTTATGACAATTTTTGCACTGTGTCATGACTAGCAGTCATTAGAATGTTTTTGTTTTTTTTGTTTTTTAACACAAATATTTAAAATTGAGCCGGAAAATCTAATCAATGAGCCGGTGTGATATGGTGTGGTGTGTTGCGGGCCAGGTTTGGTGGGCCGCTCTGGGCCAGAAAGTCCAGGGCCACTTTTTAGTCCCAGTCCGCCCTTGGACATGTGTACTAGTATTCAGAAGGTCAGAGTGATAGATAGGTGCCAATATGATTTGTCTGTAACCACATACATGCATATAATAAAAAAGATGCGTGGAAAAGCAATTGTTTGATTTATATATTAATAGATCGTTCATCTTGTTTTTGATATGATGCAATGAGCACTTCTGCAGTTCAAATAAAAACACTCTCCATTGCAGAATGTTCATTTTTTGGGACAAGAAAATGTATTCTTTGTCAAATTAGACTGATGTTCCAGAAACTGTCGGCAGTCTGAGTGAGTTTGATTCGTACATTGATAGATCGTTCATCTTGTTTATGATTTAATGCACTGAACACTGCTGTAGTTTATTTAAAAACACTTTCCCCTGCTAAATGTTATTTTTTAGCGACAAGAAAACAAATTAGTTGTCAAATTAGAACATCTTACTTTTACCAGTAATACATCTAATCTGTGATCAAATTTTCAAAAGATATGGCCAGATATGCAGTCCAACATAATGCTACAGTGACAGCAGTAGGAGCACCAACTATCGACTTGGTACATGTACACAGTACATGGACAAGCAACATCAAACGATAAAGTCACTGCATGTGTGAACTTTGATTTGAAGCAAAGAATATACAGTTGGAAACTTTGATTTGAAGCAAAAAGTATTTGAAAACTGGACAAAAAGACAAAGGTACAAGTCTGTATACTTACTGTCTTTAATAAGGGAATGAACTACAATCTCATGAAGCATTGCAAATAATGGAATCAAATTAAAACGATGGATTGATAACTACTGATTTGAAGTTGTTGATTAATGTATAGAATCAATATATTTGAAGTATATTGCAAAATATTCAGATATGTTCAAATATATTTGTAGTTTAAGAGTGTAGGGAGACCGACTCGGTTGCGTCATTCACAGTGCGTCATGCAAGCGAATGGTCGCTACGTAGCTCTTTTGCCACGGTTTGTTTGCAGCGACTCTCTGATTGGTGGATTTTCCCCCTCAGGATCATGGGTAGTGTAGTTCTTCACCAGAAATTCCACTTTTAACCCTCATGTGGTGTTTAGGTCATTTTTGACCCATTTAGATTTTGTTTCTTTAATAAAAATGGTATCCCTTGAGAGGTACAAGACTTGGTGACTTCCTCCATTAGCTATCTAAACACACACACAAATCTGGACTTGATTCACTAAGTCTAAGTGGTTTTTTAAAAAAAATAGCGACACTTGTGGTGTTTTGGGTCAAAATTGACCAGCCACAGGAAATGAATAGGAAATAAATACAGAGACTTTTTTTTATTTGTCAAATAAAAATCAATAAATCAGACACAATGCAGAACACAACCACACATGAATGAAGGGGTGAGACTATAAAACATCCACAATGCAGAAAACACACCCACACATACAGGTTTGTTTGATTATATTAGTGGTCTATCATAGACCTCAATTGACTGAACGTGCACATCACTAGATTTGAAGATCAACATCATCTGACCCAATTAAGAGCTTTTATTTATTTAGTTATTTACACTGATGAGGACATTTGGCCCTTACAAGTGTAGACAAACCTGTCTATATATACTCAACATACCACACAGGTCGAAGTCTGAGTCTGACCCCTGTGTGACAAAGTTCATGCTTGAATTTTGATGTTTGATGTTTGAAATAAATGACAGGTAACAAAATAATTACTCTGTCATTTCTTTGTATCACAATCAGATTTGACTATGGCTGCATGATCAAGTCTGACAGCATATTGGAGCATCATTGCAAAATCTGACACTTCAACATAAGTGGTTTAGAAAAAATGCTACAATTTGACAAATAATAGTTTTTTATAATGCCTAAATACAGTACATGTATATATCCAATGCGTAACTTGTGATAATATCTAGAAATGAAGTTTGTTACAAAGCATGTACTGGACATAATTGTTTTTATTCCATGGTAGGTCTGTCTTTATATGTACATTAATAATCTATTCTATTCCCCTATGGAATAAATGACTGGGATTTTTACCTCCGGAACCAGACTGTTGACTCAATTCTTACAGATGAATTATTTTACAGCTGAGCAAAACTCAAAAATTTCCATGACTTCTTAAATGTTTAATAAACTCTCAGACTTTTCCAGGCCTTGAAATTTCCAGGTTTTATTTCTATTTATTTATTAATTATTTTTTTGATTTATCAGATGAAAGGCCACATTATATTTCTTGTATTTATTTATTTTCGAAAAAAAACTGTTCCCAAAAAAATCTTGCCCAGAGTTCTCCTTCACACAATATTTAAATTCAAGGCTATAAAACAAATGTAAATGTTTGGATCTATAATATGCATTCTGAGCAACAACAACAAAAAATGGTTCAAATATACAGTAAATGTTCAAATGAAATTGCCTGGTATTTATATGATACTCAAAGTTGCTTCCAAGAATACCATGGTATTACCATGATTTTAGTTACTGATGCCATTGTAGAAATATGCTATTGGCAGTCAGCCATGATTACTGCATTACAAAGTAGTGTTTCACTGGTCATGTGAACACAACCTGTAAAATTAAACAACCTGATAATACTGATATGCCTGGAATCTTCATCTGTACATGGTTTTGAATCCATTTTTCAAAAGTACTATTCATTACTTTAGGGCTTAAACTTTTTAACGAGAAACAAACACTGAGTGTAACTTTAAGTACTCCTGCCAAGATCACATTGTTAGAATGCAGATTCTGTAATTTCTTAAATTGGGCCACAGTATCCTGCTTACTCCTGTGTTGTATTAAATAATAACTTGGAGAGTGCATTAAACATTTAACAGTATCCAAATGGAAAAAAGCAGACATCTTAATTCAGCAACTCCTGCTCGAAATGCTGCCCTGTCAAGGTCAAAGGAGGGAAGGCAAAAAGTTGGATATTAAGTCCTATTAATGTGAATTCCACTCAGCTGCTGCCACAGACTGACTAAATGACTGTCAATCGAACCGTTCACTTACTGAAAAAAAAAGAAAAAAAAGAGTCTTTGCTCCTTTTGATTGGCACGCATTACTTGACACATTCCTTTTTTGCACAGTAAGACTAAAGGAGAACGTTTATCCGGCTACCATCAAACGTGTAAGCGGCCAGTCAACCCTGGGCTAAAACATTAATGCATGTGGTGATCTGTGAGCTGTGTCTTTAGGAACACAAACACACACAAAAATATATGAATTTATTCAGTTTATACATTCATTGACAACTTACCCCTTATAGTGTGAGAACATGCTTCGCTGCTGGGTCAACACAAAAGGTCAACATGTATTCAATGAACTGTACCTTTTTTTCCAGGCAATAACGGTGAAAATGTTTAATAGCTTTTTTGTAGCCAAGACTTTGAGGATGTGCCTAAACAGAAACTGACTTTTTAATATAAACCTATATTCACTGGAGGGAAAAGTATGACAACTAGCCCCGGTCTTCCTTGTATTAAAAAAAAAAAAAAAAAAAACATTAGACTTCTGGATAAGTGTTTCTGCTTAGATACTATAATCTTCATCTTCCCATGATCAACATCCCTGTAGAAACCACTTTTTGATTTTTTTTAATGTCTTATATGTGCATATTAATACATCAAAAAATTATTGAAAACCAGATTGCAGGTCATATATACAGTACCATGTGTGATTGAGTGTGCATTCGGCATGACTATCATGTAAGCAGGATGATGTATTGCTTTAGAATACAAGAGTTTTAATACTCAGCTCCTGACATTTGCACAATAAGGTGAAATATTATGACTAATATGTTGCTATTCTTCTAAATGTACATAATGCATGGGCAAGACTAAGATTCCAGTTAAGAAATAGATTGCGGTCATTAACACTTATGTGAATCTGATATCCAATCCATTCCGTAAATGTCTAAAGGCCAACACCATTCCAAAACTTCCAAAGATCTACATATATGATGTTGCACAAAATGCACACACCATTGCTTGGATTTTTTTCATGAATTTGGGGATTTTGCGAAAGAATGAGACCGTTAGCACTTCAAATCTATGTACTCAAAGATCGGATGTGGGTATCAGTGAGAAACAAGATGGATCGAGATGATTCTTTATTTAAAATGACTGTTTTTTTTTTTCTTTGACTGAGTTCTGAAATTGAATATGAATGGGCTATGTTCTCAATGGAATAATAGCATACTGCTTACTGCATACTGTGCAGTATATACTGTATACTGCCTGCTACTTTTTAAAAACAGTATGTGAGATGGTATGCAGAATGCAACAACCAAATTTTAAACTGTAGAATGATGCATTGTGGTCACATGACCTCGCTATATTGATGTTTAATATGTTTAATTCAGATACCATTTGCCAAATAAAAAAATTTAAAAAAACATTGAATTTTTATTCAATTTTGTGTAAAAGTTTCTTAAATGGGTAGTTCACCCAAAAATGAAAATTGTGAAAATTAGCATACTGTGCACGATAAACATGCCGCATACTGCAAAAATAGCATGAGTAGTATGGTAGTATGACATTACTGTACGGACACAGCCTATTTCTCCTCTGTTGTAATCTGCATCACAATACTCTGTGAAATCAGAATTATTCTCATTGCAGCACAAACATATGTGTGGGTGTTTTCTACCCAACAACAACATAAGAAAATAGGACCACATTCAGATATTTTGCAAAACAGCCAAATGTTTCAGGAAAAAGATGAACACATACACTAAAACATGACTAAGCTTCATCTATCCTCCTCATCCTCTCCTTCCAAGCATAGTGACAAAACGTCCCATTCTTCATTCAGTACTCTTAGGGATTATACTATATCAGTGAATTAGGGAAACATGGGCACTGACTAGTCTGGTTTCCTTACAGCCCAACAGCAAACCAGTGGCCATAGACATGTCTTAAAGCAGGGGTTCTCAACAGGGGCATTCAAAGGATGCCAGGGGGTGCTGAGAGCAAATTAGTTGAGAGGGTGGCATTAGGTCACAAATGGGGGGAGTTTATCAGTCATATAAATGAAATCTATTGTCAAGTTCCTTGTTGCATAAACACATTTATTTAGACTTGGAATATACAAGTTCTCCATTATATGTGTTGGTATGCCTTTGTACCGCGGTCATCTGAAGTATCTGGATTAATGGCATCAAACAGACAGGTGGAGTCACAACCTCCGCTAATGCACCTCTATGGCTCTGTAGATGGCTTCATGGACAGAGCAGCATGAGCCCAGAGCGGTTCTAGATTTGACAGAAGCCTGCCACCCCCCCCCCCCCCCACCACACACACACACACACACACACTCACACACTCACAGACACCTTTCTCTCATAATTTACTCATCCTCATGCCATCACAGATATGACTTTCTTTCTTCTACAGAACATAAATGAAGATTTTTAGAGGAACATATCAGCTTTGTAGGTCCATACAATGCAAGTGCATGGTGACCAAAATGTTAAAGCTCCAAAAAGCAGCATAAAAATAACCCATATGTCTCCAGTGAGAAAAATCTTCATCATTATACACATCTGGGATAGCATTTTTGGGTGAACTATTCCATTAAGACTGCAGAAATAGTGCATAATTCATTCAGAGCTCAGAGTTTATGAGCAAATGACTCACTATAGAGATATATAAAAGAGGAGAATTTGTCTAAAAGATGTATAATTCTAGTTTATGCCTCAGATGTCACTCTGAAAACAACAGATACTTTATGGCACATAATTCAAGATTGTGTGACAGCATCTCAACCTTAAAACCTAACTAGCACATGCATGATTTGACAAGAAATGCCACTGCACACTGTACACTGCGTTCCAAAACAACCATGTGAATAGACTAAAGTGGAACAAAAGGAGATATGAGTCCATTTTCAAGGCTGGGGACAGTGTGAATGCCTGTTAGAGAAGTCTTTGGATGTTTGTTAGATTTAAAAAATATAGTAAGATATTTTATATATTTGAATTAGAAAAATCTGTCCCACTTTATATTAGATGTCTTTAACACCTATGAACTAACATTAAATACGTACATACAATACAATGTGCTTATTGTGTTACTACATGTTGTTCTGCACAATTCTCACAAGATTCACATTTGCTGCTTCTGAGGTTGAAGTACGGGTAGGTTTAGGGGCAGAGTTAGGGTTTAGGATAAGGGTTTAGGGCAAGGGTTGGGGTTGGGGTAGGGTTAGGGTTAGAGGTAAGGTTAATAATGCAACTACAGATGTAATTAAATGCAGGAACTTTAAATGTAAGTATAATGCAACAACACATATGTACATAATAAGTACATTGTATAAAATGCTCAAGTACATAGTAGTTGCAGACACCTAATGAAATGGGTTAGAAAAATCTAAATGGCTGGTAAAATTAGGCATTCACAAAAAAGTTAAGCAAAAAAAGTTAATTACCCAGTTTGCAACATTTAAAAAAAAAAAAATATATATATATATATATACACATATTGTAAAATAGCACATTTAGTATGTGATTTATGAATTAATTTAAGCTTCAAAAGAGTAAAAAAAATCTTGTGTGCTGTCTCTTTATAAATCTAAAAACTCATGCTGACATAATGAACAAACCAATGTTCAAAAGCTTGACAACTGTCCTATTTTTTCTGGGATGTCCCTTATTTTGGCTGAAATGAAGATGTCCTGCCTATAGTCCCATATTTACAGTAGGTGGTGAAACATTCTGTAGTGAGGGCATTGTGTTTCTTACTGAAGCGCCAAAATGCCTAAGAAGGATGAGAAGTTGGAAACCCTAATGTTCGATGGGCTTCAATTGTATAGAAAGCAGAAAGGCCTCATACGTAATTGCCAGAACATTAATACTATAGCCTCTTTTCATATTCAAACTCATTCTTAGCAGCAAAAGTTTCAGTGGAATATAAGAACACTCAGCATCATAAATGAGGAATGAAGCTGTAAGTGGCTTGGATCACATGGGACTTTCCAGAAAGTTCTTAATGGATCTCATCTGCTCCTTCCTTAGGTCTTTAAATACTTCCACGGAACCGCCTCACATTTCATTGCAGGCTCGCCAGGCACAGAAAACATTTCTGTGTACATAAAACCCATTCTAAAAATCAAGCTGCAGATACAGTAAAAAAGGAATGGACTTACCCAAGTGTTGTCATGGTGACAATCGTGTACCAGAAGGAGGCCGGAATGCTGGTGAAGTTCGTTCCCTTGGTGCCTTTCTCGGCGTAGAACATGACGGTGGCAAATATGATGATGGCCATAGTGAGCGAGAAAAGGAGGAAGCCCAGTTCGGAAGCACAGCTCTTAAGAGTATAACCCAGGATCCGTAAGCCTTGAGAGTGACGTGAGAACTTAAAGATTCGGAAGACGCGGAAGACCCTCAAGGTTACGAAGGCTCCGCTCACGTCCTCGTTCTCGGGCATGACCAAGCCGATATAGTAGGGCATGATAGCGACAACGTCAATTACGCTCATGACCGAACGCATGAATTTGCAACGACTGGGTGCGGCGAAAAGCCTCATTAGGTACTCAAACGTGAAGATGAGCACACATGCTGTGTCCATGCAGAAAAATGCTAAAGAGAACTTCTCGCCGCAAGGCAAGTCTCGCTTGCTGCCTTTAAGGGGCCGACAGGGAACGGTCTCTACTACGTTTGCAATGACCGAGACGGCAATGAAGAAACCCGTGACGTAGTAGAAAACGAGAGCCATGGTGCTTGTGTGGGGGTTTTCAAAAGCTCGCCACAAACGCTCCCGAGATGTGCTGTCTGGTGGTAAAGGCGTATCTGTTGCCATCTCCGCTTCAGTGTCCTCCGCCAAACGTTCCTGGTTTTCCTTCTTTCGGTCCCTGTACTCTTCCATGCAGCAGTCGCCGATAATGTCTGGCACGATGCCGTAAAACGCCAGCTCCTCGTCGAAGGCCTGAATGCACTCTTGCCGAGGGTAGTGCAACTTGCCCGTACGGTAGAAATTCAATATTTGGCGGAACATCTCTGGGTCCCTATCAAAAAAATATTCCTGAGTGTCCTCGTTGAAGAAAAATTCCTTTTCCGAGCTGCCTAGCAGGGTGTCGGGATAGCGGTCCAGTGTGTTTTTCCATGTCTGGAAGCGAAGCCCGCTTACGTTGACAAAAAGAATTTCATCATTGCGGCTCTTTTTGTCCAGGGGCGGCTTGGGCATGGTTTTCTTCGCCAGAGGAAGCCAACCAACCGCTGCCGCCCTGGCAAAGGGCAGCCATGTTGCCACTCCAGCAGCCATCTTTATTTCGGTGGCTAAACTTTGTGACTGCAACAAATACACCAAAAATGGAGAATGCCAATCAGCCCTGAGTTGTTTTTCTAAAACTTTTTAGACTAAGAAGAACAGGTATTTCCAAACTAGTCATCTGAGCTAAGGGCCTGAGCACCCAGACTGGTTAGTTGAAATGAGTCCTTCAGCTTGTCAATGCATTTATTTTGCTAGGAAGGAATTCTGTGAGGTAATGTTTTCATCATCAATGAAAGGGTCTACAAAATTTGAAGAACTCAAAGTGTCGAAGCCATTGAATCTCAGGTAAACTGGCTGTCCATGTACTAAAAATTATTCCAAAATTACCCATGAAAATTAGCCAATTCACTGCTAAACTTTTTGTCGGCAGACTCTGGCTGTTCAAAGAAACAGTTCAGCCATCTAAAGGGTTAATGCTCTTGGCCATTGCTAGCAGGCTTTGCCAGAAAATACTGATTTGTTGCAGTACTGTGCCGTTTCCAATTTGTAATCATCTGTGATGATGCTTTCTGAAGTTAGCAAAAGACTACTTTTCCTCTGTTGTGTTCATTCTTGATTTTCCTCTTTTTGTGCTGCTTTCCTAGTTTGATTATAAGATTTATCCATCGCTTTTTCTTTCCTCTCTTCAAGCTTTAAGTAGCTACTCAGTTTCAGAGGACACTTTTGGAAAGAGCTCTCAGTATCATAAGCGCCTTGATTTCTTGTATGG
This sequence comes from Myxocyprinus asiaticus, assembly GCF_019703515.2. Taxonomy (NCBI): domain Eukaryota; kingdom Metazoa; phylum Chordata; class Actinopteri; order Cypriniformes; family Catostomidae; genus Myxocyprinus; species Myxocyprinus asiaticus. The sequence continues at coordinate 7,642,639 of NC_059367.1, read as the reverse complement.
CCGTTCCTTCATGCACCTGTCATGAAACAACACAACAAAATTTTAGATCAAACACACTTCTGACGTTCGAGGGAAGTCTGGGCCATAGTAAAGTTTCTTGTCCCACATGTATTGTGTCAGAGACTGTTAAAATAAACAAGCCTGAAAGTCAGTTTATAATATTTCTCATAAACAACTTCAAGAGAAAATCATGTGCGCTTTGCACTAACTACAAAAAAAGATGTGCCAATACAGGAATCAATTTAAAATACAACATGCATTGAGATTTACATATTTATTCAGTAAATATAAATAATGAAAAATGCTTTCTTGCATAGCAAAATGTGCCATATGAATACAATACAAAGAAAAAAATGTGCCATTACACAAATCAGTTTAGAACACAGCATGCATTGAGACCAATCACAAATATCTATAAACAACCTATCTATCTATCTATCTATTTACACACACACACACACACACACACACACACACATATATATATACATATATATATATATATATATATATATATATATATATATATACACATATAAAGAGAGAGAGAGAGAGAGAGAGAGAGAGAGAGAGAGAGAGAGAGAGATGTGACAAATGAATGCAATACAGATAAAAATCAATCAAAAACACATTTCCATTCAGAAAAACATAATTATTAATTATTTAGTTAATTAGCTATTTATTTGCTTTCAGGTGATCAATCAATTAATCAAATAATTTGCTTCCCCAGTTCTAAGCAAATGCAACTTCTTGTTGCATCTAAATTTATGAATGAATAACCTCCCAATAAGATACAAAATATATATATATATATTTTTTTTTTTTTAAAGAGGGACACCACAATACTACACATCTGCCCTTAAGGGTCATATCAGAGGACAGGTGACCCATCCCAGCCTCAACATAATGCATATACAACATGCATTATGTTGCATCAAAAACCAGAACATGCAACATGCATCAAAAATCAATAACGCATTATTCTATACCTCCTGAACCATACACAAGAACACACACAGATGAAGAACTGTAAATTCAGTTAATGTGTTAGATTTAGTTTACCCACTAAAGCAGTTCTGCAATAAAACACATTATGCAACTTATTCTTGTATTATTTAAGATTAAAACACATTTCGTATAGAGCTCTGAAGCTGTGCAAGAGTATATCTTTCTTGCATCTCCTAAAATGCATGTCTCTAAAGTAGCTCTTTAAATCAATGTAAGATGTACATAAAATGACATTAAAAAGTCATTCCACTCTGTAACGAAGTTACAAGCAAGGAGCAGGCTGCTTTCTCTTATAAGTAATGATTTATCTTGAAAGATCTTAGTTACCTCTGAGCAGAGCTACGTGAGAGATGGATAAATGGATGAAGAATCCAATGTGTCCAAAACCTGTTTAAAGAAAGGGAAAAAAAGGAACAAAAACAGCACTCTCTCTGCAGCTGTCCTGGCATATCGCATGCAGCTTCAGAAGGAGCGACCGTAACGCCTAGTCCTCCTTGCCTCTCTCTCTCTCTTTCTCATCTCCTCCGCTGCTCTGTTGCATTCGTGCGCTGCCTCGCTCTCTTTCACTCTCACTCATTTGCTTGCTTAACCTCCCCACCCTCTTTCTCTACCTCTCTCTCTCACTACACTGATACACATCCATTTAAAGCTTAATATCTCTTGCAAATGCATCTCATCCTACAATGGGTCAAAGAGAAAGAGGCAAAAGCTCAGATTTCATACAACTTGAAATAAACAGTATTACAGAATGGACTTCAGCTCTTTGTTGCAGCTTTACTGCATACAGACACATTGCATCTGCTACTATTTCAACAGATTGTTTCATGTTGCTCCACCTCTCTTAGCAGAGTGGGAGTAGCTCAAGAATTACATTTTTATTAGTTTCTTCAACTGCCTTCTGTGGGTGATGGTGTTGCTGACACTCTTTCCAAAAGCACACAGTTTTTCTTTTTTTTTTTTTTAAATTTGTCTTGTTTTCCTGTATAAATATATTAACATCTATAAAATAACATACATTTACTTGAGAAGCAAAATTATGTAAGCAGAGAAAATATCTTGAATAAGGTTTTATTTGACATTTTTTACCCCATTGGCAAATCGTTTTATTTACTTGTTTTAAGCATAAACCTCACTAAATGTTGTTAGATTTATGCTAAAAACAAGAAAGAAAAACAATCCACTGCCATTTGGTAAAGATAGATAGTTATAGTTATACATTATAAATAGTTCACCCAAAGATGAAATTTCTGTCATTAATTACTCATCCTAATATCGCTCTAAACCTGTATGAATTTCTTTCTTCCTTGGAACACAAAAGGTTAATATTTCAGTCTTCACAGTGCTTATTTACCTTAAAATGAATGTGAATAGAGACTCCAGTCAGTCAAGCTCAAAAAAATAAAAATAATCATAAAACCACAGTGAAAGTAAACAATAAGACTCAAGCACTAAGTTCCATGTTTTCTGAACACATACAATCGAACTGTGTTATGAAGAGAATGAATTTAAGTTGTTATTTACACTCAAATCAAATCAAAAATCAATATTATCAATAAACTCCTTAAATCAAATATGGCAGCTATATCGATAACATAGGTTTTAAAAGAAAAACCTCATTGGTTCTTCTTTTAAAGGGGCAGTGACATGCCTTTTTTAAAATTATTTTAATATGTTCCTTGAGATTCACTTATAATATTAGTAAAAAAAAAAAAAAAGAAATTGCATAAAAAACTGTCATATATTTGTAAAACATGATCATTTTCCACCCTCATTCTGACCCTCTACCAGAAACGTCTCGGTTACTGTCGTAACCTCCGTTCCCTGATGGAGGGAACGAGATGTTGTGTCAATGTAGTGACACTAGGGGTCCCTATACAAAACACCATGACTGAACTGTGTTACATGGACTGGCGGTGCAAGATGGGCAGACCTCTGTGTGCCTCATAGCCAGCGCACCCGGCTGTCACGTAACCTCCCCCAACGCTCTTACAGGCATCAAACGGTCCTCTGCACCTCAGGGACAAGTCGACTGCCCAAAATTAGGGACCGGCTGACCCAGCCGCGGCATCTTCACTTTTTTCTCACCAAAAGGAATGAAATCGTATAGCTGGGGGCCATATAGGGTCCATTCATTGGGGGGTGTCCCTCCCAAGGGGAGGACACCACGGAGACCACACTCCACCCGGAGGGGGTGGGCATTTGAGTGGAAATAGGTCACATGGTCTTACCAAGTCTTGTCGGAAGCATCTCATGTGGAGAAGTCCCGTGGTTGGTCCTACCCGAGAGGGGAGGAGTTCTACAAACACGGTGACCAGGGGCAGAGAGACCTCTGCCCAAGAAAGACACAGTTTACCAACAGGGAAACTCTTTTTGTGGAAGATACATCACACAGGGTTACGTATAGGCAACCAGCGCATGTGGAGCACCTACCCCAGTACAGGGCCTAGTTAGCACACGTACTGGGCCGGCAGCGAGTTTCTCCGTAAACCCGCCTGCCACAGGGCTAAGGAGGAAGGACATACAGGGTCCACAACTTCGTGAACACGACTGGGGGTAAAAAGCGCACGTCTTCACCTCAGGGGAGGGGAAAGGTGCTATGCACAAGCGGTACACCCGGCCAGCTGTCCCGGAACTTACCTGTTCGTGCCTGACAACATACGGGATGAAACCGGTTCAACCCGGAGATTACAGAATCTCGCAGTGGTGTTGGGTGTTGCCCAGACCGCTGCTCTGCAGATGTCTGCTAAAGAGGCACCATTGGTCAGAGCCCAGGAGGCCACCACACTCCTAGTAGAGTGGGCTCGTAGCCCCAAAGGGGGCGGCACATCCTCGGCGTGATATGCCATAGCGAATGTCGAAGGAGTACTGTCGTAACCTCCGTTCCCTGATGGAGGGAACGAGACTTTGTGTCCCTCCTGCCATGTGCCGATATAGCGGCTACATACACCTTCAAGGTGGAGGGGGACAGCCGCCCCTCCAGCCTCTCCTGCAGGAAGGAAAGCACTGATCCGACTGCGCATCTCTGGGGGTGTTCATGTCAGGAAGAACACCACTTAGCGAATAGACGCCACTTCAGGGCATACAGGCACCTCGTAGAGGGAGCCCTGGCCTGAGTGATCGTGTCTACCACTGCAGGTGGTAGGCCAATTAGGTCTTCTGTGTCCCATCCAAGGACCAGACATGGAGCTTCCAGAGGTCTGGTCGCGGGTGCCAGATGGTGCCCCGTCCCTGAGAAAGAAGGTCCTTCCTCAGGGGAATTCGCCATGGGGGGCCGTTGCGAGGAGCGTGAGGTCCGAGAACCAAGTCTGGGTGGGCCAGTAAGGTGCTACTAGGACGACCTGCTCCTTGTCCTCCCTGACCTTGCACAACGTCTGTGCAAGCAGGCTCACTGGGGGAATGCATACTTGCATAGTGCATCTGTGCTGAGGGGAGCCTCGGTCAGGGCATACCAGAGCGGGCAGTGGGAGGATTCCCGGGAAGCGAACAGGTCCACCTGTGCTTGACCGAATCAACTCCAAAACATCTGGACCACCTGGGGGTGGAGTCTCCACTCTCCCCTGAGAGTGACCTGCCACGACAGGTCCGCAGGGCGAGCAATAATGCCAGAAACTTGAGGCAGTTGATGTGCCAACGCAGTCGCGGACCAGTCCAAGGACTGGCGGCTGCGTGCCCATTGCACACAGCACCCCAGCCATGCTTGGAGGCAACCGTCGTAACCACGATGCACCTGGAGACCTGCACAAGGGGAACCCCTGCCCATAGAAATGGGAGGTCGGTCCAAGGGCTGAACAGACGGCAGCAGACCAGCGTGACAATCACGCGGCATGTGCCATGGCGCCATGCCCATCTTGGGACTCAAGGCTGAAGCCAGTGCTGAAGCGGTCTCATATGCATCAACCCGAGCGGCGTGACCACTGCTGAGGATGCCATATGCCCCAGGAGCCTCTGAAATCATTTCAGTGGGACTGCCGTTTTCCGCCTGAACGCTCTCAGACAGTTCAGCACCGACTGCGCACCATCATTGAGACTGAGTCTAACTCCATGCCAAGAAAACATATGCTCTAAACCGGGGAGAGCATGCTCTTTTCCCAGTTGACCCGAAGCCCCATCCGGCTGAGGTGCCTGAGCACCAGGTCCCCATGCGCACACAACAAGTCCCGCAAGTGAGCTAGAATCAGCCAGTCATCGATAGTTGAGGATGCAAATGCCCACTTCCCTTAACGGGGCAAGGGCTGCCTCTGTGACCTCCGTGAAGGTGCGTGGTGACAGGGACAGACCGAAGGGGAGGACCTTGTACTGGTATGCCCGGCCCTCGAAAGCAAACTGCAGACATGGAAGCACGCGTCCTTCAGGTCTACCGCCGCAAACCAATCTTGATGCCGGACGCTCGCCAAAATGCGTTTTTGCATCAGCTTCTTGAACGGGAGTCTGTGCAGAGCCCGGTTCAGAACTCGCAGGTCCAAGATTGGCCGCAACCCACCGCCTTTTTTGGGTGCAGTGAAGTAGGGGCTGTAAAACCCCTTCTTCATCTCAGCTAGAGGAACAGGCTCTATTGCATCCTTCCATAGAAGGGACGCGATCTCTGTGCGCAAGGCAGCAGCGTTCTCGCCTTTCACCAAAGTGAAGCGGACGCCGTTGAACCCGGGCGGGCGCCTGGCGAACTGAATCGTGTAGCCAAGTCATACAGTCCTGATCAGCCACCGGGACGGGTTGGGGAGCGTGAGCCATGCCCCCAAGCTCCGAGCGAGGGGGACCAAGGGGACAATCGTGTCGGACATACCGGCGGGTGTGGCATCGTGACGGAGCGGAGCCTGAGGTGCCACTCGTGGCCGTGCTGAGTCTAGGGACATCGAAGCACTTACCTGGCTCCTTTTACACCGTAGGAGCAGTCTGGGACGGGGAGGAGGGAAATCGTCCTCGCGACCCATCGTGACCGTCATGTCGAGGCGCCGTACCTGCCAAAAAGAAACGGTGCCCGGCGGTCGTGACAACGACGGCCGTGGACACCAACTGTGTGACCCAGGAAGTGAGGAAACCGCTCTTTTCTTGAAAATATGAGTACCGCAGCCCTTTGGCCGTGCGGCAAAATAAAAAGAAAAGGTAAACAAGGACTCTCCGCCCGGCCCTCCACCGGGGGAAGGAGTGGTAATATTTCCAGCTCCTGTGTAGCGGGTCTCCGACTTCCTGGGCTGCCTGTCCCAGGGGTGCTTCGAAGCCTTTCTTGGGTTCTTCAGGTGGCGTCTGCTTCCTGCGGGCGGCTCCACGCCGGGGCCGGTCTGCTGGGGTGGGCTGTAGCAGAGTTGGTGTTGTCGCCGCAGGGGGATGCCCTTGGCGATGAGCAGATGGGGTGTGGGATCTTGAGCTGCCGAATAGGCCAACCTGGGAGATGGGGCATCAAAGAATTACACCTTTTCAGCCTCCCTTGACTCGACCAGGTTGAGCCAAAGGTGGTGCTCCTGGACCTCCAGGGTGGACATCGCCTGCCTGAGAGACCGCGCCGTGACCTTCGTCGCCCGGAGGATGAGATTGGTCACCGAGCGCAGATCCTGCATCAATCCCGGGTCAGGACTACCCTCGTGCAGTTCTTTGAGTGCCTTGGCGCACCTGCAGGAGAGCCATGGCATGCAGGGCGGAGGCGGCCTGTCCAGCAGCACCGTAGGCCTTAGCCGCCAGTGATGACATGAGCCTACAGGCCCTGGACGGGAGTCTCGGACGGTTCCGCCAGGTGGCAGTGCTCTACGGGCACAAGTGCACAGCAATGGCCTGATCCACCTGGGGAATCACCGAATATCCCTTGGCCACCCCACCGTCGAGGGTAGTGAGAGCGGAGGAGCCCGCGGACCGAGTCTGGGCAGTAAAAGGTGCCCGCCACGATCGCGTGAGCTCATCATGCACCTACGGGAAGAAAGGTACCAGGGCAGGGCGCGGCCGTGAGCGGCACTCTGGTCCCAGGAACCAATCGTTGAGCTGCGAAGTTTCAGGAGAGAGTGGAGGATTCCACTCCAGCCCGACACTTGCAGCCGCCCGGGCAAGCATGGCCGCCAGTTCTGCATCAGCCTGCGACTGAGCTACCGCACCCGAGGGTGGGATCCCAGCCGAGTCCTCCACGCCGGACTGGGCGAACCCGTTCTCCGATGCTGCTATCGATAGCTCATCCTCTTCGCAAGCTCCGAATGAGATTGCGAACTCGCCCTGAGATGAGCCCGCGGTCTCATACCAGAACCCAACCGGGGCACACGAGCGTGCTGGGGAATAGGAGGTCCACAGGGGGTTTCCCGGCGGAGAAGCTCCCATTGGGGTCCCCAAATCGCCCCCAGTGCTAACCGTCTCTACCTCATACCTGTAGGTAGAAGGACAGAGGCGGGGAGCTGCTGGGATGGCTTTCCCTCTGACGAAGGAAAGCCGCGACTGCAACATTGCCATGGTCATGTTCTTGCAATGAGGACACGAACCATCCACGAAAGATGTCTCCGTGTGGGAAGCACCCAAACACGTGAAACAGCGATCGTGGCCGTCAGAAGCGGAGAGATAGCGACCGCAACCAGGAATAATACACAAACAATAGGGCATCTTGAAAAAGACGCTTTCGTAAGTGCCACTCTTATAGTAGAAAATATACCCTTTATGAGGAAAGAATATACTCTTTTAACTGTTGAAGTTCCCAGGGGCGTTCTCTGCACAACGGCGGTGCAAGAGGGGGATAAACCGCTGTAATGCGCCGTAACTCCAGCAGCTTTCACTGGATAGAGGTGAATGGATTGGCAGAGTAATACAGCTCACTGAACACAACCGCTTGGCTCTGAAGAAAAAATCTGAATGAGTGGTTGCAAGCCAGCTCCTTTTATACCCGTATGTCCAGGGGAGTGGCATGCAAATTCCACTCGCCAATTCCCATTGGCCTTTTCTCAAAGATCAGAGGTGTTTGGGGGTCCCAAGGGCGACCCCTAGTGTCACTACATCAACACAACATCGAGTGAGTGACAGAAGGGGAACACTTGGTTTTGTTGCTGCTTCTCCTTTAAGACTTGACAGTACATGCCCACTGTTATGATTGGCTCTCTGCTCTTCATTGACCTGATCTCTCCTTGCCATCTCAATGCTCACAGCTACTAGGCACGGGCTACAGAAGTGATAAGGTTAAGTAGACGTTGATGTGTTGTTGTGGAAACGGTCAGATGCAAATGTCTACCACAGTGTTACATCACAATGTGGAGGAAGTAGAAAATCAGATGTTTTGGCAGCTTGGTTTCAACAAATGCTCTTTTTGCAGTGAGGAGGAAGTTTTGAGTTCTGAAACTTACAATTTGTTTTTATAGTACAATGACCTCTTATTTGTCAAAAAATCAAGGAAAACTTGATTCCTCATGTCATGACCCTTTTAAGAAAAATACATTTAATTCAAGATATATTCTTTGAAATTAAGACTGCCTCGTAAGATGTCTAGTTTCAGCCAAATTCTAAGGTAGCATCATATACAGTATGTATCCTTCCCCGGGTAGGCAATCCCAAAATGCACTATGATAAAGCTCCTGGAAAAATAAATACAAGATGGCAAATGACGAAAGGGAAATGTTGATTATAAATATACTTATAATCCTTTCAATACTAAAAAATATTGCTACATTTCTTTTATAAAATGATAGAAAACTGACTACTTTAACCAAATGTGTGTGTTCTGTGTATTTATGCGCATTCGAGTATTGCATAGTTCCTCTCACACAGTGTTGGATAAGTTACTCAAAATAAGTAATCCACAACAAATGATTAATTACTTATATACATTTTTTTATCAGATTACATTAATGATTACTTAATCTAAAAAGTAATCACATTACTAATTATTTTACTTTTAAGTTACTTTTTAAATAATTTTTCCTAGAAAAGGTTTTTGTTTTTCGCTCAAACTCAAACTGTCTATATTTCGTCCACATTCATTGCTGCACATCCTTCAGTGGTCACTGAAACGCTAACAGATGTACATATGAATTCATATTTTAAATGTGTGATACATATTACTTTTGCACAAGTATTGTACATAAAAGTAATTACTTTAAATGAAAGTCAGTAACTGTAATCTGATTACAAGAATTTCAAATGTAATGTGTTACATTACCCTTTGACTTAAAAGTTATTGGATTACAGTAACTAATTACTTTGTAATCAGATACACCCAACACTGCTCTCGCGTCACTTGTATTGAAATCAGTTGTGAGTCGAGTCTGCCGTGAGCTGCACATGAGGAGCATATTTTGAATGACGCAAAGAGTTGCTAACTACTGTATGTACAGCGTTCAAAAATGGTGTCTTAAAAGGCTCCATTTTGATTAGGATGATACAATAGAAGTCAGCTGCCTATGTAGGCAGGACACAGCAATGTAGCTTACTATGTTTTGCAGACCCAATTTATCTTGTTTTACGAATAAGAATGAGTATGATATTTGCACTGGAAACAATTCGATAATACTGATTAGGAAAATAAACCTTTTGCCGTCTGTGACCATGCTTGTGGAGTAATGGAATACTTGCTTGTTACGTATTCAGCATACAAAAACAGTATCTCCATTCTGTTCTAGTTACTTATAAATTATGTAATCAAATGACCATTACATTTTGTAAAAATGATGATTACTGGCAGAATTTATATTTTTTATGTATAACAAAAACAAAAGAAAGTTACATGACCAGCAGGTGCAGACCTAAGAAGTGAATTCTCTCACTTTCCTATCCCTCATCCATGGCAGTTTCACGACGATATGCCCATTCTCTGTTCCTCTGTCACTCTCTTTGAAAATTATTTGTGACCTAGTGGGTACCTTTTTTCCAAGCAGCTTTCCAAGGCTTCCGAGCACCTCATGTCTGACCTTGCCACTGATGCATGTGCAAATGGTCTCAGGTCAAGCCTTGTCGAACCATACAGCTCTCAACCACTTCCTGCAGAAACAAAGCCATTTTACTGGGAACATTGTTTTGTTGGTGTCCAGTTAAAACCATCTCGTTTTAATGTCATATTGTGATATTTAAATTAGGTTACTTACTAACAAAATTTTTTAAGAAGTAATTAGTCATAATATGGCATATATTTTAAAACAACGTTCATAGCTCTGTCTGTGTTGACTATTTGGGGAGAAACTCATCAAAATGTTCCTCTCTATTAAGAAGGTGATGGATTTTGCACAGTATCGAGTCATTGATGAAAATGACAGTCCGCTATAGGAGACACTTTATGAGGTTTACATTCCCAAGCTGTACTTTACCCTCCATATTGAATTATTCATGTAGACAAAGGCTGAATTCAGCAGACTGACACACATTCATTTACCATTTATAACGACTGTGCTTTCCACTGCTGTCTAGGCCTTTTACTGCAGATGCAGCAAACACATGCATGCAACTGGGTTTAGGGTCCCAAATGGCTTGTTGCGTTCCACCTAATAGAGAGATTTGATTACCACAGTATTTATATCTATCGTGTTTACCCCATGGAATTAACCATTTAATGTAATAACATACTCATGTATACTGTACACATAGAGACACAAACATTGTCTAGTTTCAATTATAGAGCAGGCATTAAATTTCTTAGTGAGGTGTCATGTTAGCAACAGACTGAGGGGAAATGCAAGACAGAGCCGTTAAATGACAACTTTTTTCCTATTCTTACCATTATAGGTGAACTGTGTAATTTTTTCTGATGTTGAAATACTTTCTCCAATCCCTGTTTGAGAAATCTGTATGAAAACTGTCAGTATTTGGGATTCCATTTGGTGCCACTAGTGGCCCAAAACAATTACACACAATTATTTACACTTGTTTTTTTATTTTTTATTTATTTTTTTACTATTTTTTATAAAAGCTGTCAAAGTTAACGCATTAACGCATGCGATTAATTAAAAAAGTTTAACACGTTCATTTTTCTTAACCTCGATTAACACATTTACCATTGATAAAGCATAAAGCCTTTGAGATGTGTCTGCCTGGAGTCATTACAGTAATGCACACACCACAGACATTCACACAACAGACATGTCAGTGATCAAATGAAGGAGAAAGGATATTTTAATGCTATTTGTTGTACAAAACAAGCCCAGATGGGACTTGTGACAGAAATCAAGTACTTGGCGGCCTCTTTAAGGTGCAATTTAATTTAGTTCTTTCAGTTAGTCAACCTCCCACTCTGACTTTGTAAAACGTTTAATGTTACTTAAATTGGTGCTAATTTAGTGCATTTCTATCTTTATACTGTGGAAGGATTTGCTTGGAAATTTTTAATAAATTATTGTTGCATATTGTTTCGTTTTTTTCCTAAGAAGGAAATAAATGCATTTTGACAGGCAAATTTTATTACTTTCAAAATCTACAATTAATCATGATTAACTGTGAGAAATTAAGCAATTAATTGCGATAAAACATATGAATCAACTGACAGCACTATCTTTTAAATATTGCATCCACAGCAAATGCTGTTGTTTTCTTTTGCAAATTTACAGTCTCTTTTGGCATGTCAATGCTTTTGATCAAATCTTTAAGCTCACCTTAAAACCAAACACTTTCTTGGCCAGCTCCAAAATCTCCTTGAATGAAATTTCAACTTAAGGAGTTTTTCAGAGCCCAAACATTGATTCTCTTGAAATATCGTGATTTCGATAAAAGCTAGAATAAACAGGGGCTGGCAAAAGAAACTCTAGGACAGACTGAAGTAAGCCAAGATGATGGCAGCATTGATTGCTGGATCCTTAAGTCAATGGCTGTGATACTGGAGTCTGCAAGGAAACTTAGATATAAAACAGGCCAACAGTGGAAGAGATTATAGCTTGCTTATGCTATTCTTTAAAGCATCAGTACAATCCAAAACAACAAAGACAAAGGCTGTTACTATTCCACACAGTGAGAGAGGTTGCTTCATCCTCCTGTAGTTTTTCTATGAATGATTGAAGAAGATGGGGAAAAAGCTTAACTGTGGTTCTTTTCACTTTTCTGCAATAATTCACACCACAGTGGAGGCCAAAATTCTGTAATGTGCTAAAATGTGCTCTTTTCATTACCATCAAGCTCACCAATAATACCACACAAGCAAGATTATAGGCGTCTAATGAAATCAAAATCAAATTAACATCTGATCAACTGAAATCAAACTTATCATTAAGAAAACTTACTTTATATATACATATATACACACATACACTGACTTAGCACTTTATTAGGAACACTATGGTCATAATAAAGTGCTCGACTTGGTCTTCTGCTTTTGTAGCCCATCCACCTCATGGTTCGACGTGTTGTGCATTCTGAGACGCTATTCTGCTCACTTCAGTTGTACAGAGTGGTTATCTGAGTTACTGTAGTCTTTCTGTCAGCTCGAACCAGTCTGGCCATTCTTTGTTGACCTCTCTCAACAACAAGGTGTTTACATCTGCAGAACTGCCGCTCACTGGATGTTTTTTGTTTTTGACACCATTCTGAGTAAACTCTAGATACTGCTGTGTGTGAAAATCCCAGGAGATCTGCAGTTACAGAAATACTCAAACCAGCCTATCTGGCACCAACAATCATGCCACGGTCAAAATCACTGAGATCACATTTTTCAGCCATTCTGATTGTTGATGTGAACATTAACTGAAGCTCCTGACCTGTATCTGCCTGATTTTATGTATTACACTGCTGCCACACGATTGGCTGATTAGATTATCGCATGTATAAGTAGGTGTACAGGTTTTCCTAATAAAGTGCTCGGTGAGTATATAAACATATATATTTCTGTATTCAGGATTTGCATTTTTTGTTTTGAGGATATTATTCATATTCAAGTGTATCATAACTATAAATATAAATTCAGGATTTATATTCTGATTTCTTATATGAATATATACTTTACAGTATATTCTGAATTATATAACTATAGTTGCCATTCTCTGCCAAACAAAAAAATATACAAAATATGTCATATCTTCACATATGAGCTGTTACCTTCTATTCTTGTAAATGGCATAGATTGCGAGTGTGTAGGTATAATCACCATAAGAATATTTTTTCATTGTTCCAAAATGCTAAATAATAAGATGCAAAAGTAAAATAGATATATTTTGGACATTTGTTGTAGTTTTTGATGGGCCTGAATGACAATGATATTATAAGGAATTTATTTGAAAATGTTTTAGTATGTTTTTTTTTTTTTGGTTTGTTTGTTTGTTTTATTTTCTATTTTTTATTGGGTTATGATGATTTTTATCGTTTTTTTTATTGTAATATGATGTTATTATTTATTGTACCTGTATAATGATTTGTAGGAGAGTGCTTGTGTATGTGTCCAGCATCCTGCAGTCTAAGACAAATTTCCCTTTGTGGACTATAACATATATTTCACTTTCACTTATATATAATTATATATTCAGATTTTATATAATTATTTACTGTTTATAAATTTTTAACTATACTTAAGATGCTTTCTAACTCTTTCTTGCACACATCACACAACTATTTGTGATATCTACTGTATACTATCATCCATATAAGTAATGGTTATGCACCAATATAGCATATTATGTAGGTAAGGTTAAAGGTTATAAATTACTCTTTGGGAAGCGAATACTCTACTCTATTTCTCTCTGACCAAATCCAGCATTCTGTCCATAATATATTTGTGTGACTGTAAAAGCAATAGTGCAGTTTACAAGAGTTACTACTGATAAACGATATGTGAAAGCTCACAACCCAGAAGGGGGTAAAAAATTCTGCCAAACCCACCAGTTAAAAGCCTTGAATATGGTATAGGGAATGTAGTCAAGATAGCATTTGACAGCAAGCTTAAAATTCAGGGCACAGCCTCCCAAATCTACTAGTTCTCTGGGAAGACAACCAGCACAACACTGGTTCCATTTATGCGACAACTGCAGAGCTCTACCAATGTGTCTGATTCTGATACACTTTCAACCCAGAGACAATAAAAGACGGACTGTCTTCAACATATCCAGGATACAAGGTTAGTACAACAAAGTGCAAAAGGCAGTAAACTTAGTGCAACAGCTCAAATATATGCCAGTGAAGTTTGTTGGTCTAAGGTGAAGTCATCTTTATAAACAAGGTATGGTTAAAGTTACGTTAAATTTCGAATGTCCAGTTAGATTACCTAGTAATCCACAGCAAAATACATTTTCCACAGTTAAGGCATTTAGACATCATTGAAACATCACTAAAAAAACAGAGAAAGGATCTAATCCAATTCACAAAACAATATTTGTTAAAAAGTCAGAAAGTTCCCCTACAATATGATTGTGCGGACTTAAAGGGATAGTTCACCCAAAAAATAAAATTCAGTCATTACTTGCTCACCCTAGTGTTGCTCTAAACCCACGTGACTTTCTTTCTTTTTCGGTAGACAAAGGGAAAAATTTGGAGAAAAAAAAATTCTGCTCATTGATACTGCCGTACAATGGCAGTGGATTGTGATCAACTTTTCAAAAGGACACAAAGTTTCAGAATTCAAAAGTCAAACGATTTTTCCAATTCTTCCAAGGTATGCAATAAGGTTTGGTGAGAAACAAATCTTAATCTAATTTATTATTTAGTTAAAATCATCACTGACCATTGCTCTCCTGTGTGCGTTCATGAGAGTGCATGAGAGCAGCAGTTTACGCAAACTCGCTTTGTCTGCTACAACCAAACCACCACAAAGATATTCACAACATAGAACACTACACAGCTGCACACCTACTTACAATACATGTCTGAAAAGTTTGAAGCTGAAGAGATGTATTTACTGTATATGCCCAGCCTTATTTATTTGAACCAGAACACTGAACGCACAGCTAGGATTTATTATACAATTTATTACAGACATATTTTTTATCTGTATTATAAACAGATGAGAAATTTAATTGGTAATGATGATCCGTGTACTACAACAGGCCCATGAAGACAGTAAAAAGAGATCCAAGTTTGGCCAGCACTTTGCTCCGTTATGTGCACTATAAATTTAGTCAGAAAAACAATGAATGTATGTGTTGAAAAAAAGTTTAATCTCAGCTGAAATGCTGCCAGAGAGTTTCTCTCCCCTCCAAAACAATCTACTTGATGGATGTGTGTAGTCCACACTTTTATGCAGATAAAAAGCACCAACCCGGCTGCGGCTGTTATTACAGGCAGTGATATCATGTGCTGCAAATGAGAGATGGACAACACTGAGAACTCTGTGAGCAGGCGAAGACATAAACTTTTGCTTGCATGTCATATTTTCACCTCCCCGGAGAGACTCTTCATTTAAGTGTCGGCTCTCTACCGTAGCAGCGTAGGAAAAATGCAGATTTGCATGTCACAGGGAGCTTTTGCAAACACAGATATCATAGTTTTTGCCAAAATACCCAACCTGGTCTCACTGAACATTACTACCTCCATTTTTGCATTTGCATTTTTATGTGGCTCATTGTATGTAACCAGTTTCCTGGTTAAATATCTATAGAAGCAATAAAACAATAATTATTCATAAACACTTACTTTTCGTCCCGGTTCCTGTTCCGAATAGCCCAATATACCACCATTAGCTCAACCAATGGCATGAGTTTGGGGCGGGACTGTTTGTTTTGCTGACCAATGGCAGATGAGGGGAGTGTTTGGGAAACCTATTTGAAAAAAGTCATTATTTTTGCAATTTGGTTTGGTGACGCTAGTGGCACAAAAATAATACACTTCAGATATAATTTCAACAATAAAACTGTGGTAATTTGGTATTAACCACTCCTTTTATAAGAAAATTAAATGCAGAAAGATTCTGAAAGCTTCTTGCATTGTTTAAAGGAGGTCCCATACTCCGTTATTATGATTCAGTAGTAACAATAGATGTATCAACTATGGCCTTTTGGCAGAAATTATAGTTACCATAGTACATTGGAAAAGTGTGTTTGTCACTTGGAGTCCTGCAGTAGTGTGTAAGTCTGTGCTTAATACTTTGTTTGTGTTGTTTAGACTTGTACCTGTTGATAAAAAGGAGTTATTTGTGCTACTCTGTTTATTAATTACACTTTTAACAGAACTGTTGTAATGTATTTTTGATTTGAGCTGTTCACGTGTTAAAGGCTTGTTCCGCTGTTTCACTCAAACTCTGATTACACAAGCACTTAAGCAAGTCAAAGAGCTGTCGCAGAAGACCGAATTTGCATGAAGACCTGCGAGTCAGTCTACCTGTGCGAGTCAACCGAGCAAGGACACCAACAAGTTGGTAAGCATCGGTATTAAATTTTCACATCACTATAATTGCTAAAGCTTTTATCACAGTGTAAGGTACAATCACGGTATTGAATTACATTACAAAAACAGGTTTAAATTTAAACAAACTTGATTGATGTTCTCTTAATAACAAGTTAATTTACTTTTTTCAATACCAAACTTGCCTTTTAATTTAACAGATAACAAAGAACTTTAAAAAGAACCCTGAACATTTAAAAAACTAAAGAATATTTGGTCACACTTTATATTAGGTGGCCTTAACTACTATGTACTAACATTAAATACATACAAGACTATCTGTTTACTGTGTAACTACATGTGGTTCTACAAAATTCCACATTTCCTGCTACTGAGGTTGAGGTACACATAGGTTTAGAAGTAAGGGTAGGGTTTGGGTTAGGATTAGGGGTTAGAGTTAGGTTTTGTGGTAAGGGTTGGGTTAGGGATAAAGTTAACAGTGTAACTACAAACATAATTAAATGCAAGTACTTTAAATGTAATTACAATGCAACAAAATATATGTACATAATAAGTAAATTTTATCAAATGGTTAAGCACATAGTAGTTAAGGCCACCTAATATAAAATTTAAAATTTAAAATTTAATAACTGCAAGTTCACTCACACTGTATGGCAACGTACGATTGCGTTGCATTCCAAATTGAATTTAATACTGAAATCATCACTGTTCCAGATTGCCATTATTTATTACAGGACTTGGCTGACTGCAACTGTATTTTAGTCATTACTACAAGTTACTGTGTAGCTAGCAGAGTTTTAGCGAACTGCTCATCCACTTGAAAACAAGCAACACGTTATCTGCAAATGACAACAGCAGTTCACTTTCTTTGTCATCTTAGTTGTCACTTAGCTAGTTGTCTGTAAGAGTGTTGTCTCTCAGTTTCCAAAAACAGTTTAGAAAAACAAACAGAACTGTCACAACTTACCTTATCTAGCTGAATTGCACGGGATGACTGTCCCGAAGATGAGTGAATATGTTGTTCCCGTGTTTCGCTGCCACTTTTCTGCCACGTTTTACACAAAGGGAAACCATCTTCGACCAATCCCTCTGCATTTTTATGGAACTAGGAAACTTCTTGAAGGAGCTGGATGTGCTACTGTTCTACTTCCCTGAAGGAAGGCAGGCCAAATGTGGTCCTCTGTGATTTTAACATTCCAAGCCAGTCCAAGTAAGTATCAGTCACTGCTCTCTTCCTTCTATGCTAATGTCTCCACCGCTAAAACATCATAATATCAAAATAAAATCAATGGCACTTATGACACAAGCAGGCTTGAGTAACCACACTGCTTAAGAAACCCACACTTAGCTCTGCATTTTACTGTAGAAAATTACAAACAATGTACATCACAGACAATAGGCATCGCAGGAACCACACTCCATTGGTTTGAGTCTTACCTCACTGGTAGCTCATTCAGGGTGTCTTGGAGGGGAGCGTTGTCCAAGTAACATAGACTAGCTACCGAGGTACCTCAGGGTTCAGTGCTTGGGCCCCTCCTCTTCTCCATATACATGACATTACTGGGATCTGTCATTCAGGCACATGGCTTTTCCTATCATTGCTATTCCGATGACACAAAACTCTACCTCTCCAGCCTGAAGAGCCTATGGTAGCTGCACAGATCGCTTTCTCTGACTTTCACTTCCACTGTTCCTTGCTGGTGGAACGACCTTCCAAACTCCACCCGAGCAGCTGATTCTTTAACTATTTTCAAGAAACATCTAAAGATGCATTTCTTTCATGAGCACTTGACCCAATCCTACTAATCTTCTTTCTTCATTAAAAATGTAATAAAAAATTCTAACACCATTTTTTCACTACTGTCTCTCACCATCCTTCCTATTTGTACATTTCTGAGAAATTTGAAACTTTGCATTGCAGCACTTCTCTTGTTATTGCCTTCTTATGACAAATTGCTCTTGCTGTATTTCTCATTTGTAAGTCGCTTTGGATAAAAGCATCTGAATAAATGTAAATGTAAATTTTTGAAAGGACGTAGCTACCAAAGCCTTCAGCCTGAAACTGAATAAACTACAACACTCACCACACTCTCCACCTCAGGCATTTAAGGACAGGGATAGATGTGGAAGTTCAACACCACTGTTTAAACTATTTACCACATGCTAGTCAAGTGGCGTAGTGGGCTAAAGCACAGAACTAGTAAGCAGAAGATTGCTGGTTCAATCCCCACAGCCACCTCCATTGTGTCCTTGAGCAAGGCAAAAAAAAAAAAAATCTGCCAAATGCATAAATGTAAATGAATTCAGCAACAGCAGGTCAAAAGTTTCACTTCTGATATCAGTCTGTGCTTACTGAAATTCTAATCAATTCCCCCAGTGGCCAAAGCTGGAAATGTTGAACATTTGAGCCCCAGTTTTGGGGTGAAATGTCCACAGAATGGTGCCAAAAACAAGTTGTGTTTTTTTTAGTTTTAAATGATGTAATACAGTAAACAGGAATGCATATTTTATTAACTCTACCCCCTAACCAAACCCCAACCCTAAACCTAAACGACAGTGGGGTAAAAATTACATTTTGAAGTGAAAATGCAACCACCGTATCGCACTCATCATTGTTTATGTGAACAAGATTTTTTGGGTTCCCACGGGATAAGAAGCCGTGTTACAGAAGTTTCTTGCACTGTGCGCTATCAGTAGTGATAGAGGGAAATGTGTTCACATTTAAATTGATGCAAAAATGTCTGATGGGGAATGGCACTTGGCAGTAATTAGTCTGAGTGGAGCTCAATTCAGGGTACATGAACCTTGTCGATTTCTCTCGTGTTCATATTGAATGATTTTATTTGGACTTTCTTTTGTCTTAACTTTGATATAAATATAAAAATCTGAGTCGCTTGGCGCCTTGCGGGGGCTGGACATGTGAACGGCAAGCTCTGCGCACTTTGCTAGTTTTTAATTATTTTTATGTCATAAACTGGTGATATTCGATACACCCTGCTACATAACTGTTCTATGAAGTCAACATGTCAAACAATTCAAAATCCTCAGGCTCTGGAGATATTAAACACACTTACGTGCTCAAGCTGATACCCCAGACAGGGCCGCAGACCAGGGAAACAATTTGGATGGTGCGATGGGAGAGATTCAACGTCAGCTGTCCAGCATGTCTTTAATGCTGACGAAGGTCATAGCGGACTTGGAGGATCTTGCTGTAATACGTTGATCGATTACTGCGATGGAGACGAAATTGGTTATATTCTTGGTTACAAGAATCAGGGACGTCGAGAAACGGATCGATTATCTGGAGTCATCGGAGAAGTAATTAGCTGCTAATCCACTAGCGTCCAAAGCAGATTTGGAACACGTTTGGGAAAAGTTGGAAGACCTTGAGAATTGTAATCAGTGAAACAACATCCAAATTGTTGGAATTCCTGAGCATGAGGAAGGCTGAGATATGGTGAAATTCCTAGACGAGCTCTTCCCGAGTCTGTTCGACATAACAGGCCATAAGCTGGAAATCGAGCGAGCTCACAGAGTTCCGGCTAGGAGATCGGCTGAGGGAGACAGGCCCCGATCAATTCTGGCCAAATTTCTGAGATCATTCGATGAAGATCTTGTGTTACGCGAGGCGAGGAGTAAAGGAAGGCTTTCTTGGAAGAACCACAGCATTTTTTTGTACCCAGACATTGCGAATTCGACAAGAGAGAAATGTGATCGATTCGAGGAATGCAAGAAACTCTTACATCAATGGAAGATCGCTTTTGCACTGATGTTTCCGGCCAAATTGAGAATAGATACTAAGGATGGCCACAAAATATTTAAATGCCCACAGCAAGCATTGTCTTTCACAGAGACAATGGACTGAGGATGTCATGGTGTGTTTCTCATGTTGCTCCCAAGTGAGCTTGACTCACTGTACACTCATTTGACCATCTGAGGAAGCTAGGTGCCTTTTTTGTTTCTTTTTGTGCTGGCTCCTCCTAGCGGCTGGGGTTTGTTTTGTTGAATAACACTCCTTCGGGACAGTTGTGGATGAATCTGCATGTTCCTTGTCCTTATGCCTCCTATTGGCTGGAGTTTGTTTTGTTGAGTATTTTTTGCAGGTCATTGGAGGGATTAGGTCATCTGCTGCACTCATGAACAATCGGCTCACTGAACATTCGTTTGACTGTCCGAAGAAACTGAACAGCTTTTGTGTGTGTGTGTGTGTGTGTGTGTGTGTGTGCTTGTTCCGCTAGTGGCTAGAGTTTGTTTTGTGGAGGAACACACCTTCAAGACAGTTTTTTGAATGAATCTACATGTTCTTTGTGTTTATTCTATCTATTGGCTGAAGTTTTTTTATAGATTATTTTCTGTTATGTAATTGTGTCTCACAAAATTTGTACATAAGCAATCTGACGGCAAAGTTGTCGTGGGGGCTCTCGTAGGCGTACATGAACTGTTTGAGTTTAGAGGGATGGACACCGGTTGGTGCTGTCGTGCGCAGGATTAATGCACAGGTTTTTCTTTTTTCTGTTTGTTTGGTTGGGGGGGAAGTTCGGGGTTTGACTATTGCACTAATGTTGGAATTTGGTCTTTATAATTTTATTTTTGACACACAATCTATTTTTTCTAATATGTCAAAATGTCAAATGTTAATATGAGTGGATTGTCTCTCTCCACGTGGAATGTGAATGGGTTGGGGCACGCCATAAAAAGAAGAAAGGTTATTTCTTTTTTTAAACGTAAGAAATATGATATGGTGTTTCTTCAAGAAACACATCTTTCCCCGCAGGAAGCTGAAAAATTTGGGAAGATATGGGGTGGACATGTTTTCTTTAGTGCTGGCTCGAGTAAGAGCAGGGGAGTCATTACATTGATAAGTAAACATCTACAATTAAAATGTAAGAGTAAAGAGTAAAGATAAATTAGGAAGAGTAATTATTGTTTTAGCAGAAATTCAGGGGCAAAGGTTGATTTTGGCTAATATTTACGCACCTAACGCTGATGATCAGGGCTTTTTTTATAGATCTTGAAGGGATGTTGCAAGCCGTTGGCACCCCTCATGATATAATATTGGGAGGAGACTTTAATCTATTGATGGATTCAGTCCTTGATCATAGTGAAGCAAAAGTGTGTAAGCCCCCTAGAGCAACATTGACGCATCACAGGATGTGTAAAAATCTTGGTCTTACAGATATTTGGAGACTTTTAAACTCATCTGGGAGGGACTATACATTTTTTCATCAGTCCATAAGGTTTATTCTAGAATAGATTTGTTTTTTATATCTAAGTCCCTCTTTTCATCTGTTGTTGATTGTTCAAATGGAAACATCTTAGTCTTAGATCACACCCTGGTGAGTTAAGAGGTGTTGCCACATATGGAGAAAAAGAAATCATATAGTTGGCGCTTTAATGTATCCCTTTTGCAAAATCCTGATTTCCAACAATGTTAAAGGCTGAAATCAATATTTATATGGAGACCAACTGGTCCTAGGTATCCTCTGTGGGCATGGCTTGGGAGGCACTTAAGGTGGTTCTTAGGTGTCGGATCATACAGTATGCCTCATCAAAAAATCCAAAGCATGAGAACTCATGGCGTTGGAAGGGAATATTAAAAGTGCCAAGGCAGAGCTGAAGCACTGAATGTCGTCTGATGGCCTCAGAGAATTGACCCGATTGAAATACAGATATAATACTATTTTGTCACAAAAGGTGGAGTTTTGGTTATTCAGGGCAAGACAGTCATACTTTGAGTCAGGGGACAAGGCAGGGATGATTTTGGCTAGATATATAAAGCAGAGAGTGTCTTTTTCTACCATTCCCTCCATGAAATCTGCTGGTGGTGAAATTTTTACCTCGGCCATTGATATTAATATTGCTTTTAAAGAATTCTATCTTGATCTCTATAGTTCCACGTCTTCATCTACTGATGAGGATATTAGAAATTTTGTGGTACCATTAGAACTCCCTAAACTGATGACTGAGCAAAAACATTCTCTTGATTCTGAGATAACCTTGGAGGAGCTTGGCGAGGAAATTAAGGCCTTGCCTACAGGCAAGACTCTGGGGCCAGATGGCTTTGCCGCTGAGTTTTTTAGATCTTATGCTACAGAACTGGCTCCACTTTTGTTAAAAGTTTATACAGAATCATTAAAGAATGGAAAGCTTCCGCCAACCATGACACAAGCCCGGATCAGTCTGATTCTTAAAAAAGACAAAGATCCAAGCAAGTGTAAGAGTTATCGTCCAATTTCCCTGATCTAGCTAGACATTAAAATATTGTCAAAAATTTTGGCTAACCAATTAAGTAAAGTTATGATATCTCTTATACATATAGATCAGGTGAGGTTTATTCAGGGCCATAGCTCTTCTGACAACATTAAGCGTCTCATCAATATTATGTGGTCAGTGGCGAATGATCAGACTCCGGTCACGGTCATCTCACTTGATGCTGAAAAGTCATTTTTCATGGTAGAATGGGATTATCTTTTTAAAATTTTGGAAATATATGGGTTCAGGAATACTTTTATTGGATGGATTACGTTACTTTATAGACACCCGGTAGCGGTGGTACAAACAAATGGATTAATTTCAGATTATTTTACTCTGGATAGGGGCACCCGTCAGGGTTGCCCTCTTTCCCCATTTTTGTTCTGTCTTGCAATGGAACCATTAGCAGCCTTGATAAGAAGGGAAGATGATTTTCCATAGGTGGTGGTGGGAGGTGTGGCACATAAGCTTTTGTTTTTTCGCAGATTATATTTTATTATTTGTCTCCGACCCCACTAGATCTATGCCTTGCCTCCACAGAATTATTAATCCTTTTCTAAGTTCTCAGGATACAGAGTTAATTGGTCTAAATCTGAAGCTTTGGCTCTGACAGCGTACTGCCCAGTAACGGCTTTCAAGCTGGGCACCTTCCAGTGGCCCAAACAGGGCATTAAATATTTGGGCATTTTATTCCCAGGAAATTTGTCCGATTTAGTTAGAGTTAATTTTGAGCCCTTAATAAAAAGGTTTTCGTGCGATGTGGGCAGGTGGGCTTCATTAAATTTATCTATGATTGAGAAGGTTAATGTTATTAAAATGAATTGTATTCCAAAATTTAACTACCTGCTACAATCTCTCCTTGTTGATGTCCCCCTCTCTTATTTCAAGCAATTTGATAGCATAGCGAAGTCCTTCATTTTGAATGGTAAGCGTCCCAGATTACATTTCAATAAGTTACATAGGCCGATTGACGAAGGTGGGCTAGGCCTACCCAAGATTTTGTCTTATTATTATGCATTTGGTCTCAGACATTTGGCTCATTGGTCGCTTCCACCTGAGAGAGCCTCTCCCTGGTGTGGTATTGAACAGGAAGTTCTTGCCCCTATTTCGCCATTGCAAAGCCTTACTATCAAAATAATTGGAGAAGTTAAGATACAGTACACTCCATTATCTTGCATTTGCACGCGGTATGGACAAAAGTGTCCAGAAAGTTTAACTCGGACATTTATTTAAATGTTGCCTCAAGCATATGGTCCCCTTTCTGCTGGTCAGAGTGGATTGTGAGGGAGGTTAATATGCTTGGTGACCATATGAGTGGAGTGTTGAGATCTTTTGAAAATTTGGTTCAGCATTTTGGGATTCCCAGATCTCAGTTTTATAGGTATTTACAACTGCGCCACCTGCTCTGTACTATTTTTGGGAGTAGCATACACCTGCCTAAAGTGGGAGATACAATGGAAATGGTGATTACTGCTTTTGGAAAATTTCATGAGGAATCAGTGTATTACTCCCTGCTAATTCAGAGTCTGGTGGATGGAGCTTTAGCTTCTATCAAGAGATTATAGGAGAAAGATTTCAACTTGGTATTGGAGGAGGGAGTGTGGGCTAGGATTCTAAAAAACGTCAAGTCTGCATCTAGAGATGCAAGGTTGCACCTTATGCAATTCAAGATTTACATAGATTTTATTGGACCCCCTCTAGATTGTATAGGCTTGGTCTTAAAGATACACCCACCTGCTGGCGATGCCAATCGGAGGATGGAGACATGGCCCATGTTTTTTGGGTGTGTATTAAGATCCAGAAATTCTGGTTGAAGGTTCAGAGTTTTGTGTGTGACATGGTGGGTACTCGGGTTCGTTTTGACCCAGACTCTGTGTTTTGGGAGATGGGGTGGTCATCGATGTGGGAAATAGTCACATAGAGAATTGGGTTTATTTTGAGGGGTTGGAGGTCAGCTGGTGTGCCCCCATCTCGGGAGTGATGCACGGAGATGGGGAGGGTGGCGGCTTTTGAAAAGGTGTCATTTGGAAGACGGGGTAACTTAGATTTGTTTGTTGGGAAAGGGGGAAATTATTTAGAGTTTTTGGAAGGCTCTCGGGTGAGGCGTGGAGAGAGTAGTATAGTTTTAGTTGAGTATGATTATTATATATACTGTATATATTTTTGTTTGTGTGTTTGTTTGATTTTTTCTGTATATTTACTCATGTGACCACGGGGATGTTTGTTGGGGGCAGGGTTGGGGATTGGGAGGAGGAGGGGTGCTTGTGGGGTTTAAATGTTGATTGTATGTTTTTGCTTTTCTTTATTATTGTTAGATTTAATAAAAAATGTTAATGAAAAAAATATATGTATATACAAATTTAATTAAGAAAATGGGGCTAGAGTTTGTGCAACCTAAATAACGAATCTGAGTTCCCAGAATGTTCCCACAACAGAGCTTTAAGGCTCTTTTTTTGGTTTGCCAGGAATTTTGTTTTTTTCATGGGAAAATTTTTTTTATTTTATGGTTTAAAAAAATAAAACCTAAAAAGAATATTCCTAGAAAGTTAGGAATTGGTTCCTGAAAAAATAGCCAGTATTGGGTAAGTTACACAAAAAAAAGGAATCCACAACAAATGACTAATTACTTCTGCAAAATTGTAATCAGATTACTTTACTGATTACCTATTCCAAAAAAGTAATTAAATTATGAATTACTTTTAAGTTACTTTCTAAACATTTTCACAGAAAAGCTTTTGTTTTCCACTCAAAGTATTAAAAATCATGTCCATATTTCCTTGTTCAGTGACTCGTTACGCCGGTTTCACATATCCTCTGTGAGCAGGGCGTGAGCAGCGCGTGTTCGTTTTGGCACCCATGTTAACAGATTAGACCCTTCACATTGCAAGTGTGAAACGCAAGGTGAAGCGTCCCAGATGCAGCAGAGAGTGGATAGTTTTGGGGCAGAGCCTATTTTTGCCACGCAGCTCAAACTGAACTCTGGGTGCAGTAGAAAACTAAAATAATCAGGAGATTTTAGAAAAGACGCGAACCTATAATATATTACAATTTATTGGTCTGCATGCATGCAAACACAAAATAACTAAATAAAGGAGAGAATAAAAAAATAAACTGCAGGACTTTTGCCCGTGTTGTATATATACAGAGACAGTTTAGAATAGAATGACCACTGGTATTTTAATGAATGGGAGAAACTGGAATGCCCGCCTTACAGGTAAAAGAGCCAATCACCTTTTAGATAAAGACACCGCCTGTCAATCAGTTCAAGAACGCGCATGCGCATTAGCTGATTCAGCCTGAAAAAAAAAGGTTTTTAGCATAATCTGAGGTAATGCAGCACAATTTATGATACTATTGTTGTCAGATTTTACTGCTGACTTTAAATATGTTCTTTGATCGTAATCATGACAAACCGTTTCAGTCTTTCCCCATTCAAATAGATAGGACATTTATGCCACTTTTTTACAAAGATAAAGCTGCCCAGCTTGTCCGAGAGCATTTCAAAGATGCAGACTGGACTGACTTGCCTTGAAAGGTACTTTGATATATTAACCAATAACGACCATGTACGGTGATAAACAAGTGGAAGTGACAGCCCACCGTTGCCGTAGGAACCTAGAAAAGAGACGTGGCCAACGTGAAAGCCCAAATTCAACGCGTTGCTCATGCCCCACTAACAGTGTATGTGTGAATTCAGTGTTTGGAGGACACACACCTTTTAGCTGTTACAAAACACAAACAGATGTACATATTCACATCATTCATATTTCTACATATATAAAATTAGTTTAGAGATGTGTAAGCCATGTAAAGTAATTAAAAATAATTAACAAGTGAAAGTCATTAACTGTAATCTGATTACAAGAAATTGAAATGTAATGCGCTACGATACTTTTTGAACAGAAAAAAGTAATGTAATTACAGTAATTAATTACTTTGTAATTAGATTACACCCAACACTGAAAATAACCAAATGGGAACTACTGTATACACACACTGTAGGGGACGTTCTGTGTTTAACAATAATAATAGTGATGCTTGCTTTAACAAAGATGACTAGCTATTGCACGTTGGCAGAAACTATGGTTACCATGGTTTCCACAATTTTCGTAAGGTAACCCTTAAACTCTATGGACCCACCGGCGTGTCCAAAGAGGGGCGTTATATTGTGGAAAAAGTTTTCGCTTAAAACGTTAAAGACTTCGTATACATAAGTCAGGCATATGAGGTATCATTTGAAAGCGTAGAATCTGAACTTTTCAGAGATAACCATCAATTCTGCATTTATGTTACTTAAAATAACAACATAAGGCCTCAAAACAATCACGTTGAAAATTAGCGCCCCCCTAGAGGTAATGGGGTAGAAATATTTATATGAAAATAAAAGTCCTTCACTTAGCATCTAAAGGGACAAGTCATACTGTATATCAAATGAAAGTTCTCATTCTCAGGAATGTGAATGTACAGTTAATTTTTTTCCCCTAATACCACAGTTCGAAAGATTTTTTTATGCTCCGATAACTGCTGCTGTAAGCCCAGAGTAGCCAAAAACTTTATATCTGATTTTACCTTAGGGAGTTCTCTAAAAAAAAATATATATTGTTTTTTTTTGCTTGTCTGTGAGCTTGTTTGGCTGAATAATCCAATATTATATCTTCGATATCCAGAACAAAATATGCCATCTAGAGAGAAACTCATGCAAAACAAATCATCAGAAAAATATTTTTTTAGACTATTGTTGATAAAATTGTATATATCACGCAAAGGGAAGGATCTCAGCTTTCTGATGACACCTAGACTGAGCTTGTAGTCCACTCAACAGCTAAGATATTCAATGCTTTTACTGAAATTAGACTGAATGTCTATGGACAAGTACATCTGTGAGGGCTAAAATGTGTTACAGCACCACCTACATTTCAGATCTGTATATTGTGATGGAATGTGACTTAAAAAAAAAAAACTTTTTTCTAATGCTTCCTGCCATCTAGTGGAATAAAATGAGACTTTTCAAAGTGTGATAGAGTGAACAGAACCATAATTGCATGTTTACAAATTAAAAAAAATAAAAAAAATAAAAAAAAAGCTTTCTGTTCATCATAAGATTATAAACACATACAATATTATTTATGAATAATTGGAGTCTTTTTTAATGGGGGGGTTCTCTGAAAAATTGCAATTCACAGTATGTGTAAATGATGAGCTTTTAAATTTAAGCGTGAAAAATTGCTGGCGGCAGTCCAAAAATACACCAGATTTTAAAGGGTTAAGGTAACATACAAAGCGTGATGTCCTAATTTAAGAGATGATTCCAGTACATGTTTTGTTGTTGGGATATTTCAAATGGAATGTTCTGCAGATAAGCTCCCAGCTAATAACATTTGATGCCAATGTTTCCGTTGTTAATGGCAAAGCAATGGAAAGTGCTTTGAGTGCAACTCAATGAGATAATTTTTAAAAGAAAAGCCAGGGAGAAGTAATTAAAACAAAACTTGGGAAAAGCAAACCTCCATAAACTTTAGTTCAATTTCTTTGCCTAATGTGCACATTATCTTCAGAGAAATAATATAGCAAAACAAAAAACAACAGACTCTACATTGTTGCTCTTCACATTTATTCTTAGCATATAGCCCAAGTTGCTTAAAAAAAGAAGAAAAAATAGCCAGTTCTGCACAGATGCCATGGTTCAGATCTTTGAGAAAACAAGTGAAGATAACAACACATTTCTTCCCCAGTGATTCAGATGTTTTTATAATAATGTACATTAGCAGGTTAAAAACACCACTCTGTGGTGACTCCATTTTCACATCGAGCCCTCTTTCTGAAGAGTGTTTCCCCATCCTTAGACCAGAAATGCAAGTTTCCCCCTCTTGACTCATCAACTTCATTAGATTTCAATTACGCCACTCTATTCCCTACTTTCCAGTATAGACCGAAAGTGAGCGAGGAAACCCTGCTGAGTAGAGTATTGACAGAGAGATAGAGCAAGAGAGAGAGGAAAGAGAAAGTAAAATGAAACAGGACACATTACTTATTCATGATGTCTCTATAATGATTCCTATTACCAGATAGATTGCCTTCTTTTAATGGCCACTCTCATTTACCCCTCTCTATATTTCGTCTCCGTCATTTTTATGCGCTATAGCAAAACATCAATGCGGCAACAGCGGACACCAGTAGAGCTGTTTGAAGTTTAAGGTTGTGGCATGAAGTATGGTCTACTTTGCAGCTTATTCTGACCAAGAACTGCTCACATAGACAGGCAGATACTGTACTGACATGTAAAGTGAAGAAAAACTGTTAACTATTTTTTGTTTTGTTTTGTTTTGTTTTTTGTGATATTTAGGGTCAGGAACATCTAAAATTGGATACAACCCTGAGAGCAAAGCAGACTATATAAGTGCTCAGGGATATCTAATTTGTTATTAAGTGTTTCAAACAAAGATCTTGAATATCTTTTTTAAAGATTCAATGCCATGAAGCTCACAAACTTTGGCAAATTCAGCTTCTAGTTCTGATTCAGCTTGGATTTGCCACAGTTTGTGATCACTGAAATCGACGTATGAAAGCCATTCAACATAGTTTCTAAGTGAGCAATTCTTGGCCAGAATGAGATATAAACTACACTGTATACAGATAAGACAAAAGTCTGTATATTTGAGACTTAGAAATCTTTGGAGGAAATAGAGGAACATCAGAACACGGGCTTGTATCTGCAAACCTTTGATGCATATCTTCAGAATAGAGTTATAGGGATAGTTCACCCAAAAATGAAAAATTATCATTTACTTACCTTCACGCTATCCCAGATGTGCATGACTTACTTTCTTCTGCTAAACACAAACAAACTAAAGAAGAATATCTCAGCTCTGTAGGTCCATATAATGCATTTAAGAGGTGGCCAGAACTTTGAAGCTGCAAAAAGCACATAAAGGCAGCATATAAGTAACACATATGACTCCAGTGGTTAAATCTATATCTTCAAAAGCTAAATGATAGGTGTGGGTGAGGAACAGATCAATATTTGATTTAAGATTGTCAATTCTAAACATTTATTTAGAATAACTAGAACTGAGAAATGCGCACTTAGAATCTAATCGGGGTCAATTTTGATTCATGTTGACTTTTAAAGACATTCATTGAAATAAAATAATTTCTAAATCGGCAGCAAAAACTTTGAGAAAGTCGGCTCTCAGGCTATAAGTGGGCAAAAAATAGCTGCTTATATCTGTGAGATGAACCACTGTAAGAGCTCTCACAGCAGCCCCAGATAGGATAAAGCTAATTTAACTCCATGACATCAGCCAGTAGAAGTTTCAGGGCAAATTACTTTAATGTTTCTGACAACTGTTTACCAAATGTCCAGATTATTTATGGAACTCTCTTCTTCAAACACAAAAATGGAGATTTTTAAGAGGTTACAGATATTTTAGATCTTCCATTTGGAGTCCAGCATTTTCATAACAGAATCTTCAATCATCGCAATTAAACAAACAAGACAATGCATGAAGGAAAATCTGTGCATGTACTCGTACCTCCATTGGAAACTGGGTCAAGTATTGTACTGGCTCACACATCAGCCACTTTGATTGTCTAAACGGTTTAGTAATCTGAGAGCAGTTTCTGGTCAAGCCATGATTTGTTTTGGAATAATGTCTTAGACGTGCCCATTATATGTATGTCAGTGGAGTTTAAGCAACAAATTCCACATCAGTAGCATGACCCCCTTCCGTCCATCTTACCACCACACATAATTTCCTGTAACTTCTCCCGATATGAATCATGGCGTGGTGTTTTGCAGCTTTAATTTGTTTGCAGAGGACATTCCATGCATAGGCAGTCTGAAAACAACATCAGAATGTTGCTTTATCTACAGGTACTTTTATTTCTAAAAACCGTAATTTATTTTTATAACAAACATATTTCTTTATTCTTTATGAACTATTTTATTTATTTTTGTTAAATGAAGATCACATTAAAGTTTTAGAAACTTTTAACTATGTTTTCATTTTTGCTAATTTTCAGATGTCTTTTTTGTACCGAATCCTTTGACTCGTCGTTTTTATCATGAAATATTACTATAAATAAATAAATATTACTAAAAATATTACTTTTTTAAAATCTAAACAAGAGCGAAATAAACCATTTTGATTTTTATTGTGTAGAATGACTCATGTACAAATAATTTTTATTTTGAACAATTGTTTTTCTGCCTCATTTCCAGTAACATCATCTAATTATGCCACAGAAGGCTATTAAACATGATAAGTAATAGTGTTGGGTTCGAGTCCACCTTAGCAGTCAAGTCCGAGTCTTTAAACAATCGAGTCCGAGTCCGAGTCTGAGTTGAGTCTGAGTCCAAATGCATCTGTTCATGAATCTGAATTCAAATTGTAACCGTAAACTCAACATCAATATTTTAAGCTTATTTTAACCTTCACAACTAAGAAAAAAACAATTGGCGATATAAATGCAACAAAAACACTTCTGTTGCATTTCATATTCACATTTTATGATTAGTATCCTGCTGAACAAACTTCAAATTGGCTTCAGAGTGAAATATATGCTTAAGGTGTACGAAGACAAAACCGTCCTTCAACACACTTACTGTGTTCTGTTGACTTTTTCAATTATTCCACTCAAACATAGACTAAAGAAAGTGAAAGCTGCGTTAGTCATTGCAACCAGAGTTATTGTTATTTTGAATTTTATTTATTTTCATTTTCACATTTTCAATTGGTCCATTCAATTTAGTTTAGTTTTATCTAAAATTAGGGGTGAAATGCATGTAATGTAATTAATTAAATACATTTAATGTGTTTAACACATTTAATAAATGGTAATATTAAAACATTGAATAATGCAAATAAAATAAATCAGAAAATAAAAAAATAAAAAACAGAAAAGATCAGATACCATTAGAAATTTAATGGCACTTTTCAAACTCTCTTTGAGCTGACATGTTGTTCTTTTCACATTATATTTAGTATGGATAATGGGTGAATAGAGACTTCTCCCCTCACTTGTGTGCCAGCTTTACAGGTAACACAGAGGCTGCACTAAAAATATGTAACGGACTGAGTTGTACATTTTATATCATGGTCTATTGCATCCTTCATATTAGTTTAAATATCCCTAATATGTAGCATATTTGATTTTGTCTCTATATAGTCAACATTTTCAGTTAGAATTGGCTTTCCGTAGTAACATGAGTCTGATAAAACATTTATTCTATTTAATAATTTGCAGAGTTGGGGAACGTACTTTTGTGTACTTACATCATTGATGTTTCTGTATGAGAGTGGCAGAGCACATGTGCCGATCTCTTTCACGAACACATACAGCACTGGCGGGTGGGAGAGAGACAGAGAGAGAGAGAGAGAGAGAGAGAGAGAGAGAGAGAGAGGAGAGAGTGCGACAGTGTTTGTTTGTCATTGCATCACAAATATGGTGGAAATTACATTTGTTCATTCTGACAACAGAATGGGGGTACACAGAAAATTTCAGGGGGGAAAAAGTGTCCCAAAAAAAAAGTTTAAAAAAAAATACTTATATATATATATATATGTGTGTGTGTGTGTGTGTGTGTGTGTGTGTTGAATTTGACATTATTACTGTTTTACTCACACTAGGTTTCACACTAGGTTGCTACAGTCTAATATTGATTACAAAAAAGATGTGCTGTCAACTTAATACAAATTAAATCTTTTCCAGATAATATTTTGATAATTTCTTTTGACTTGAGCATAATTAAGAAATAAATGAAAAACATGTCTTTATAATATCACAGTTTTTCAACACAATAAATCGTTTTAGAAAGGGGGTCCCTTGGAAGCAGATCATCATATTTAGGGGTCCTTTTCAAGAAAGTTTGAAAACCCCTGCATTAGAGTATGGCTCAGGACATAGAATGAAAGGGTGTCCCGGGTGCCAATCTGGTCATGAAATCAATATCAGTCCCATTCAGAAAGAACCGTTCACTGACCCCTCCACAACACAGATCCCGTATCTGTTTCATTATCATGTCTAGCTGTGGCATTTCAACCTTTCTTAAGCCTCAAGTAGACGATAGATTATGGATGAAGCCACGGGCACAGTATGCCGCCACAACGCAATATAATCTTCCACGGCTGCTGCCTGACACCAACCGTGTTAAGGAAGCTACTTTGAAACTGTTATTTGCCAAGCTACAGGCTATATTTTTTTGCTATACACAAATGTGACGGGCCAGTTTGAATATGCGAAGAATGAGATTTGTGAGCTATGGTGGAGGGAAAGAATATCAGTAAACTACAACCTAAATTTCGGTCTAATTTACAAAGCTATCATCTGGTTTCAGAAGACTCAGAATATAGCACATTTTCAACTTTTGTGGTGCTTTTTAGTCCTTTTTTTTTTTTTTAGCTTGACTGACGTAGTCACTATGAATGGTCTTTGTATGGAAAAGAAGAGCACATAGGTCTTTAAAATTTCTCATTTTGTGTGAACTATTCATTTAAATTAAATTAAGTAACATTATAGCATAATGTTAAAGTATTATGGCATACATTCAAAAACTAAAACTAACATGTTACTTTACTCTTACTTCCAAACAATAATCTGATAAAATGAAGATTCTTTCATAATTTACTCACCCTCACGCTGTTCCAAACCTAAACAACTCACAAAAGGAGATGTTTGGTAGCCAATAAGTGCCCAACATAGATGGGAACTCCTTCAATACTGTTTAAAAAGCATCCCAGTGTGATACCTCAAGAAGTTGGTTGAGAAAATGTCAAGACTTTGAAGATGCTAAAATATAACACAATTTTAATCTATTTTGGATTTTGTTTAGTCACAACATAATTCCAATAGTTCCATTTATGTTATCCCATAGTTTTGATGACTTTACTATTATTCTAAAATGTGAAAAAAAAATTATAATAAAGAATGAGTGTTTCAAAACTTTTGACCGGTAATGTAGATTTCTAAATATTTCTAAAGCTGTACTATATATAAATATAATTTTAATATAATGTTATTTTGTAATATAGCTTAAAATACCATATTATTATTATTATTATCATAATGATCATTTTGCAACACACAAATGGAGGCTAAAGAGTAGACAAGCATCTTGTTCAAGAACCATATCTGAGGCTGTACTGAATTATGATGAAACAGATAAAATTCACCTAATGTCGTTGCATGTCATTTGCTATGTATGGTAACGCATACAGCCACAAATATTTGGAATAAAACAATGTCAAAATAAAGTGAACCTGCAGAGTTGCGTCCATAATGCATGTAAAACATGAACTGCTTAGTGGAAATAAAGCAAACTAAACTTGGAGCACCTCCTGAGATGGTCTGAGATCATTTGCAGCGTTCTCATAGACTACCCTATGCAAACTGTCTTCAGATGTCATAAACAGAGAAGAAAGAGTGATAACTCTATGTAAGCTATTGTGCTGCGCTCATGGGAGGCAGAGCGCCACTGAACACAGTGCGAATCAAACACGCTCATTGACGGCTTTTCTTTCGTCTGTTCTTCAAAATATAATCAAATGTGTTTCAAATGCATTTCTTTCTGTCTAACTGCATTTTTTGTCACATGTCACTCCGAGACTTTTTACTTGTCGCTCGCCACAGTGGTGAGGAGATGAGCAAAAGTGCTCATGAAATACCAGCATTTGGCGGGTGTAAATTTCAAGCCATGTTGAAAACGCTTACGTTTTAGATGCTGTCAATACATCCATATTGTACGTTTCAGCATCTATTCAAACATACAAAAATGTATGTGGAAATGTTATCTACTGTATGCATACCTATGAATAATAATGTGATCAGGTTGTATAGCTCTATAGCCTTACTGTATGTTAAAAATGGTCTCATTTCATTTTTATTTCTCCTAAGGAAGTTTCTCAGACAAAAATAATACTTAAAGGAATATTCTGGGTTCAGTTGAAAGCGTTTGTGGCATAATGTTCATAACCACACAAATTAATTGTGACTTGTCCCTCCTTTTAATTTAAAAAAGCAAAAATATGGGCTCACTGTAACCTTGATTTTTGCTTTTTCTTTTTTTTTGTTGAAAAAGAGAGATGAGATGCTACCACAAATGCTGTCGATTGAGCTTAACTTTTATTGAACCCGGATTATTCCTTTACAAGAAAAATAACAGAGAACTCCATTAAATCACCTGAGCTATGAAAAAACAACCTCTGTATAAACTATACATTTTTCCTATAGGTGAATTTAACCCCAGTGAAAGTCCCTCCTGAACGTGTATACGGTTCCAGCAAAGGCAGGCTCAAGTGACGGATCTATCCACAAAACAAACAGATAATCTCTGACCACTTCAGAAATGATGAGCCAAGAGCTGAAATTCCATCCAGTGATGTAGGGCTGCCCGAGGCCCTCCTTACTCTGTTAAAAGACTGTAAAGAGAATTAAATTCATCATTGCAGTCAACAGTAGCATCTACAAGCAAGCTAACTGCTAATACAGTGGTACAAAACGGAGATTACAAGAGAACAACACCTCCATGATGGAGCTTGTGGGTTTGGGTTTTAGAGATTAAGTCAAACCAGATTCTATTCATTTTGAACTGTGAGTGTGCGAGGAGCCTCTTGTTTCAATTAATTAATTGTTAAAATGTCATGAAAATACAATGTCGTAATTAAAAATAACCTTAATGGTCCATTTGGTCAGAAGTATGGGATATCACGTAGGAATATCATACAGTTCCAAGACTAGACTTAGAATGGACTGCAGCACAAGGTCAGAAACATACTTAATGTAAGTATGCGAATGCAAATGCGAGCACTTGGCCAACACATTGCCAACACGCGGTCCAGCTGAACATGCTTAACGTGCGTTACTGTGGCGATAACAAACCTCAGTACTCAAGATGCTAATCGAGTTACCATCAAAAGTCTGTTATTAAACTGTATTTATGTTATTATTCAGTTAAGTTGCTATAAATATACTCACTAAACACTTCATTTGGTACACCTGTACACCTACTTATTCATGCGATTATCTAGTCAGCCAATCATGTGGAAGCAGTACAATGTATAAAATCACGCAGATATGGGTCAGGAGCTTCAGTTAATATTCACATCAACCATCAGAATGGGGAAAAAATATGATCTCAGTGATTTCGACCGTGGCATGATTGTTGGTACCAGATGGGCTGGTTCGAGGATTTCTGTAACTGCTGATCTCCTGGGATCTTCACGCACAACAGTCTCTAGAGTTTACTCAGAATGGTGCCAAAAATAAAAAACATCAACGGCAGTTCTGCAGACGGAAACACCTTGATGATGAGTGAAGTCAACGGAGAATGGCCAGACTGGTTCAAGCTGTCAGAAAGGCTATGATAACTCAGATAACCACGCAGAATAGCATCTCAGAATGCACAACATATCTTTATTAGGACCATAGTGTTCCAAATAAAGTGCTCAGTGAGTGTGACTTTACCTTACTTGCTCAGCATTATTCTTTTTAAACTGTTGCTCCGCCATGTCAGTAGTTGAAAACTCACTGTAGATACAAACAGTTCACACTAATGTCCACTATAGCACCCTTTGTGGCAACGTTGAGTATGCGACGTGAACTTGCGTTGTGTTATGAATTGCGGTCTGACACATTTTGGAACACAACAACGCGTAGCTGGAAGCACCTGCATTCATGTCCTTGCACAGAGTATGTTTCAGATTTAATGGGCCATTCGGAACAAACACATTTTTGCTTAAAAAATAAAACAGACGCATCGCAACAAATATAACAGAACGCAGGAGTCTCGAGAGGATTTTCAAAAGTCTCTGTTTTCAGTGTAGGAAAACGCTGTTCTAGTGTGGATGAGATGAGTAAACATGACAAAATCAATGTGTTTTCAAAGGAAAACGGATTAGTGTGGATGTGGTAATAAGATTGTTTTGATTGGTATAGACTGTACTCTAAACTTTTAGCTTATTGGCTTTGATGCATAATGAGAGTGTTTTCATATCAGGATTCAGAAGAAGAGCATCCTGCTATCTTTTGTAGACATAAAGGATCAGTCAGCACAAAGAGAGAGCCATTTAAAGACTACTTGACTTCTCCATTCCTCGATTTAGCCTCAGATAAACTGCTCTCTGGAAATGGATTTAAACTCAGTTAAGAGTTTCTGTCCCTTTCTCCTTCACTGTCTCTTCATCCGACAGCTTGTCCTGTGTCCTATCACGCTGCTGCAAAGACACAGCGTACGTTCCATCCGGCTGATTTCCTTACACACCGACATTCAGAGGTGAATCAATACATCCTTTTACTGTGCTATGCACTACACCTCCTAGGGCACATCGAAAAGACAAACAAGGAAGGTGACTACAGCAACAAAATCTCTGTTGGACGACAACAAATTTGTAAGACTTCATTGTGAGTGGTTTACATTTAATTCATATTAAGGAATAGTTCACCCAAAAATTTTAATTCTGTCATCATTTACTCATCCTCATGTATTTCCAAATCCGTATGACTTTCTTAATTTTCACGCAGATCATTTACATGTACATACAATGAAAGTGAATGGGAACTGAGGCTGTGAAGCTCCCAAAATGACAAAAAAGCACTATGAAAGTAATCCATACCACTTTAGTACGTTATTATGCAGTAATCTTAGAATTCTGAAGCTATTTGATAGCTTTGAGTAATTACATTGTGGAACTAACTGAAATTTAAGTTGTTATGGATTGAAAATCTTATTTGAGAGCTACAACATTCCTCAAATTCCTCTTTTTGGAGAAATGAAAGTCAAACGAGTTTGAAACAACATGGGGGTGAGTAAACAGCAATAACCACTTTCATTTTTGTATGAACTATCCCTTTAACCTCCTGTTCTCCAAGACATCACCGGAGGATTTTTCAGTACTTGCAGTCTCATAAAAAGATTATGCAGGCGTAATTACGAAGTTCTGGCAAACATGTTTAGCAAAGCGCAGAGCAGGAAATGAACTACAGTAGATAATGAACAGCTGAACGGGGCAGATCTCAGGTCGGGCCTGAACAGAGTAATGTTGCTTTATGTAGTTTAATACTTTAATGGGCGCATGGAGAAGAGAATGCAGACATGGGCTTCTCATACAGATGTCCCATGTATTTAGCTTTCTTTGCCATAGCGAAGCTAAGAGAAGATGCTATTTATAGATAGCAGTAAGGAAGGAATCAGGAAACTAGTAAATTTTTAAACCTAGTGACTCCAATCTCCCAGTCCTCTTTCACCTTTTCCTGCATCTTCTCTTCTGCTCTGCCTCTTTCAGCTCTGTTAAGTCTATCCGACAGAGAAGGGAGACGCTTTGAATCAGCAACATTTAAAATAGCAGCAAGGTTACGTCATTTCCACATGATAGGGAAAAACATCTCCTAAGTTTCAGGGAAGAGTTCATAATTTAAACATATTCATTCAGACTTGAAAGGAAAATTATTTAGTTATTTACTTACCCTCATGTCGCTTCAGACCCATACGTTGTTTTGTTTGTTTGTTTTTTCTTCAAAAAATCTTCCATAAACTGTCAGTTAACAGTATCTGTCAAGCTTCAAAAAGGACCCAAAACACCATAAGTGTAGTCCATACTATTTTTGCACAGTATATGTCACATACCTTAAATTCTTGAGTACATAACAGCTATTGAACATTCCAATATTACTGCCCTGAAAAAAAAAAGGTAAAGTTAATTTAACACATGTTGACCCCAATAGTGGGGCATGTTGTCACACTATATGGGGTAAATTGTCCCAATAGACAAAAGTTTGGAATAATGTACAGATTTTGCTCTTATGGAAAGAAATTGGTACTTTTATATAGTCAGGACATTAATAACATTAATTACTATTACAATTTGAAAAAGAAAAATTCAGTACTTCTTAAACTACTTCAAAGCTGTCATTGCAGCAATGACAGCTTTGCAGATCCTTGGCGTTCTAGCTGTCAGTTTGTCCAGATACTCAGGTGACATTTCACCCCACGCTTCCTGTAGTCTTGTCGGGCACTTCTCACGTACCTTACAGTCTAGCTGATCCCACAAAAGCTCAATGGGGTTAAGATCCATAACACTCTTTTCCAATTATCTGTTGTCCAATGTCT
The DNA here is from genome assembly GCF_019703515.2 of Myxocyprinus asiaticus. NCBI lineage: Eukaryota > Metazoa > Chordata > Actinopteri > Cypriniformes > Catostomidae > Myxocyprinus > Myxocyprinus asiaticus. Next base: position 7,604,082 of record NC_059367.1, on the reverse strand, counting down.
GTGTTTCTTTGCCCACTCTAACCTTTTCTTTTTGTGTTTCTGTTTCAAAAGTGGCTTTTTATTTGCAATTCTTCCCATAAGGCCTGCACCCCTGAGTCTTCTCTTTACTGTTGTACATGAAACTGGGGTTGAGCGGGTAGAATTCAATGAAGCTGTCAGCTGAGGACGTGTGAGGCATCTATCTCTCAAACTAGAGACTCTGATGTACTTATCCTCTTGTTTAGTTGTACATCTGACCCTCCACATTTCTTTCTGTCCTTGTTAGAGCCAGTTGTCCTTTGTCTTTGAAGACTGTAGTGTACACCTTTGTATGAAATCTTTTTTGGCAATTTCAAGCATTGTATAGCCTTCATTCCTCAAAACAATGATTGACTGATGAGTTTCTAGAGAAAGCTGTTTTTTTTTTTGCCATTTTTGACCTAATATTGACCTTAAGACATCCCAGTGTATTGCATACTGTGGCAACTCAAAAACAAACACAAAGACAATGTTAAGCTTAATTTAACGAACCAAATAGCTTTCAGCTGTTTGATATAATGACAAGTGATTTTCTAGTACCAAATTAGCAATTTGGCATGATTGCTCAAGGATAAGGTGTTGGAGTGATGGCTGCTGGAAATGGGTCCTGTCTAGATTTGATCAAAAATTTCTTTTTTTCCAAATAGTGATGGTGCTGTTTTTTAACATCAGTAATGTCCTGACTATACTTTGTGATCAGTTGAATGCCACTTTGGTGAATTAAAATACCAATTTCCTTCCGGAACAGCAAAATCTGTACATTATTCCAAACTTTTGGCCACCAGTGTATATATTATTAATAATATACATATACCTGTATATACACAAATTACTACACATATAAACCCATTTTAAACATGTTCATGTATCAATTGTTTACCCAACAACCCAACCCAGATGTTAATGAAATTGTCAAAAGTCCAACATATATATAATTATTGATTTACTTACAAATGTTCATTTGAAATCATGCCTACGGCCAAATCCCAGCCTGAATCTCTTATATACTGATTTTATATAAGAGTTTAACAAACAAGTAAATAATATCAAGTGACTTACATTTCAGAGTAAACCATCAAGCTCAACTTAAAGAGATAGTTCACCCATTTACCCTCATGCCATCCCAGATGTGTATGACTTTCTTTCTTCAGCAGAACACATTTGAAGAAAAATAGAAAAATTTCTTAGCTCAGAAGGTCCGTAAAATGCAAATGGATGGTGATCAGACCTTTGAAGCTCCAGAAATCACAGACAGTCAGCATAAACGTCATCCGTACAACTCCACTGGTTAAATTAATGTCTTCTAAAGCGATCGCTTTTGATGTGAATAAGATCAATATTTAAGCACCTTTTAACTATAAATCATAGCTTCCGCTCAGCAGCAGTATGCACATTCACTAGAGGGCAGAGTTCACGTGGTCTCTCGTGTGACGTATTCGCATCGGCATGTTACGGACATAATCTCACGTTTTTCTCTTGGTTGAGACATTCAGGATGAGCACACAAACGCACCATTGTGTATAAACAAACAGATACATATACAGACTAAACCAAAACCAATTAAGCTTCTGTACACCGTTCCTCCTACTCAGTTGTAAACAGTGCTGCTCTTCCGGGTGTGTCTGTTCTCACGTGAACATGCCAACGCAAATACGTCACACGTGTGTACTGCTGCTGACCAGAAGCAATTATTTATAGTTAAAAAGTACTTAAATATTGATCTTTTTTGCACCACAAGTGATCATTTTACTTTAGAACACAATCATGTAAGTTGTATGTATGACATTTATGCTGACTGTCTGTTCTTTTTGGAGCTTTAAAGGTCAGATCATTATCCACTTGCATTTTAAGGACCTATTAAGATATTTTTCTTTAAATGTGTTCTGCTGAAGAAAGAACGTCAAACATGTCTGGGATGGTAGAAAGGTGAGTAAATGATGAGAACATTTTCATTTTTAAGTGAACTAACCCTTTAAAGGTGCTGTAAGCGATTTTAGCCGTTCTGGAACTTCCATGAGACTGAGCTGTTGAATTAGACACGCCCCTCTCTTTCAAAAACACCTCCCTCCAAAGATACCATTGAGGTTGAGACCTAGTGCGTCTTTTAACGGTTGTCAAACACAACAGTAGCAAAATAGCGCCCTCAGCTGACAACTTAAGTCTGAATATGGCATTAAACCTGAATGGTCTGCTTCAACTACAACACTATGAGAACGTGCAAAATGATTGCCAGGCAGAAAGCACATCAAAGTCTTCTGATTGGCTGATCAAAGAATTTGTCTGCGGCCACTGTCACATTTTTATTTGCTGTTTACACAGTCTAGTGTTGTCACATAGACCGGTGAGACTGGTGAGATATCTCAGGACACTTATTTTAGTGATATCTTTCATGAAGAAGGAACATTTTCTGCATATCATTCCATAAAAATAAAAAAAATCGCTTACAGCACTTTTAACTTTCAATGCTCTCACACTCTATTTTAACTAGTAGAGTTTCGATTGAATTATGCAGTCTCCACAAATGGTTACTGAACCAATCAGTCAATGAAATTCAAAATGAATGATAAATCCTAATTCCTACCAATATTTGGAAAGCAATGAATATGGAGAAGTGGAGTGATACAAATGTGATGCACCCCAGTGCTGTTGGACTGTCCAATCATATTCGAGGACCGGAACTAACGGTCGTATAAAAATGATATGATACAGTCACAATGAATAATGAATATCTTCTATGTACAAATGTTCAGTTGAATCAAGCAACATTTTCTCACATCTGGAAGCATGTTTTGAAAGATTTGTCCCTGCATTTCAGCAGAATGTATGCACTAGTGGCACAACAATATTCTATGTGAAAGTCTGACTCAATTCTGCTTCGATGCCACATACAACATTTACCATCTATTGACAAGAATTAATTGAGTTGTATTTGGCTGTGACAGGCTGAAGACAAGCCAATGATTGCCTACATCTTTCTTCATCAAATCAATGATACTGTCTGTTTGTTTTGTATTACATGTCTGCTCTTGGTTTAACGAGTGCTGGGGACATGAAGACCTCTGAATCTTTCATTGTCTTAAAGGAATAGTTCAGACAAAATTAAATAAATAAATACAAATAATGAAAATTCTGTCATGATTTACTCACCCTAATGTTGTTTCAAACCCATGTGACATTCTCAAAATTTTATTATTAAAACATACAATATTTAATTTAATTTAGTAAAAGATTACTTGATGGAATTTTGTTATGAAATTGAGATGCATAAATCGTAAAATTATTTTTTGAGTGTAATATGTACTTTGGCAAAGTGGTAATCAATGTAACTAATATGTTGAATATATGTTCAATAATGTGTTTTCCTCTGCAGCAGAAATCTGAAAATACTTTCTCTGCCATGAAATATGTACCCTGCTGTGATGGCAGTGGAAAAATCATGGAAAAAAGAAATAAAATAATTTTATGTATTATGTAGACATACTTGTAAAATTCACAATGCAAAGTTCTCTCCCTAGTCACATAATCATACACCAATGAGTCAAAACATTATGACCACTCACAGGTGAAGCAAATAGTGTTGACCATCTTATAACAAGGCCACATGTCAAGGTCTGGGCAGATTAGATGGTAAGCGAACAATCAGTTCTAGTAGTCAACGTGTTGAAAGCAGGAGAAATGGGCAGGAGTAAAGACCTGAGCGACTTTGACAAGGGCCAAATTATTATGGCTAGACGACTGGGTCAGAGCATCTCTGAAATGGCAAGGCTTGTGGTGTGCTCCCGGTTAGCAGTGGTGAGTACCTACCGACAGTGGTGCGAGGAGGGAGGGAGGGTAGAGTCACATGGGGTAACCTCCTCGTGGTCGCGGTTAGTGGTTCTCGCTCTCAGTGGGGCATGTGGTAATTTGTGTGTGGATTGCAGAGAGTAGCACGAGCCTCCCATGCTGTGAGTCTCCACGGTGTCATGCACAACGAGTCACGTGATAAAATGCGCACATCGACTGTCTCAGAAGCGGAGGCAATTGAGACTTGTCCTCCGCCACCCCGATTGAGGTGAGTAACCGCACCATCACGAGGACCTACTAAGTAGTGGGAATTGGGCATTCCAAATTGGGAGAAAAGAGGATTAAAAATATATATATAAATAAATAATAATACTAATAATAAATAATAGCATTTACTTGAAGCTACTTTTGAAGGTCGTTATCTAAATCTTACATGACAGCATCTGGAGCAGTGTAATTATGAAAGTTAAACACCTGGCACCTTAGTATGCTGCATTTAATTAAAAACAGATTTCAACGGTTGTTGGAGTGTCAGTTCAATTAGCCTTTACATCTAAATTTGTCGATTTCTTTCACCAGTTGAACTCAGTTGAAAGTTGGGTTCACCTTAAGACACTTTCATTCCCAGTGGTGCAAAACCAAAAAAGATATTACACACACATAAAAGCAATGAAACTCTATTTTTATACTGTACACTTATCTTTAAAAAGGTTGATTATTCATTAAAAGAACACTTTCATTAGGCTTACTTAACATTCACAAGCATATCTTATTTGTATTTTTCACCTTGTTATCAAAGTAATTTTGTGTGCAAGGGATTCAGGCATAAGCCCGTCTTAACTTTAAAACTGCCTGTCAGTCACAGCGCGATACCTACAAAGGTTATCCAAGGGAAAACATACAGTGGGACCACTGGTGAAAATGCTTCTATTTTGCATTTGGATTCATTTATAAACTAATTTTCAGTGCAAATCACCAGAAATGTGTGTAAAATTTTACATATTTCTTCTTTGTTTTACATCTTAACTTTTCAAAATCACTTTTTCCAGCCTGTGGGAGTGTATGATGTAAATATTTGTATGCATGTGCGTGTGAAAGTCAGATTGCCTCCGCTTGAGGAACGCTCTGAAACACGACGCTGTATTTTAACCTCCTGAGACTCGAGCGTGAATGGCAACATATGTGGACAGCGGGACTAAGCTAAGAAATTTTAAATAATACCAATTTATAGAAAGTCAGATTTTTTTATCTAATTGTTTATTATGTTTCCAGGAGTGTTGGTTATTCATGTTTTTGAGAATTTAAAGACATTACATCAGATATTAGCATAATTCATTCTGATTCAAAGTAATGGCTAGCATCACCCAATCACTGCCAACCATGTTAAAATAAAATTACACATTATAAATTATGAATCTAAGTACTGATAACCATTGTCCCATGTCTGCCAAACATGTTGAGTTATCCAAATATCATCTGCAGCCTAAAACTGATCTTTTGATAAGAAGTTTGGATTGAATGCACTTGCATAGAGAGCTATAGGATGCTCCCTTGCTCCCTAATAAGTGAATGATTTAAACTCCAGTGTGCTGTCTGTCTACAGTGGTCTCATAACAGTACATATTGCACCTTATTCTCATCCGACTCTATTTAAAGCCTCTGAAAACAACATTTTTCATCTTTTGGATGACCTCATTGAATATGATAATGCACAGTAAATATAGGATTTCTAAGAAAAAAATGCGCTAAAGTACACATTAGTGTACATTGTGTTTAACAGGGTGGCTTTTTGCGATAAATCGCTGAAATTGGAAAAAAATGCATTTCAGACGAAACTAGAGACTCTAATCTTTTGACTCAAACAGGTTTCAATGTAAAAACCTAATCAGGTTTATTACCAGATGTAGTTTTGTTGGCATTCCTTCCAAAGACACACCCCCGCTGTGGTCAGTGCCATGTTGTTTTGTCACATGACTCAGTGCGTTGAAAGTTTAACCGTTTACTGAGAGCACAGAATCTCCTGATCTGATATCAGTCAGTTTAAATTAATTTAAATAATGCGTTACGTATAGCGAAGCCAAAATACAACGTCCACGCACGTGTTTGCTGGTCGCACACAAGGTTAATTGCAAGACATCACAGGACATAAATTTACTGCATTTTCTGTTTCTATATTGCAGTAGCTGCTGTTTTTGGTGCAGTCCTGATACAAAAAGGTCAAATGTTCTCTTACAACACAGCATCCAACATCCGCAGCATTTAGCAATACTTACGTAATCCGTTTTACTAGCCCCTCTGTATGGCGTTCACATTTAATATTTCATATTCCTCATCTCTGTTAATCTTTCATCGCCTGTCCTACTCCAAATTTTTTCTTCTACACTGTAAAAAAAAAAAAAAAAAAAAAACCCTGATAGATTCACGGTAAAAAAATGGCAGCTGTGGTTGCCAGAAATTCACCGTAAAAAATACGGTAACCACATTTCAGGCTTTACGGGATGTAATTTTGATGCCTGAATATTTTACAGTGCACTGCCGTAGTTTATATTATTAAATAATAAACTTGATATATTAACCTTCTGAAACTGTAAAAATCTGCTTTTCACTTTATAATGTATTGTTAATCACCGTTGCAATTACAGAAGGGCGCATGATGATATGAAGTTCACCAATAGTGGCCCTTCCAGGAGCAATGACCAATAAACATTTAGAGGCAGTGTTCAGTGTCACTCACACAAACACTAAACATCATCAGGGTAACACATGTGAAATTAAAATAATACAATAAACATTAACTAAACTACATCAAATATAACACAGAACACCCCAAAGTACACAACTGATATTAAAAATAAGAAGAAACATAACTATTCTCATAAAATATAATGAAATGTAATGGGTCACACAGGGAATTCTGGGAACATCCGATTATTCGTTTTTACCGAAATTTTAACAATAATTTACCGTAAAAAGTATATGTACTCTCTTGTTAAACATAATATACATTTTTACCGTTAATTATATGGGAAAATCATACTTTTTACATCTACATTTTTTTATTTTTACAACATTTTACCGTAAAACTACATGTATTGTCTTAATATATTAAAATATATTTTAAGGTAACTACCCATTAACCAGTTAACGTTTTTTTTACTATAGCATTTTTACAGTCTTTTACCGTTAAAATTAAAGAATTATTTTACAATGTATGTGTATCTGTCAAGAATATCAACACTGTGGCATGTCCTAAAGCAGGGTTACAATCCAGGGTCACATTCTCTGAGGGTTTAAATACAACACAGAGCAATCAGACACCTAGAACTTTCCAGAGGACAAAAGGCAATGGGATCTGTTTGCTTCCTAACTATGGAAATGTGCTGGCATAATAGAGTACACCAGACTACAGCAGAACCCTTTTTGGACCTATTGAATGTTTGGATCAGTATCTTCCTATGCAAATATAGAAACAAAAACCTGCGAGCGAAGCAAGGAGATTTCTGACAGCGGCTTCAGCTTAATGTCAACTGTCATCTTTTGTCCTTTGCTCTTGAAAAAGACAACTTTGATGCTCGAAACCAATATCCTTTTCAAACTACACTTAGTTCTGGGTTAACTAAGTTTTTAACCCAGAGTTAAGGTCACTTTAAAAGGAATATTCCGGGTTCAATACAAGTTAAGCTCTATCGACAGCATTTGTGGAATAATGTTATTACCTCAAAAATGTATTTCGACTTCTTTAAAAAGCTCAAATCTGGGTTACAGTGAGGCACTTACAATGAAAGTAAATGGGGCCAATCTGTAAATGTTACAATACTCACAGTCTCAAAAGCATAGCCACATGACCAAAAAACTATATGCATGTTAACATGATTTGTGTAAAAAAAAAAAAAAAAAATAATAATCCCCTAAACTTTTCTCAGCAAAGTTATTTCTAATTTAACAACTTTGTCACGGTAAAGACATACCGCTGTAACCCCATTCATCCTGCCAAAACACAGATTTAAACAACAAATTAATGTAAGTACTTTTATAAAATGATATGCTTCACATTTCTGCCTTTAAACCCTCCAAAAAGTGGCCCCATTTTCTTCCATTTAAAGTGTGAAATTTGTATTTTATTTGAAATAACGTTCACTGATGAATCGTGCACAATACTACCAAGATAGAAAAATTTATGTTGATAAAATACTATTTAAGTATTGAGCGTTTAGTCGATTGTTGGAAAACCACTTAACAAAAGCGCCACGGAAGCATCATGCTAACAAGCTCAATTTCTGAATGCAGCAGTTTTTCGCCAGCACTCTTGGGACAAATTCAGCTTCCTTTTCCATCTGACAACCCCTTTGTCAAATTCTACAACTCCAACGTCAATACAAAGAGATCATGGCTAAATGACTGCAGCAAAAGCAGACAGCGAGTTACAACACTAATTTCAATCCTTTTGCAGGCTTCAAAGGCTTTGAATTTATGGCCATTGGGAAACCACTTGACAATCTATAGTCGCAAAGAATAACCAGAGGCAAAGACGATTATGTGAAAGCAACTCAAATCAATATAGAATACCTTTAGCCATCTATATGCTGACAAACAAAACATTTTAAATTAGCTTTAACTGTGATGTAGTGTTATATCCTAAGGCAAAAGGACAGCAAATTCTGGTGTAAAGGTATGTTGACTATGAATCAATGCTTTAATTATTTCATTCAAGATGTTGAGGAGTCCTCCTTGCCACATAAAAATGGCAAATTAAACTAATCAAACAAGTCCACTCTCTCTTAATTGAAGCTTTGGAAAGTCTGATTCATTTTAGTGAATCGTAGACCGAAACCCAATTTCTAACAATCCAAGTTCCATCTTGAATTTTTCATGTTCTTTCAAAAAAGTCAAAACTGTCTTTTTAACTTAAAGTATTCAAATCTTTAAAAGTCTTGAAACCCAATGCATCACACTTGAGCTCTTTAGTTTGTATTGTTGATAAATCAAATTATGATAAAATTATGATTACACTATGTAACACAATTTTTGTTCCTGGGTAGTAAGTGTTATTTCCTAATTGCTTATGCCTCAAAAATATAGAAAATGGCTATTACAAACTTTGCTTTTGTGACCAGGACAGTGATATTTTGAAATTTACCTATTTCCAATGAGAAAACGGGTGAATTTGTGTCTTTTCATTCACATAAAGTCAGAAAAAAACAACATATGAATCCAAAATCCTTCTCTATCTGTGTTCCGACGAAGACACCGGCTTTGACCTTTGCCGCAGACAGCTTAGGGAAGAAGTCCTGAAGGTACTTGAAGGCTGCCGACTCCTTATCTAGAGCTCTGACAAATTGTTTCATAAGGCCCAATTTGAAGTGTAATAGTGGCATCAGCACCTTCCGGGGGTCCACCAGTGGCTCCCAATTGACGTTGTTCCTCCCCACAGAGAACTCGGTCCGCTGTGGCCAGTCCCGCCTGTGGTAGTGCGCCTTGGTGTCCCTGCTGTCCCAAAGGCAAAGATAGCAGGGAAACTTGGTAAAACCACCTTGGAGACCTCCCAGCTGTACTATTCATTCTTCAAGGCATCCAGCAAGGTCTTGATGCTGTTGTAATCCTCTTTGAGGTGCACCGAGTGAGCCAGGGGAAGAGACGGGTACTTGTTACCATTATGGACCAGCACAGCTTTGAATATTACTTTAGTATACATACATGTTAATTTGGATTCATATGTTGTTTTTTTCTGACTTTATGTGAACGAAAAGACACAAATTCGCCCGTTTTCTCATTGGAAATAGGTAGATTTCAAAATATCACTGTCCTGGTCACAAAAGCAAAGTTTGTGGGGAATAATAGCCATTTTCTGTACTTTTGAGGCATAAGCAATTAGGAAATAACACTTACTACACAGGAACAAAAAAAAAACCCAAAAAAAAAAAAAACATTTTTTATACAGTGTTATCAATGATTCATGCAATTTGTTTACACGCCCTTCAAGGCATCATTGATAGTGCAGTTAACATGTCTTCAGTGGATTATATCCTAAGGCAAGAGGGCAGCAAATTCTGGTGTAAAGGTATGTTGACTATGAATCAATGCTTTATTTCATTCAAGATGCTGAGGAGTCCTCCTTGCCACATAAAAACAGCAAATTAAACTAATGACCAATTGGCAGTTACATTTTCTCAACTCACTGCAAAAAAATGTAATTTAACTCTTTTTCCGTCTGCAATAATTACTTCCGTTATGAGGTATTTTTTTTATATCAGTCACTTATACCTTGATTAACATATGGGAGTGTCAATCAGATGCACAGGTAAATGTTTAAACCTGCTGGGGATTACTGCCTGCCGAACCTCTGCCAGTGCCTTCAGTTGTCCAGCTACGGGGTCATCAGCTGGGAGCCAACTATCACGGATGGTGGGCATTGGTCAGAGATGTCTCCCTGCCACCCCCCGCAGCTGGACACCGGATCCTTTCAGTTGCCTCTCGTTCTTGCTTTCCCATCAAGACATTCCTCCTTTCCCATTGAGACATACCATACAACCCTCCCACCCATGAGCAGACCTAGCTATGTCCAAGGCCTCTTCTCTGATAGAAAAACTCAAGCTATCAATCTCTGCCTACCAACCGTCCAGTGCCTATCCTTAAACCAATCCTCCAACAGATTGAGTAGAAGAGCAACATGAGAGGCGAGAGGCGAGATTTGCTTCAAATAAATTACACTGATCACACTCTGAATTCAGCAAGAGTAGGTTGAAAGTTTTGTTAACCCTAGCCCAGGGCCGGAGTGGCAATAGGGAAGATCGGGAGAATTCCCGCTGGGCCGGTCAAAAATTGGGCAGGTTAGGTCCGCATGTTGATTGACAAACTTTCATCATATGTCGCATAACAATTGCCAACAGTCCGTAACATCCGGTATTTAAAGGATCAGAATTGCGTTCCGTATTGTAGCGGACGCAGTCTGTATCATGTCACACCCAAACAATTGAGAGAGTATCCAGTGAGTGACCAAACTGATGTTGTGCCGCTTCACTTCACAGTGCGGTAAGGATCATGGAAGATCCATCGAGAACAGATAGGCTACTAATAGCTGAATGGATGAACGTGCTTCAGGTACATCATCATCACAAGTTTAATACTGACTGCAGTCTCACAATCTCAATTAATCTCTGAAATCCTCTTCCCTATCAGTGCAGAATGATAATAGCAAAATTATTTTTTGTCACAAAATAACAGAATACTTAAAGTAAATGAATACAGATGCAACAGCACGACACGGTACGAAAATAATGGGACTTTACAGCTCTCAATAGATTAAACTCAATGAAACAAACGGCACAGAATGCCTTCAATGTTGTATAATGCGATAATACCCTCTTAAAGAGACAGTAACCATTTTGCCTTTGTCCTGAACATTTACATTCCAAGTAAAAGAAAAGTACAAATGTATTATTTTTAGTCTTTTATTTCACTCTTATCATTGTAAAATGGCACGTTTTTGAATGGCATGTAAAAATTTAAAAACAATCACTCAACTTTAATTGTTTCACTGGATCTGTTGCTATTTTAATGATCTAAAATACAAAGCACTGACCATTTAAAGTGTGAGCCTGTACATCTTGAAAGAGTTATAAACATTTACAGTTCTATAGTGTTATTATGTTCCTAGATAGTCTTTAAAATAAACGTAGTTTACCCCAAAATGAAATTTCTCTCATCATTTACTCACCCTCATGCCATCCCAGATGTGTATGACTTTTTGTCTTCTGCTGAACACAAATTACGTTTTTTAGAAGAATTTCTCAGTTCTGTTGGTCCTTTCAATGCAAGTGAATGGTGATCAGAACTCAGAAGGTACAAAAATCATATAAATGCAGCATAAAAGTAATCCATACAACTCCAGTGGTTTAATATATGTCTTCAGAAGCGATATGATAGGTGTGGGTGAGAAACAGATCAATATTATTTATTTATTTATTTTTTACTATAAATTCTCCTCCCTGCCCAGTAGGGGGCGATATGCTTATGTAAATCACCAAAAACAGAAGAAGAACTCTTAAGAGAGAAGAGTGCTTATGAAAGTGAAAGTGGAGATTTATAGTACAAAATGACTTAATTATTGATCTGTTTTTCACCGCTTCTCATTTACTTGCATTGAATGGACCAACAGTTCTTCTAAACATCTTCATTCATGTTCTGCAAAAGAAAGTCATACACATCTGGGATGGCATGAGGGTGAGGAAATTATCAAATATCCCATTAATATTCACTTATTTCTACAACACATACAATGATGTCTTATGACAAAGTGAAAATCTTAGTGAATGCCATATGTGGTATAATGACATGGAGAGCTTAAATAATTTTCAAGTAATTACATATATTGCATATTTTTGCTGTGATCTTGTTTTATTGTTATCATCTTCACCTCCAATCCCCCTTTTGGGTGTGGGCTGACTTGGACATGACATCCCGGGCTGAATATGTATCCCACTCCGGCCCTGCCCTAGCCTAACCCTGACTCTGCCCCCTGCCACCACTGCCCCTAACCTTAAACCTAACCGTCAGGAGTAAAAATGTCGTAGAGTGAAAAATGCAACCTCCAAAACGTGCTCACATTGTTTGTGAACATGATTACATCCTGGTACCTATGGGACCAGAACCCATGTCTCGGAAGTTGCTAGTAGTGCAGTACTGCAAGAGGGAAATGTGTTTACACTTGAATTAATGCAAAAATTACTGATGGGGGAATGGCGATTTTCAGTAATTCAGCTGAATTCGGTTCATTTCAGGGTATATAAACATCCAGAAGCAAAATATTGATTTCCTGTGTGATCATTTTGACAATGTTGGGGCATAACAACCTAAAAGTAGTGATGCTACTAACATAACTACATTTTCAGTAGCATGTGTATAGCCCAGCTGTTTTCAAGCGGTCCAAAACAAGCTATTTTCAATGAGTAGTGTGTCTAAATACTAGATCACTGCTTTTATAACACTGTATTGCATGCAGAGCTTTCAGCGAAAAGTTAATCAAACAAGTCCACTCTCTCTTAACTGAAGCTTTGGAAAGTCTGATTCATTTTAGTGAATTGTAGACCGAAACCCAATTTCTAACAACCCAAGTTCCATCTTGGAACTTTTCAAGTTCTTTCAAAAAAGTCAAAACTGTCTTTTTAACTTCAAGTATTCAACTCTTTAAAAGTCTTGAAACCCAATGCATAACACTTGAGCTCTTTAGTTTGTATCGTTGATACAAGGCCTGACTCACTAAAGAATGACAAAGGATTACAGCAGTATTCAAACTGATCAAATTATGATTATCAATGATTCATGCAATTTGTTTACATGCCCTTAAAGGCATCACTGATAGTGCAGTAAACACTTCATCAGTGGAGAGATTAACGTTTGTATGTGTATTAGACAGAAACACTCAGTATAGCAGAGTATAAAGGTGTGTAAGCATGTGGCCTTTGGAAGAAGTGTTAACACTTAAAGGCCTCAATATACTTCCAGAGAAGTTCTTATTCATTCTTCATTCAGGGGCAAAAAGAAGTTCTAAACAGCCAAGCATTGGTATACTATTTGTGATCATTCTGACACCGGTCACACCACTGTGGGAAGCGTTAGAAGTACATTTAAATATGAAGACCCTCAGTACAACCTTAACTAATGTGACATTAAAATGTGTTATAAATTACTTTATGCCTCATTCTATGAGTAGAATTCACAAGTCCAGTAAAAGAAGCTATTTTAACCACTCGATGATTTAAAGTAATATATATATATGGAAGAGAGAAAATGTTTAATTGGTCTTGTTTAGATTCTGAAGTCATGGCACTAATGCACTAACACACTATACAATATGCGCCGATTACACGTTATTATTGTAATTTATGATGACACTGGTACTATTGCAAAAATAGGGTTAAAAAAGAGTGTTAATGTTCAGAATAAAGACAAAAGAATAGTGATAGAGGCAAATCTTTCTTTGGGCAGATGTGTGAATGGCTTTTGCTGCAGATGGCACATGAGTATTCACTTATTCATACTTTATTCAAGTATGCACTTGAGAGTATTTGAGTAGATTTTATTCATTTTGTAGACTGATTAAACAAAAAAAATTGCATGACATGGTCTTGCACGCTGGTGTGTTCAAGTTGAATACTGACTGAAAAATTGAAACAAAGTAGTAGGTGGAGCTCCAGGTAACACCTATCGATGAAGTGGTCCAGTGGCAGCAAGGTGTTTAGCAGCCGGTAAGAATTTTTCCTAAAAGTTCACCCAGGCACCAAGTGGGTATAGCTGCAGGCCAGAGACCTACAAATGGGGGCAGAATCTCAAAAAGAGGGCGGGGTTTCTTCAAAAGGAGGTTGCGCCAACTCCAAAAGGGTTAGGTTCGGGGTTCCCTATATCTTCAATGATGATTTGGAGCAGTGCCTGCAGATATACCCTTCTGCCCAGGTGAGCTGTTCCAAACAACCGAAACAAACACAAAAACACCTTCTTTTTGGCCAGATTTTGTTCTACATGACGTCACACTCTTTCGTTCTTCGATTTCGTATGAAGTATATCTGGGCCTTTACGGTCAACATGAAATGGCATTCACAACCCATTTTACTACTGTGACATATTTCTGAGTACATGCCCGCACCCACCTTTGATGATTTGTGACCAGGACATAAAGGCTAAAGTTCAAGTTTACCATTGAAAGCATCTTGACATGACAAAATGGTAACACTTCCTTTGCAAATCTGTTTTTATTTCCTATTATTGTTGAATCTTCATTACATTAAAAGCTTACTACAAAAGTTAAAAGCCTTTTTTATTTGATAAATAAAACACTGAATAAAGAAAATCTTCCACTCATATTCAGTTATTCCAGCCATTCTTTATTATCACTGCAAGTTATGCAAGTCTCGTTATGGAACATGACAGTTGACAAATGCACAAAAATAAATATTAAGCCTACAGCGTATAGTGGGATATTGGAGATTAATAATATAATTTGTTTTCATGTAATTAGCGATAATTAAACAATGATCCTAATTAGAGTTAATTTGGCATTAAAAAAAGAATTGAATCAATCTGAGCTTCAAAGGCAAAAATCCTTCATCCTTTCGAGCACAATGATGTGAGCGAATTATTACTGGTATGTCAGTTTCCTTAAAAGCGATAATGAAAGAATATTGTCTTCCTACATCTACATGGCATAAATCATGGGTGATAAATGGAAAATGGCAAAGCATTAAGTCAGGATTTCCTTTAGAAGCTAGAATGAGGGATTTAACAGGCATTTAACACAGCATTCAAGAACGTTAAGTTCATGTCTCGATAACATCAAAAACAAATGTAATAAAGTTTAAAGCATTGCAATAACTTTACAGAAATGTGAAATGGACACAATGGAAACTGCACATCTCATATATCATAAAACATATTTTTCTAAGATGAATAAATATATATATATATATATATATATATATATATATATATATATATATATATATATGCATGCACTACCGGTCAAAAGTTTTCTCATTTTAGAATAATAGTAAAGTCATCAAAACTATGGAATAACATAAATGGAAATATGGGAATTATGTTGTGACTAAACAAAAAAAAATCCAAAATCCAAAATAAATTTTAAATGTGTTATATTTAAGTAGTCACCCTTTGCCTAGAATTTGCTGCACTGAATGCAACAATTTACACAAAAACTAATTTTGCTCATGTAAAACTAATGTTTCATGAATGACCCCCAATAGGTTGTACAGTCTTAAAATAATATTCCATATCCAGTACAAGTAAAGAATTTGTGGCATAATTATTTCGATTCATCCCTCCTTTTCTTTCTTTTTAATTAAAAAAATCAAGGTTACAGTGAGGCATTTACAATGAAAGTAAATGGGGCCAATTTTTAAGAGGGTTTAAATGCAGAAATATGAAGCTTGTAATTTATATAAGCACATTAGTTCTTCTGTTAAAATTTGTGTATTATTTTAGCTGTAAAGTTGTTTAAATTGTAATTTTTACAGTCATTTTAGGGTTTATGGCATTACTACGTAATGGCAACAAGGTTGTAAATTTGGATATAACTTTACACAGTTAAGGTAAGCAATTTTATCACTCTAAAATAATTTTAACACATATTGTTTGCGTTTTGTGGCTATACATTTTTAAATGGTGTGTATTTTAATGCTTCTGAATTGGCCCCATTGTAAGTGCCCCACTGTTACCCAGATTTTTGCTTTTTTTTTTTTTAAAAGGATGGACAAGTAGAAATTAATTTTGGTGATAATCTTTTTTTGGAAATTGACACCAAGGTTAAAAAAGAACTGTACATCCATTACGCAGTCTATCATCGCGGCAAATTAAATAATATGTGTTAGCTACAACAAACGTCCATTTTATGTTGGTTAACGAAAAATCAAGATACAAGAGTGTTTGATTTCAGTGCAAGCTGTTACACAAAAATTTGAACTGATCCTGAGGATTGATGTAAAATAAATTTTGCATTTTCAACAAACTCTCCATCACAAAAACAGCGGCATACTGTTGAGCAAAGTTCAGATTGTAGTGTCCCAACAATTACTGTCAATTAATTGTTATATGTTTAACTTTCTAACACAATCCAAATAAAAAACTTTTTGTTGTGTCAGAATTTAAAATGCTTACAAAGCAAAGTTGAACTAGTAAAAGTGGAATGATGTCGCAACATTCACGAAACAAAAATCAGAACAAGGCGCATCAACGCATATGGCCAAAACTGATGCTGGACACTAAAACAGATGGCTAGCTTTCCCACGGGAATAGAGCGTGAGTCAAGCAGGCACTGCAAGAAATTGCTGCGTTTCTCAACAGTGTTGTCAGTTTTGAGACAGACAGAGAGTTGTCAAATTAAATCGTTAAGCTGCGGAAAGACGGCTGCTTAACGAGGAGAGTCCAGGGAGCTGCTTTCCTTCACGGGAACATTTTGAGAGCCCCCATAAAATGCTCTGACATTATCACAGCAAATAAAATCATACAGGAAACGTTCTGAATTTGTTTATATAACGAATCCAGCAAAACTTGTATGATGCAAATTGTAGCCTATTTTTTTCTTCCTGATTCGGAAACATCATGCACTGCAGCAAGGAGCCGCATTCTGTAGAGATACTACGAGACACTACGATATTTGGATTTTTTGTTTTTGCACAAATAAATAAAATTTTGATGAACAGATCTCTTCGATGCCCCATATACACACATTCACACACAGAAAAAGCTTCTTTAGATAAACAAATATACAAAACAGGCAACACAACAGTGAGCAGTCTGAAGACACCAATGTATGACTGTCCTGAATGGGGGAATTAGTGGTGGGTAGAGAGGCCCGTTTGGACGACAAAGGTCACGCCACTGTCCCGCGCATACAGTTCACAGATATCAAGCAGCAAGGGGCAGTAAGACGCCCCTTTTGACCAGTTGTTTCCACGAAAAAACATATAAAGTGTTACGTTACATTCAGTAGTATGTAAATCACAGATGGACACGCTCTTTGACCCTCCATCTTCCTTGTACATCTGAGATTTCAGCTGGAGGTCACGTCTTAAGAGATGGGTGTAGTTTCCTTCTGGTAGCCATGAAGAGACGAGAGCTAGAGAAGAGTATATTAAATCATTGGGCGGATGTGTTTGGTTTTAGCCGGTAGGTTTGGAGTTTTCCACAGGGCCGGAGTCTTTACTTAAACAAACGATCTCCTGAGACAAAACTTCCAGATCCTGCAGAACGACAAACCAAGAGTTCAGGAGTCAACGTGGATTCTGAAAAAGCTCACAGATATGAATAATCTAAATATAATAATCTAAATAGGCTAAACAGACCAACATTTATTTTATTATTAGATTTTAATACATATAATATTACATATTTTATGTTTTTAATACATATTACTGTCAATTACCACAATGTTGATGCATCTATCAGCATGTATTGTTCCGGTACCACAATTATAGTTCCAAGGTCCTGGGTTTGATTCCCAAGGAACACACAAAATTATAAAATGTATACCTAAAATGCAATGTAAATCACTTTGGATGAAAGCACTTGCTAAATGAAGTGAATAAATGTAAATATATAAAAGAATGGAAACACATTTACAAAAAATACACTTGCTGGCAAGCAGATTGGAGGGTTTTTTCTATTTTTCTATTTTATTTTATTTATTTATTTTTTCTGTAAAGCTAGTATTCTTACATGGACCAAGCGAAGATGACAGGATTTACAGAGTTGAAGGATTGAATGTAACTTTGTCTCATGTTAACATGCGCAATGGTTATGGTATCGAAACTTTGCTGTTAAACCATATTTTGGATGTTCATTCACAGCGCTGCCTGCTAGGCTTCCATTGTATGTGTATGTACTATTTACTGTAAATTACCATTTGCATTCTTTTTTACAAACTGAGGGAGGAGACAAAAATTACTGCCAGTGGTAACTGCCAACATGCCACAAATGTGGTCTATAGACATTAGGTTGAAAATGACCTGCAATATTCCTTTGTTTGTTGGTTTTAACCCCAATCCAACTTCTTCAGTTGTTTTCACACATACAGTTTTCTGGATAATTAACGTACTTTTTATTATTTAGAGGTTATGTGTGAACAGGACCTGTTGGAAAACACCAATAAATCAGTTCTGACAATTTCCCGGAATAGGAAGCTGTAACATAATTGGAAAAGTTTCTTTCTGTTGCTGTGTGTGAACAAAGATTAGCTGCGTAAGATTAGCTGTCTGAGCATGTACAAAGTTAAGACAAACTGCTTTTGGCCAGTCGCAAAGTTCTGACCGTCAATCGCAAAGTTCTGATGGAGATGACGCAATTACTCAGTGCCGATTTTGACGGCAGTGACCTGGGAGTCAAAACTGTCGTCAAATTTGAAGAAATTTGTCGACATATTACAGGAACAGTAAGTGATTCTGTTATTTGCGATAAAATAACTAGCCTCCTTCAGGAATGAGGTATACACAGGACCAAAGTATTTTGGGTAAATTACATCACAGAGCTTAACATCATTTTGGTGCTGATGTGTGAATGGTAGCAAAATGGATACAAGACGGAAAGCTGTTGCAGGTGTGATTAACAGATGTGGTACATTTACCAGAAAAGACAATCTGGCAATTATACAGAAATATAACCAGTTTCATGTGTGACAGTGGCTTATGGCTATTTTCATGTCGAAATTCAGGTTAAAATATAATAACAGGCAAAACAACTTAAAACTCTACATAAGATCTTTAAAACGTGTGGTGTGGATTTTTTTGTAGAGACCCCATTAAGGTAGTCAGGCCTGAGTTCAACTGCAATCTCACATGCTATTACGCTCTTAATCTCAAATACACATATAGATGCAGCATTGCATGTACCATGTGCTCACTCTAAAGCAAAAAAGCCATGACATATTAAGTGGAGTGTTTGTTTCTGGACTGTCGACCCCAACTGCCAGTAAATATTCATGAGGAAGTTGCTTGCTGGTGTAGCTGGATTAGAGAGAGACACGTCTAAATCCACAACAGTAGACGGCCACCATTTTGCTTTGTAGTTATGGCAATGCAGTACGCATTAACGGTCTGTTCTACTGCAGGGATTTTGTTTTCTTACATGAATAGTTTGAGGTATAAAGCGACATTGGTGTCACATTAAGTTCAAGACCCCACTTGATGAGCAGTTTTCTGTCCTGTGTTGACATTTTTCCTACTGAAACAGGATGTTTGGGCAGGACATATCGAAGGGCTCATCCATTTTTATTTTTAGGACCACAAATTATGTTACAGCCAAGAACCATGAGGTTTGAATTGGACAAAAATCTGTGTGGTGCAACATGTGTGGGTAATCAATATTTTTTGTCAGTTTTCCTGTAAATGTGAAATGCGTATATCCACTTGCAAGTTCATTTTGTCAACATTTAGGAGTACACTAGCATATAGATGGTTTCAAAGCTAACAGACACAGACTAAAAGACACAAAACTCCAATTTCATTGAGTCTTTAAAATACAGTTGTTCTTGACAAGGGCTTTGATGAAGTGATGCAATTCATCAGAGAGAGGCAACAGAAAGGAGGTTTGTGAACAGTTCACAAGCTCATCTGCATTTAAGCAGCTCCAAATGTTTCTCATCTTGTCTGCAGGAGAAATGAGTGCTTAATCGGTTGTTAACGAGCTCGACACATCATCTGGGCTCACTGCTGTAGCAGCCTGCGGATAGTTTTCCATTGTGTTGCTGTACATCAAACACCACCCACCACCCACAAGCCATGAGAACCTAACCTGCAAATATTCATGCTCTGCATTTCACATTTAGGCATCTGTAATTCAAAGCAAAACATCCATCATGATATAATAATAAATAATATAATAATACTTTTATTTATATAGTATTAATTAATAATGAATAATATATAAATATAATTATTGTATTATTGTATGTCATACAATATAATAATAAGATTATATTTTATAATAATAAAGCAATATAAGAAAATCTTCAATAATTACATTTATTGATAATTTCACATTTGTCCGGCAAGTCCATTAGTCTAACTATAGGCTATATGCTGTTGCCAAGCAACTTGGTGCATTAATATAGAATTTAACTGATGTGCAGCCACAGAGCCAGAACTATCGGTTTTATAAACATACACAAAGCAAATATTTACTCTAGACCCTTTAAAAGCTACTGTAGATGTTAAAAGATGTGAATTTAGAAAGTTCACAGCAATGCGACCTTTTCACGGACAAACTTAGTCACTCCATCTTGGTCTTAGTTTGCTTTGTCTCTCCCAAGGTTATGGTTGGTTGTTCGTGTAACCTACAACTCCCCCTGGGCACCATCACATTCTCATACACACACACACACTCACACATACACACATGTAGCACTCAGCCAAAGATCCAGACTGACTCCAATGGATCAAACCCCAACTCAGTAAGGATTTTTTTTTTTTTACACAGAGAAATTTTCACATTCCTTACATGCAAACAAAGGGAAACACACATTCATACTGGTTGCATTGACACAGAAGCAGAATACAGTTGTCAGTCCTGTTTGTGTGCTAAATATGGTTTTGTTCATACAGTACATTAACATGCACTATAAAAGTTAGATTTCAGTCAGACTAAAACAATAATTCGTCCTTTTAAAATGTCATGTAAACTCTTTCATCAGGAAACGTACCGAAAAGTCACGAAAAGTCCGATTTTGCGAAGTTGGACTAACAGAGCTAGATAATGCGATTGTGCATACATGCATACATGTTGTTCTGACCAAAACTGGCCTTGGTATAGTGCGCATGCTCTGAAAAACAGGTGACGCATGGCATGGTATATAACCCAGCGTATTTGACGTCCTTCCTTCAAATATTTGATTACGCATTGGGTCATGTAAACTAGGACAATCAGATGAAGACTGTAGCTGGACTATGCAAAAACCCACTTTAGCCCGATTATAACAGACTCCCTTAAATTTCCAGGACTCACGTCCACATTTTCAGTTTCACTGTGAGTGCAACTGTATCCCCCTGATCTTCCTCCATCTAGAGTGGAAATCAGCAGCTCTGTAAAGTGCCTTTATGGTCAGTTCACCTCCACTCACCTGGATGAGTCATTGCTCAATACGAATCAGATGTTTATTGTGCATGAAGCATCAAATGCAAGTTTAACTTTGAAACTAACTGAAATGAATCAAGGATGTGCCAAGGACATGACTAATGGGTGATTATAAGACCCATATGGAATCTTTTTTCAAATTTGTGCACTAATTGTGGCAAACAATCTGTGGAATTCTCCAGAATTAATGTAAAAATGGTTAAATGGGTTAAATTGAGTTCATGAAACAGAGCTTGCAAGGTGGTAAAAAATGTTGTTAATGCTTTAGGTATGCTTAGGTTTTAGGCTTTTGTTCAGCATAAATGAAATGAAACATAAAAGCTGATTTGGTGATGTCACGACATGTGTCTTGGTTTATTTTGGCTATGCATGAGAATTTTTGGAGCGTAAATGCAGTTTAAGATGGTTAAATTGATGCATGAAAGACAAGGTCAGTAACAATTTAGCCTGCAAATAAATGGACGAAAGAAGACCAATTACAAAGTAGTTTAGTTTTGAATAGTGCACATTCTATAAATGTAAGTCTATGGGGGATTTTCAAACTTTCAACCTTACATTTAAGTTTACAAAAACCAAAAACAGACATACCTAAGACACCTAAGAAATTATCTACAAAACAAAAGTTGTCTATATGGGTGATTCTCATGAAACCTGCCAAGAAAATGCCCTGGTAATATTTAACCCCAAATCAATCCAAACAAAATACAAAAATTATAATTTGCATAAAGAAAACATACCTACATTTAGGACCATTAAAGGTGTCGTATGTGATTTCAGCCGTTCTACTTCCACGAGACTGAGCCGTTGGATTAGCCATGCTTGCGAGCAGAAACGGTTGTTAAAAACAACAGTAATAAAATAGTGCCCTCAACTGACAACTGTTATGAACAACACGGCATAAAAATGCATTATGCCTCAATAATTAGCTGCAACTACAATACTATGAGAACGTGCAAAATGATTGACAGGCAGAAAGCGTCATTGTCCGTGGACACATTTTTGTTTGCTGTTCACAGATCTACAGCTGTCACAGAGACCAGTGAGATGTCTCACGACACTTATTTCATTACTACCTTTCAGGGAGTAGGAAAAATATTTGCATACCATTCCATAAAAAAATAAATAAATAATAAAAAATAAAAACAATCGCTTACAGCACCTTTAAGATTTTTTATTTTGCTTCATGTCATTTGACACTTAAATAAAATATGAAAAGTCATGCGATTAATCACGATTAAATATTTTCATCAACTAACAACACAATTTTTTTTTTCGCATTGCTGTAATATCACAATGTACAAAATCTTAATGGCCCTAAAAATAGGCTTCATTTTCTATATGCAAAAATAAAAAAATAAAAAAAATAATTGTATGCTTTTTTGTTGTTGCTATTTTATTATGGATTTCGTGAGAAACACCCATTTATTAAGTGGTTCAGGATGAATGTGTTACAGAAGTTCAATACTTTGGGTTAGGGGTTAAGGACAAACTCTAACCAGAATGTTTGAGGAATATCAATACAGTGCAGCTTTGAAAGCACCTAACTGTAATGAATTCCAAGGAGATTTTGTGAACGAGGGAAGTTAGAATTCTGTGGAAATCTCCACTGCTGGCCTACTAATCATCTTTCAAATGAAGGCTATGTAGCCTAAATTGACGATTGGTCTTCGATCAGATTGGTTTGTTTTCTCCAACTCAAATGGCTGCTCTTTCCTTCCCTTTACCTTTTGTAGATGCATGTTCTTTGTCAGTTGTTCTTCCAGCATGTTCTGCAGTTTTTTGTTCATCTCACGCAGGTTCTCATCTCCAGGTTTCACCAAGTCCCTTAGCACAGAGCTCAAACTTCCACGTTCTCCCTGAGCACCATGGGCCACCCCAACTCCTCCTGATACATCTGAGAGTAGAAGAGAGAGAGAGCGAACAGAAAAAGGTAAAATTCAAAGAAAGAATCAGACATATTGCATTTGCAGTGCGTCAGCGTCTCGAGCAGGCTTGTGTTGTGCTTTCACAATGACGTTTCTGCTATGCTCAAAAAGAGATTTCTGAGTTACTACATTAGATATTTCCTTTAATTATTTCTAAAAGTTGGTTATCAGGAGTGAACCATTGATGATTATTACAAGCTTGATCATCATGAAATATAATTAACATATAGAGGGGGATCACATTTACATCCCAATGATCCTTAATTCACATGGTAAGGAACCCAAACCCCAGGTGTAGCTAAAAACTGCTTAAATCAACAGATTCACTGAATAGAAAGTGTGCCTGTCACTGTGTTTAACTTACATGAAGCACAATAGATGTCCATTTAAAAAAAACTGCAAGTACTTCACACATGCAGTGTAAATGCTGCAACTTTTTAATATGGGTGCCAAAAAGAATACAGGCTCGATCTAGTGCTTTTCTTTGAATCATGTTTTCCCCAGTAATGCCTCAACACCCATAAATGAAGATGATTCCTATCAGAGGGCCATTATTGTCTGCTAAGTGAACACAGAGTGCTTTAGTTTGGAGGAATGCATTTCCAGTGGCTCTCACCCTCTTACGCACCAACTTTTATGGGCAACTCAAGTACAGTCATCTGCAGGTTTGACGAAATGCCGCTCCCGTGTTGGCAAATAAACACCACTGTTCTCTGCTGCAATCATGAGAGCTCTTCCGTGTGCCAAGATCGAATTCTAGTATTCTACTGCAGAAACTCAACCCGAACCACAATATACACACTGGTCAAGGCCTAAGGGAGACTTACAGCAACGCTGGAGTCAAATAAGAGTCTCCTGACAGAGTTCAAGACAGTAACATGCAACCAGAAGAGTGCCAGAGGCAGAGGACACCTGTGTGGGGATGTAACTGGACAAGGTGGCTTGTTAAAAAATGAAACATGTTGCTTAATTGATGATTAATAGGGGGCAGAGTGGAAGGGGTTAGACGAAAGAGATATAGCAGGGCCTCTTACTGCATCTGCACAATAGGACACCTTTTAATTCTATCATAATTTACTCACTTGTTGTTCCAAACCAGTATGACTTTTTCCATGGAACACAAAAGGAAATGTTAGGCATTTAGGTAAAGCCTCAGTCACCATTCACTTTAATTGTACAGGAAAAAAGATGCAATGAAAGTCAATGGTGACTAAATTGTTCTTTGACTGATGTTTGTTGAGTTTGTCAATGATACAACATAAACATAATATTACAACGTACATCTCCACAGACAATAAAGAAAGATAAACAGGTTAACTTGAACTAAGTAACACGCTAGTCGGAATGCATAACTTGTTCTTTAAGAACACGCTACACAACACAATATCCCATACTGTCTAAACGTAATTAATTCACAACAGTGTAACTTTTAAAAGTAGGTAATACTTCAGTATATTCATTATATGCTATTATTGTAGAAGTTCAGGTTTTTAGGACAGTTTTCTCATGTTGTTTAATCTTACATATGAAACATATTATTCTTTAATATGTTTGATACATATTTAAATAATTCTTAGTATTTTCCACATTTTTCAAAATATTTGTACATATATTTGGTCTGTTACAGTTTGATATATGCTTGCCATTTTGCATATTATCGTCCACTAAAATGTTATTTTCGTTGACAAAAATTATATGCCATTTTAGCAGTGTTAAAGGAATATGCATCAAAATAATCCACGACTGTTTACATTGTTTTTTTATTTTTATTATTATTATTCGGAAATGATTTTTATTTTATATTGTTTTGGACTGTTTTGGTTTGTGAACGGCACAAGTTTCTCTTGTAAACAATGACGCGCTTCCTGACTCCTCCTCCACGTGACGCGTGACCTTACCAACGAGCTTACGTCATCCCTCTCATGAGCGTGCGTCACAGAGATGTACGGAAGAGAACATCTGTAGTTAAAAAGTATATAAGTATTGTTTTGTTTCTAAAAATAATTAATCATTTGTGTTCAGAAGAACTTTATTTGTCGACTGGAGTCGTGTGGATTATTTTGATGCACCCTAAATATGCATTTTGGACCATCAAAAAATGGAGGACATTCACTTGCATTGTTTGAAGGAGGAGGCCTGAAATGAAATCCTGAAAGTCTTAAATTCTGTGTTGATGAAGAAAGAAACTCAGATACATCTTGGATGGCCTGAGGGTGAGTAAATTATCAGCAAATTTTCATTTTTGGGTGAACTATTCCATTAATCTGATCAACAAAATAACTGTCAAAAACGTTCGTTGACAAAGGTTTTTTTTAACTTCATCAACGGTTACGAATACGAGTTGAAAAAGACACATCATGATGATAATTCAACTATTTTATTAAAGCATACTGTTTACAAAAATATGATGAGAAAAAATAACCATCTGTTTCAAAAAAGAAGATATTAGATATGCCCTGCATCCAAAATCACATACTGTCAAATATGTACTTTATTTGATGAAGGATGCACTTCTCGGCCTGCAAAACATCACATTCTTTAGACATGTATGTGAGAAGTATGAATAGATTTTGGACATACTTCATCCGGGGACATGAGTATTGACCCGTGACTCAAATATATGACGTAATAACAACAACCACGAAAACATTCTACTCTGGTTTTGTTAAACATGTACCATTTCAGTACAAGGAACAACATTCTTGGTATACGCACGATCAGCCACAACATTAAATCCACCTGCCTAATATTGTGTAGCTCCCCCTCGTGCCGCCAAAACAGCACCAACCCGCATCTCAAAATAGTATTCTGAGATGCTATTCTTCTCACCACAATTGTACAGAGCAGTTATCTGAGTTACCATAAACTTTGTCAGTTCGAACCAGTCTGGCCATTCTCTGCTGACCTCTCTCATCAACAAGGCATTTCCATCCGCAGAACTGCCGTTCACTGGATGTTTTTTGTTATTGGCACCATTTGGTGTAAATTCTAGAGACTATTGTGCATGAAAATCCCAGGAGATCAGCAGTTACAGAAATACTCAAACCAACCCGTCTGGCATCAACAATTATCCATGCGATTATCTAATCAGCCAATCGTGTGGCAGCAGTGCAGTGCATAAAATCACGCAGATACGGGTCAGGAGCTTCAGTTAATGTTCACATCAACCATCAGAATGGGGAAAAAAAATTGATCTCAGTGATTTGGACCATGGCATGATTGTTGGTGCCAGATGGGCTGATCTCCTGGGAATTTAACACAAAACAGTCTCTAAAATGTACTCTGATGAATGATGCCAAAAACAAAAAAACATCCAGTGAGGGGCAGTTCTGCGGATGGAAACGCCTTGTTGATGAGAGAGGTCAACAGAGAATAGCCAGACTGGTTCAAACTGACAAAGTCTACAGTAACTCAGATAACCGCTCTGTACAATTGTGTTGAGAACAATAGCAGCTCAGAATGCTATTCTGAGATGCGGGTTGGCCCTGTTTTGGCGGCACGAGGGGGACCTACACAATATTAGGCAGGTGGTTTTAATGTTGTGACTGATCGGTGTATATCACTAACAGTTGAAATGCTGTCTGACTCTTGGTTCACAACAGTTCTTTTAAATTCAGCATTTTGTCTCCTCAGCTCCTGTAGAATTATGGGAATGTAAAGTGTGCAGTCGATGGGCACTTCAGAATCTCGCCAGAAATAGCAGGTCATCCGGGTATTTCTCGCTTACTGTTTTTATGAATACTGAGAATTCGGACAAACTCCAGTGGCATACTCTTTTTGCTGTATTTTAAGTAGGGAAGTATGGATATTCAGATGCAGCAATGGATTCATCTAATCCAATAATCTAGTATTTTGGGGATTTCCCTGCTAGAGCTGTGAGAGTTGAACTTGCTGAACACCAGCAAAATGAACCGCTTTAAAACGGGTTGACTACCTCACTTAAACACATCCTATTTATACATGAGATTAATCACTATATCCACAACTTATACATAATACTACAACTTACATTTACACAGATAATGAAGTGAATTAACAGGTGAACTTGAACAAAGTTACATGTTAGTCATAATATGCATAACTTGCGTTGGGTAACTTGCATTGTGAAATTGTAAACTGTCAGATAGTTTAGTGGAGTTTTTCCTCTATAGGACTGCAGAGAATTGAGCTAAGCAGCCTCTGCGTGTCAAGGGCAAAAGCAATAAGTTCGATAGGGATGCTTCTTTCTCGGTTTTCACTCTATCTAGGTGAGTGGAGACATTCAAGGTCAGCTCAGCAGTGTGTTCCTAAACAGTGCTGTCAAATAACCTCTTACACCTCATGTCTGATGATGGTACATGAGAGAAATGGACCTGTGGGTGTTCCTATGCAATTCTGAATAAAACAAATCTCTATAAATAGAGTAAAACCCTCTATAAATACTTTATCACATGCTTAAAGAAAATATGAGTGGTTGATGATACATGTAAGCCTCTGTTCCAAACATTCTGCCTACAGGGATTGTGCGATTTTACAAGTTTGCCATGCAAGAAAGTGGGAGATGTACACAATAAACAATGAAAACGTATTTGGAAGAGAAAAAAACTTTTACACATTAATAGCTCTTCTGCCCCTTTCTCTCCTTGATGAACAAGGTAGACTCACATGTCAATGTGAATGAACAACATGCCCCTCTCATTAATTTGGTCAGTACATGAACCTGGTCATTCAGTTTTTTTTTTTTTT
This sequence comes from Myxocyprinus asiaticus, assembly GCF_019703515.2. Lineage (NCBI taxonomy): Eukaryota > Metazoa > Chordata > Actinopteri > Cypriniformes > Catostomidae > Myxocyprinus > Myxocyprinus asiaticus. The sequence goes on along the minus strand of NC_059367.1, from coordinate 7,576,000 downwards.
TTTTACAAATGAGAAGTTTCATGAGTGACCCTTCTTTAGAGCCTTTCATGCTCCATTCCTTTCATATGCAGAATCACTGTGCACGTGCTGCCAAGTACACGATTGGCTGTAGCTGTAATCAATCAAGCGATCTGCCTCGGTAGAACTGCGGTTGCCAAGCATGCACTTGGCCGCTGTTGTAATCAATCACGTGGGAGTCTGATCCCCCCTCCGAAACAAATAATCTCATAGGATCTGCACGAATCACAAAAGTGACCAATTTTAGTTTCGAAAACTGTGAATTCTGCAGAAAGATGAGGCATTTGCATGCCTGTGTCTAACATCTCCCTTTGTGTTACATGGACGAAAGAAAATCATACGTGTTTTGAACGACATGAGGGTGAGTAAATGATGACAGCATTTTTGGGTGAACTATCCTTTTAAGTTGCTCAACAGACTGAGAGCTTGTTCTCATGACAGGCCATGTTGCAGTTTAGATGAGGAGCTTAATGCATTGTTACAGTATATCAAGGTAAGCGCTAGCAATCTCATGCCTCTAACCTTATTATATTGGCATAAGAGTAGAGTTTATGTGCGGCTAACAGAAGAGGACCACTCATATGCTTGCATTGCTGGTCGCGGGGAGCTGGTGTCATAGCTCGGAGCCACGAAAATGAAGTAGAACATGACGCATCATTGCTAATTGAGATGTTAACTTCCCCTCAAGGCCAGTTCAACCTTTGAAAGCGTTGAAGGCCATGAATGACATTTGGCTTGCCCCTGAAGCCTGACAGTAAACACAATGAGGTGCTAAGTGCACCCTTTGCTCTTTATCTGGACTATGAGATAATTAATCTTGTCAGATTGCTAGAGAACCATAAAATGAAGACAATGCGGAGGGAACATTCCCAGATTTGACACTTCACATGGATGAGGTCACAGAGAAAAGGAGATTGATTGAGCACTGAACCAGTCAGTGTTTCCTGCACCACTATTCAGCAGCGGCGCTCCGCTGCTACTGAATCTCCAGCGCCATGGCAAGAGAATGATATTCAAGTTGTGCGCTTGCAGTCTGAATTCAATGTAATGAGAAAAAGAACGCGTTCCGTGAAATAACGCAAAAACAACACATCTTTCTATTGCATTGTGTAGGGCTGAACGATCCATTGAAATAAAATCTAAATCAAGATATGACCTTATGAATATTAAACTGCAAAGGGCTGTGATCTAATCAATCAAACAGCCTGCACGCGTGACACGCTGCTCTGCGGAGCTCTGAGCAGCGCACTTGAGGTGGTTCTGTCTGTGCTCCCTCCACGAATCTCATCTCATGCACAGAATAACAGATGTGTTGCATTTTTTACAGCGCTCTAAATTCACTATAACTGGCCACTACAAGTTACTATACAATTACAAATCGAAAATCTCATAACACCAGGTTTTGTGTGGACAGAAACGGAGATGAGGGCATTTTAACATATTGGAATTCACAGGCGCTCATTCAAAGGCTTTTGTTAACACGATTTCACACAGACAATTTCTGCATTTTTTTAACTAGATCCCATAGCAATGCCGCATACAAATTAAGAAATTATTAGAGAAATATTACTTGTATAATAATAATAATAATAATAATAATAATAATAATAGGGTTGTTGCTTTTAGTTATAATACATTTTTAATTAGGGCTCGACATTAAGGCGGGGCGTTTCCCCCGCTGCAAGAGCGGAATTCTGTAGTAAACACTGGAACGTGTGTAGCCCGATTTTTCTAACCGGGAGTACTCTGAACATGCACTATGTGCATGCACCTGGAATTATTTGCACTAATTAGTTGGTCCACAAGGTGGCAATACTCACAATTGAGTTGTTGCTTTCACGAAAGAACTGCAAGAAAAGATGTAATTGCCGCTAAACAACAGGAGATGAAGGTGGAAACAACAACAACAGTGGATGTGCACATAAATAGTGAGGAGGGCAGGAGATCCCTGCATGTGTATAACTCTAAAACTCCTGAAGAGAAATATTCCAGTAGCTTGCATGTGCCAACCGCCTGTGTATGCGTGCATAGCCAAATGGAGTATACTATGAAATGTTGGGCATTCGACGGTATGCATACGCTAAGCATTCGTGTCAAAACCAAAGTATACTTTGGGCTTTAGGGGACAGGTGGGGAATTTATTTTCAGAAATACTGTAATTCCCTCTCAATAGTTTTCATTGCCTCACAAAAAGTTTTGAATTCTCACACAATAGGTTTTGTGTTCCATCACAATAAGTTTTACATTCACTAGTAATTATTTTGGGCTCACAATAGCTTTATCCATCCCTTACAAAAAATTAACCATGTTTTACCATGGTAACCATCAAAAACACATCTTTATGAAAATTACCTGTAGTAACCATTGTTTTTGTGGTAAAAACCATGGAACCATGGTACATGTACCACAAATTAACCATGGTGTTACTTTAGTAAAACTAACCATGTTTATTGGCAGAATGGTTATGACCATAGTTTTGGCTTTACAGTATTTTTAGGTTTACTATGGTTTTCCCACAAATGTCATGGTTAAACTATGTTGACTATAGTAAAACTATGGTACATTTTATGGTTATGTTTTTACCACAAATACAATAGTTGAACTATAGTTACTGTAGTAAAACCATGGTAAAGTTTTTATTATGGTTTTACTACATTTTGGAAATAAAAAGGATAGCAAATGCCATGAACCCTTTTCACATTTTGTAACTCTTATATCTGTGAATGGGAGACCATGGCAATTATTATTGCTGCATTCCCATTTGCTCCAACAGCAAAAGAAAAAAATCCACTATTATGTTTCCAAGACTTTCGAAAAGAGGAGAAAATAAATTAGAAATATAGATTAAGGCAGTTAGAACAGAGAGAGAGATCCCAAATTTACTGTCACTCCCTCAGAAGCTGTATTTGAAACCCATCGCAACAGTGTTGACTAATTTTCTGCATTCTTTTTTTATTTTATTTTTTTATTATTAATGCCAGGGTGATGTAACACAAAGTATAGTATATAAATATACATTAAATATACATATAAATATAAATATACATTCAATAATTAAAAAATATGAAGTAAATAAGTTTTGTTAGATTCACCTTTCTAAATTAAAGCGGGAATGCATCATTGCAGTCCGTGAAAAGGATACACTCCATACGTATCAGTACAGAACCTAATCTTGTGCCATTTTATTGATATTTTTACAATAATTTAAAATAGATAGGTACCAATAACCACTGTATTGCAATACTGCAAGCACTGCTTAGGCATAGCAGGCAAATAGCCCATTACAACAAATGCATAGGTCATTAACATCTGCAGTAGGCAAATCACAGGTTGCATCTGTGATGCTGTAGAGCCTCCTTTCACTACGGTGTAATTCCCTCACTGTGCGAATAACTCATGCCAAAGTTAATGCATCCAACCCTTTAGGGAACAAGGGCGAGCAAATTCTTTGATGGCTACATCACCGTCTGTGCTAATGATATTGCAAATGGAAAACTGCACACGTGTCTCTAACCAGTTTTTCTTTCATATTGATCAGTGGAATTAATTTTAATTTGCTGGAGTGCGGGTGAGCTCTCTACACAGACACTTTGATAAATCCACAAAGCAGATTTACAATGAGGATTCCTAGCTCAAATGGCAGAAAAATGCTGGTGTGATGGCTTTCAGAAGCCTGGAACCACGTCAGGTGCTCTTGCAGTCAGAATTACTGCTGTAGGACCAACAGGGGATGCTAACTTGAGGAGCCAAGTCACCAAGAGGAATCAAATGTAGGTTCATAGGGGACACACTAATGACACGCAGCAGATGTTCCGGACTCCCGACTCAGGGGATCCCTTATAACATGGTCGGCTGGACAACATCAGAACAATGCTGAGGTCACTACAACAGAAAACACACGGGAACCTAATAGGGGGATAAGATCGAAAGTGAATCCCTACTGAATGCAAGAAGTAAAATATAAAGAGGAAGATTGTGATGTTGTAAAGGAGAATCATGCTAGCAAGAGCTTGGCCTTGAAGAATGTCCCCTTCAGGCTTTGGCATAAAGCACCAATGCAAAGATAACAGCAAAATACCATGCAACAGAACTCCAAGTCCACAGAGGAGACAACGGTGGCCACTTCTTTGCAAGCCTCATTGTAAATCTCCTCAGGCCAGTGGAAGAGTCAGCACTCTTGAATCAGTCAAGCTGGTGCAGCCTACATGCCGGCTGCAACCTTGCATTCATCTCTCATCGGAGAGACAGCGCTTAACTGAGAACATTGCCAGGGGCAAAAAGAAATTTAATTTCCACAACAAGGTTCCTTCCTGTTTGCAGTCATGTGTTATTCCCAGTTACAGATCTGAAATTTAACATGCTTTTGTATTGCCGCAAATTAAGGTTTTCCACACTTCTTTCTAGGGATCTTCCAGATACTGAAGATCTGTTCTTCTCTTATTTGTTCTCAAACCTCAGTAAGCAGAATGCCCATTAAAGGAATAGTTCACCCAAAAATGACAATTCTGTCATAATTTTCTCACCCTCTTTTTATTCCAAATCCAGATGACTTTCTTTCTCATGTGAAATATAAAAGGAACAATTTTTGTAAATATTCTAGACTGTCTTTTTAATACAATGGCAGTTCATAGGGCGGTATATATATATATATATATATATATATATATATATATATATATATATATATATATATATATATATATATATATATATTCACCAGGTTGGCACTGGCACAATATTAGTGTGAAGAGAAGGAGGGTGGGGCCGGGCTGTTAGGATGGACGCCTGGTGCTGAGTTACCGCAATCAACCGGGAGAGGGATAAAGAGGAGAAGGAGACGCCAGTTCGAGAGAGGGAGTTGCACACAGCAGCTAAACGTGTGCATTCCACCTGTTGGACTTAAAAATCATCAGAATGAGAGAGCACACGGAGCTGTGCGCGCATTATGGTTTTGTTATGCTGAAAAGCAGTTTTATGTTGTGTTGAATTAAAAGTTTTTTAGTTGTAAACCCGGTTCCCTCTTCCTCCTTTACGATGAGCAAGAGACCTGTCTGCCACAATTAGGAAGGTGGTTTTAATGTTATGGCGTGTGTGTACGTATATATATATATATATATATATATATATATATATATATATATATATATATATATATATATATAAAAAGACATCTGATATAGTTCTCTATATTACATTCTAAGCCTAGTTATGCACATTATCACATAAAATATTATTTAATTTTATGGGTAGTTGGTGATATATTCTCAATCGAATTATTCAGATAAAGAATTTGTGTTAACAAATTGGTTAAATTGAAGTATTTGAATAAAAGAATGACACAGTAAATTTTTTATGTTAAGGGGGGAAAAAATGCCCCATACACATAAAAATAACCCTAAAACTCAAATACAGGGGGAATTATTGCCACTTTATGGAAAAGTAAATTTCTGACACTAATGGGGACTCACTTAAGCTTAAAAAGGACCCAAAAGTATCACAAAAGTAGTCCATGCTACTCGTGTAGTCATACGAAACAACCAAGTAAATGCAAGTAACTTTTTAGTGACAATCTTGGCACCTGTTGCATTCATAAGTGCACGAAAGTTTTCATGAGAGATCTTGCATTGTTTAGTGCTAAATAAATACGCGTGCCTACTGTAAACAAGCTTCTCTCATAACACTCATGAATGTAAAACAGGTGATAAGGACCCCATTTACACCTGGTATTAAGATACGTTTAGGGTGAGCCGATCACAAGTTGTCAGTGTTAAATACAGGTGTAATTGGGTATAAAATGCTTTGTGGTTGGATCACAAAAAACATTTACGGAGGTAGTCAAAAATGCATGTGACGCATTTGAGATGTAAACGCTAATCCATCCTGAATGCAAAAATGTCAGCAGTGAAGTGCCACCTTTGGGGTTGGATCACAAAAAACATTTACTGAGGTAGTCAAAAACGTATATGACCATATCACATTTGAGGTGTAAACGCTAATCCACCCTGAATGCATCCCGGTCAGCAGTGAAATGCCACCTTTGGGGTTGGATCACAAAAAACATTTACGGAGGTAGTCAAAAACACATGTGACCATATCGCATTTGAGGTATAAATGCTAATCCGTCCTGAATGCGTCCCAGTCAGCAGTGAAGTGCCACCCCTCACGTGTCAATCAAACACTGTGCTAAAACAAGAGTGTAAACTTTGCAAGTTACAAATACTTTAAAAGGACATCACCATCCGATCGGAAAATATAAAAAAGCGAATACATACACAAGCATGAGAACTTCCCAAATCTTCTTCAGTGTGTCTGATATCAACATGCAGAGACATAGCTGACAAACACACACAGCTGAAGCTTAAATAACACAGGTAATCCACTGAAATAACGGACAATTCTGCTCGAAATGTTGCGATTGTGCTTAGATTGAATTTCAACTGCATCTGGGAGAAACAGCACGTTGGTTTTGTTCAATCTTTTGTTTTATTACTTTTTTGCGGTTTATTATATTATCATGCAGTAGCACAGTGACATAGTGACTGATGTTCTGGTATGTCGTCATGAAATCAGAGACCCTCCCCTCGAAAACTGAAAACAAATGGTCACAGGAGATACCTTTTAGCGACCAGATGTAAACAGTGATGTGTTTCAATTTCATGTTGTTTCTCATCAAAACCTATTGTGCGCCTTCAGAAGATTTGGAGTATGACTCACAAGTCCCATAGACTACTTTTATGATACTTTTGAATAATTTTTTTTAAACTTGAAAGTGAGTCACTATCCACTGTCATTGTCTTGAAAGACGGACCGTTGTTTAGCACACATGCCCACAGTGAACAAGCTTCTCTTATATTGTTCATGAACGTGCAATGAACGTCAAGACTTCCACTGAAAAATTATTTAAATTTCAGGTTGTTTTCAATCAAAACTATTGTATGCCTTCAGAAGACCTTTCAACTGCTATTGTATTGGTACCAGATCGGACCAGAAGAATTGGACCAGAACATTCATTAACTTTCCTTTTGTGTTACTTATAAAAACGAAAGTCATCCTGGTTTGAACAATATGAGGAAGATTAAATTATACCAGAATATTAATTATTGGGTAAACTATTCCTTTAACACACTTCCAGTGGTATAATTCGCTCTCAAGTTAAGTAAATTTGCTTGTAAAAGGAAGATTCTTCAATTCTGCACTGACTCCTTCCCAATATCTCAGTAGGTTTCGGAGCTACAAGGCACATGACAGGGATAGTTTCTCCCTTAAATGATGCAGCAGAAAGGGTTGGAGTACACTGAAAGGTTAGGTTACTTAACGCTTCAGTAAATGCCTAAAACAGGGTACAAGGAGGCAGCCAGAGGGTTTCCAGACTGCTGCAGTGCTTGTATTTTCCTGGGCACCTTACCCCATCTGACTTCTCCCAGCAGGGAGGAGCACTTAACCAGAGTGAAGGTTGTCCGCACATGACTGCGGCATGTTGCTAAATGGCTAAATTAGTGGAAGCTGCGCCACCCTCACAACTCAAACATGTTGAGAGACTGTTTGTGCCAGATACACCATCCTACAGCTGTCTTACATCACACGTCTCATTCTCACACACGCAGAGCTCTTCAGATGCACATTTATACATAATTGCCTACTGCTGCTTAACAGCTGGCATTTTCAGCATTTGTCTTAATGAATACAGGCATGAACAGAATGATCCTGGGGTTGCATTACAAAGAACATGTGCCCACTCCACTAGAGAGACACTATCAAACATCTCGTCATATTGTTTCTGGAATACTGCTGAGGGATTCCGTTGTTATATGATTGATTGATGCAATGTCACAAGGTGAATGATGGAGAAACTACTGAGCCAAAATACACCTTTTACAATCGGCAGAATCTTCTATGACAGAGGTTCTCAACAGAGTGAAACAGTGTGGTTTGGAAATAAAAATCTTATTCATTTTTCCACAGGGGAATTGATTATTAACAATAACTTGGCATCCTGAATAAACCTTTAGGCTTTGTTCTCACTACATGAAAAATCTGTTTGTGTCCAGATCAAATTTTTTTTCTTTTTAGACTTCAGTCGCATTTGCTAGCACATCCACATTAGTTGTCATAGTAACGATTCAAACTTGCATATGGTCACCATGTGTGAGAGTTTAGCAATGGATGTTTTGCCATTGATTATGATTTTCATTTACATTTAGTCAATTAGCAGTCGCTTTTATCCAAAGCGACTTACAAATGAGGAACATAGCAAGCAATTTGTCACACAAAAGTCAACAATATCTGCAGTATCACACTGCTAAATTCTCAAAGTGGCTAGAGTAGTATCAAAGCTAGCACAGAAGAAAGAGACAGACAAGGAATATATATATTATATACACACACACTATTTTGCCAAAAGTATTCGCTCACCCATCCAAATAATTGAATTCAGGTGTTCCAATCACTTCCATGGCCACAGGTGTATAAAATGAAGCACCTAGGCATGCAGACTGCTTCTACAAACATTTGTGAAAGAATGGGCCGCTCTCAGGAGCTCAATGAATTCCAGCGTCGTACTGTGATAGGATGCCACCTGTGCAACAAGTCCAGTCGTGAAATTTCCTCGCTACTAAATATTCCACAGTCAACTGTCAGTGGTATTATAACAAAGTGGAAGCGATTGGGAATGACAGCAACTCAGCCACGAAGTGGTAGGCCACGTAAAATGACAGAGCGGGGTCAGCGGATGCTGAGGCGCATAGTGCGCAGAGGTCACCAACTTTCTGCAGAGTCAATCGCTACAGACCTCCAAAGTTCATGTGGCCTTCAGATTAGCTCAAGAACAGTGCGTAGAGAGCTTCATGGAATGGGTTTCCATGGCCGAGCAGCTGCATCCAAGCCATACATCACCAAGTGCAATGCAAAGCGTCGGATGCAGTGGTGTAAAGCACGCCGCCACTGGACTCTAGAGCAGTGGAGACGCGTTCTCTGGAGCGACGAATCACGCTTCTCCATCTGGCAATCTGATGGACGAGTCTGGGTTTGGCAGTTGCCAGGAGAACGGTACTTGTCTGACTGCATTGTGCCAACTGTGAAGTTTGGTGGAGGGGGGATTATGGTGTGGGGTTGTTTTTCAGGAGCTGGGCTTGGCCCCTTAGTTCCAGTGAAAGGAACTCTGAATGCTTCAGCATACCAAGAGATTTTGGACAATTCCATGCTCCCAACTTTGTGGGAACAGTTTGGGGATGGCCCCTTCCTGTTCCAACATCACTGCGCACCAGTGCACAAAGCAATGTCCATAAAGACATGGATGAGCGAGTTTGGTGTGGAAGAACTTGACTGGCCTGCACAGAGTCCTGACCTCAACCCGATAGAGCACCTTTGGGATGAATTAGAGCGAAGACTGCGAGCCAGGCCTTCTCCTAAACCTTGTGGAAAGCCTTCCCAGAAGAGTTGAAGCTGTTATAGCTGCAAAGGGTGGGCCGACGTCATATTAAACCCTATAGATTAAGAATGGGATATCACTTAAGTTCATATGTGTCTAAAGGCAGATGAGCGAATACTTTTGGCAATATAGTGTATATACACTGGCGGCCAAAAGTTTGAAATAATGTACAGATTTTGCTGTTTCGGAAGGAAATTGGTACTTTAATTCACCAAAGTGGCATTCAACTGATCACAAAGTATAGTCAGGACATTACTGATATAAAAAAACAGCACCATCACTATTTGAAAAAGTCATTTTTGATCAAATCTAGACAGGCCCCATTTCCAGCAGCCATCACTCCAACACCTTATCCTTGAGTAATCATGCTAAATTGCTAATTTGGTACTAGAAAATCACTTGCCATTATATCAAACACAGTTGAAAGCTATTTGGTTTGTTAAATTAAGCTTAACATTGTCTTTGTGTTTGTTTTTGAGTTGCCACAGTATGCAATAGACTGGCATGTCTTAAGGTCAATATTAGGTTAAAAATGGCAACAAAAAAAAGAAACAGCTTTCTCTAGAAACTCGTCAGTCAATCATTGTTTTTATTTATTTTATTCTTCCAATTTGGAATGCCCAATTCCCAATGTGATTTTAAGTTCACGTGGTCGTGTAGAATCCCAGTTGACTCCGCATCTGAGATCGTCAACCAGCGCATCTCATCACGTGGCTTGTTGAGCTCGTTGTCACGGAGATATAGTTGGTTTGATTGATGGCTTTGAACTCTTTTATGAAGTACTTTATGAAATCCCAATGGAAAAAATACTTCTGGAACCAAGATGGCTAAAAAAAAAAAAAATGGGCATGTGCTGTTGTGGTCTATTCTGGTCATGGAACCCCAGAACAGCACATTTTGGCTGTCTCTCTTACTTAACACACCTGATTTGACTCATCAGCTCATTAGTAGAGGCTCCAAGACCTGAACAGGGTGTGTCAGACAAGGGAGCCATGCAAAATGTGTGGTGCTGGGGTACTTCAGGACCAGGATTAACAACCACTGTTCTTTGCAATCCACTATTTGAACAGGAGAACGATGCATAAAGTTCTAGCAAGTGAAAAGTCAACAATATGCCCAGGTGGTATGTATGTCTGGCTTATTATGCCCCCTGCAAAGCCGTTTCCTGACTTGCCCATTTCTTCAACACATTGGCGACAACAGAAACTGCCACTGATTCAAACGGCTACATCTCAGATAAAATGTTGCACTGTTTCATTTGTTATATCACTGGCATGAATTTACGGGGAACCGCACTGGTGTAAGGATAAAGCAAAAGGGAGGGGAAGAGGACAGAGGAGAGGAGACAAGAGGGGTGCTCAGTCTTTCCGCTGCATTATTGAGGATGAGCGTTGGGTTCACTGAGGCATGTCGGCATTCTGAATCATTTACATCCTGCTAATGTCAGCTCTCATCTAGCACTGCTACCTTTTGCAATAATTTCTTTCTTCATTTTTCTATAGAGTTTCTAGCTCTCTACTCCTTTTCTCTCTCTCCATTGTACATCTGCCCAGATATATCCTCAGTTGTTGTTAGGAGATGCATGATTGTTTCCAATGCTTTTCAAAAAGACTTTAGGCTTCCCATAAACTACATTAAAGATAACAGCATTTCAAAGGGCTTCAGATAAACTGTCTAATTAGGCTATACCTTATACAAGAGGTATACACAGTGGCGTCAAAAGGTATTTGCACACTTTTGGACACCCAAGTCACAACTGAAAGTGAAAGAATGCAATTGAATTAGATACAAAATATCAAATCAAGTGGCATATGCAAAGAAATTATGCTAAACCTTTTCTCAGAACAAACTTAAAGACATCTTAGCAATTACTTTTAACCAAGTGGTCTCAAGGTCACTTTTGTGTATAAAGTCAAGTTCACAGAGATGTCGTTCATCACATTAACCGTCCAAATAGGCTATTTTATGTCTTAACTTTGAAAAATATTTACATTATTACAAAAATTTGAGACCTGAAAAACGTATTTTTGTGAAATGATTTGCTTAAAGTGGTCATAAGATGAGGAATCAAATTTTCCTTGATCTTTTGACATATAAGAGGTCATTGTACTATAAAAACATACTGTAAGTTTCAGAACTGAAAACTTCCTCCTTAACAGTTAAAGAGCATTTAAAAGGATTGTTTGGAATTTGTGGAACTTGTGACATCACAAGGATCAAATACATCTGCATATGCAACGCCTATTTTTCCGTCATTGCACCCTTGGCCCTGCCCACTGGTGCTCAGTCAGTCACACAGCTGAAGTGGAGAGAGATGGGGGCCTGTCATGGGAGATTCATCCTAAATCGACATACACAGGACACCCTTATGTGACTGTCTGGATTTAAATGTTTTTCTACATAAACATACACAGACAGACACCATTGACCTCTTGATACATATCACAGGCCGCTTGACGGTGTCAAGTTAAAACTCTAAAGTGGACAGGTTCTCTGTCATTCAGCTGAGTAAGTTTTAGCCTTCTGGCATAGGCAACCAGATTTTGGGCTAATTTTCCTGGTATTTAGTTGAATTCATTATGCCATCAATCTTCACGATTCCAGTCGTAGATCCAATAATGTTTTGCAAAGTTCAAGTATTGCATTTTGTGGCTTACTCTTAGGAAGGGCTTATTTTGTGGAACTCTTCCAAAAAGCTTCTCATCATGGAGGTGGCATCTGATGGTGAATTTTGAAATGTGAAAACCCCAAGATTCAACTAAATTGTGCATTTCCGAAACTGAGATCTTTGGGTTCTTCTTTGCCTCTCTAATCATCCTCCTCACTGTATGTTGGGGCAGTAAGAGCATGTGTCCACTACCTGGCAACTGCCCCATGCTTTTCAAACTTTTTATTATTATTATTATTATTATTATTTATTATAATTGGTAATCTCAGTTTACTTTAGATTTTTTATAATAATTTCCTAACCAGTGCAGGTCAACAATCTTCTGTCTCATTTGAGTTGACAGCTCCTTTGTTTTACCCATTATGATGGATGACAAATGGATTTTAAAAGTGTTCAACCTCAAATGTATACCCCAGGAAAACAAGAAATGGCCATAGGCAAAAATGGAGTTCCTGAGAACTAGGAACAATAAAAAAAAATATTTTAAAAAAATCCTTAAAGATGCAAATTTATTTGGTTCTATGTAAAATATTCTCATGGGGTGCCAATAATTTTGCTTCATATGTTTTTTTAAAGAATACACTTTTCTTAACACTTTTGTAGTAAATTATTTCTACTAGATAAATGTTAAGCAATTTCTCCAAACATTGAGGAAGATTTGAAATCTTATATACATCATTTATTTTATATGACTGTTTTGCCCATTTTCTTGATGGGTGCCAATATTTCTGGAGTTGATTGTATTACTACAGCTATCTGGGCTTCCAGAGCCCTTCAAGTGTCAAAAGCTCTGAGTAAATAAATGCTCACATGTGACAAGCCAAACATGAATAACCCATCTATAATGATTCTACGGTCTTTTAATGCAATTTCTCCACTGCTGAGTGGAAATAAGGGTCATGCTGCTGGTTCGTGGACGCGCACATAACAGCACCTGCTGCTGAAAACAACCCTAGAGGAAACACTAAATACCTCTTAGTATAAGTTATTTGTTTCTGGCACCATTCAGAATAAATTCTAGAAACTGTGGTGAAAATCAAACCAGCCCGTTTGGCACCAACAATCACCCATGCGATTGTCTAATCAGCCAACTGTGTGGCAGCAGTGCGGTGCATAAAATCATGCAGATACGGGTCAAGAGCTTCAGTTAACGTTCACAACCATCAGAATTGGGGGAAAAAAAATTGATCTCAGTGATTTGGATCGTGGCATGATTGTTGGTGCCAGATGGGCTGGTTTGAGTATTTCTGTAACTGCTGATCTCCTGGGATTTTCACGCACAACAGTCTCTAGAATTTACTCCAAACTCCATAATGCCAAAAACAAAACAAAAAAATTAGTGGCAGTTCTGTGGAAGCGAATTCTCCAAGAAGCTTGGTACATCCTTTCTGCCAACAACCAAGAAAAACTGTGTCCACATGTACCTAGGAGAATTGGGGCTGTTTTAAAGGCAAAGGTGTCCACACCAAATATTGATTTAGCTTTTTCTGTTTACTGGACTTTGTATGATGTTAATTGATAAATGAAAACTATTATGGCATTATTTCTGAAGACATCCTCACTATGCAACATTTTTTCACAAGTGCCTAAAACTTTTGCACAGTACTGTGTGTGTAAATAAATATATAGTTGTGGCCAAAAATATTGGCACCAACTATTTAACAATATGAGCAAAGAAGGCTGTGAAAAATGTCTTTATTGTTTATCCTTTTGATATTTCATTCAAAATAGTCACAAAAATCTATCCTCTAACAAATATCAACAATTGCAAACACAATACACGTTTTATCAAAAAAACAAATATTTTTGTCAAATATATGTGTGGCACAGTTATTGGCACCCTTTTATTCAATACATGGTGTAACCTCACTTTGCCAAGATAACAGCTCTGAGTTTTCTCCTATAATGCCTAATGAGGTTGGAGGACACATGGCAAGGGATCTGAAATCATTCCTCCATAAAGAATCTCTCCAGATCCTTCAAATTCTGAGGTCCACGCCAGTGGACTCTCCACTTCTGTTCACCCCACAGGTTTTCTATGGGGTTCAGGGGACTGGGATGGCCATAGCAGAACCTTGATTTTGTGGTCAGTGAACCATTTTTGTGTTGATTTTGATGTGTGTTTTGGATCACTGTCCTGCTGGAAGATCCAACCATAGCCCATTTGAAGCTTTCTGGCAGAGGCAGTCAGATTTTGATTTTTTAATCTGTTGGTATTTAATTGAGTCCATGATGCCATGTATCCGAACAAGATGTCCAGGTCCTCTGGCAGAAAAACAGTCCCACAACATTAAAGATCCCCCACCATATTTAACCATGGGCATGGGGTACTTTTCCATATGGCTACCTCTCTGTATGTGCCAAACCCATCTCTGGTGACTGGTGCCAGAAAGCTCTTGTTTTATCTGACCACAGAACCCAGTCCCATTTGAAGTTCTAGTAGTGTCTGGCAAACTGAAGACGCTTGAGTTTGTTGTTGGATGAGAGCAGAGGCTTTTTTCTTGAAACCCACATGGGTGGAGACAATATGGACGCACGTCCTCTTCCAGGCCATTAGCAACATCTCAAGTTGATTGGAACTGATTGGAATTAATTATTGCCCTGATAGTGGAAATGGTCATTTTCAATGCTTTAGCTATTTTCTTATAGCCACTTTCCATTTTGTGAAGCTCAACAGCCTTTTGCCGAAGCTCAACAGCCTTTTGCCGCACATCATAACTATAATCTTTGGTCTTACTCATTGTGATGGATGACTAAGGGAATTTGGCTTAAGTGTTACCTCCATATTCATACCCCTGTGAAACAGGAAGTCATGGCTGAAAAATGTAATGTTCCTTGTCACCCAGGTGTACTTAAAAATGCAAAATATGAATTGGAATATACTTCAGATATATTTTACTCATAAGAATTTCTAGGAATGCTAATAATTGTGGCAAACAAGAAAAATATTTAATTTTGAGATCCCCCCCCCCCCTTTCAATTAGTTTACTTCAATTAAAGGTTAGATTTTTGTGAATATTTAGAATGAAGGATCAAAAGGATAAACAATAAAGAAATATTTTTCACATGTCACGGCCATTGCGCACCTGTTTCCAGGTGTCAAAGTCGGGCATCCATTACACACCCAACCTGTGTTGGATGCATTTGTGGCCAGCACTTTCTTTCTGAAACTTGACGCAGCATATCACCTTGTTGGTAGAAGGCTGGCACTGTCCATGGTGCTAGAGCAGACAGACAGTGGCGAGTTACCGCAATGCACATGAAAATGAAATGACTTCAGTGGTAATGTTTTTTCAGTTTGAACTGAAACAGACACCGAAGAATGGTCTGTACACATTCATTCATGAGGTGTGCACGCATTAACTCCTAAAAAACAGATTTACTGGCTGGAGAAAAGTGTGCTTTTCGCCCAGTTGGCATTAGACCAGATTTTCCATATGGCAAAGCAGCAAGTCTCTGTGTTTGCTCAGTAGTGCCTCTGATTGGCTAGTAATAACCAATCACTAAGGTAATTCAAAACACACACACACATTGTTCATTTTCAATGGGGCGAGTGCCACATTGATACATTTCATGAACATGCAGGGAGCCAGAGACAGACTGAAATTAAGGACTTCACATTGATACGCAGTGCAATTGGTACATGAAGTACGCATCCTTCAGGTCTACTGGCACAAATCAGTCCTGAGGATGGATGTGTGATAAGATCTGTTTCGGAGTTCACATTTTGAATGGGCGTGTCACGAGCATGCGATTCAAGCATCACAGAACTAGCATGCGCCAAGCCCACCGTCCTTCTCCAGAACGAGGAAATAACGGCTGTAAATCCTGCTGTGTGTGTTGCAGTCTATGCACGCAACACCAGCATATCGTGTGGTCAGACCACAGATTGTGCTCGACTGTTGTAAACACCAGCTCTGACACATCCGTGAGGACTTGCCACACATTCGCGCAGCGGGACAGCAGGCTTATTATTTCATATGAAAACCTCTATCGTGTTGTTTGCGAGAAGATTGTGTATTTCAGCTCGTAACACCGGCGCGTCTTCGGACGGAACCATGGAAGACAGAACACCATTGAAACGGGGCGGCCGACATGCAAATTGAACTGTATAATCATGTCCAATGGTTTTTTTTAACACCCAGTCGGAATGCCAGTAACAGTTCGCCACGTGTCCAAATAACAGGACAGAGGTAATTTTGTATGTTCATAACATGATAATGTACCGCTCACCACTGGAAAGCAGCTGTGCATAATGTGAGGCTTTGAAGAGGGAAAGCTCTTTACTGAAAAAGTGTGAGTCTCGTGCATGTGCAACGAGCACTGTAATCTTTTTGTAATCTTTGTAATTCATTACAAGATATAATGCGCCACTCACCATTGGGAAGTGGTTGTGCAAAATATGTGGGCTTCAAGTGGGAAAGCCCTTTATTGAAAAAGTGCGAGTGTCTCGTGTGAGCGCTGTACTCTTTTTACAATCTTAGTATGTTCATACATACAGTGCATCTGTAATGTGCTGCTCACCATTGGGAAGTGGTTGTGCATAACGTGTGTAGGCTTTGGAGTGGGAAAGCCCTTGTTGAAAAAGTGTGAGCGTCTTGTGCGAGCGCTGTACTCTTTTTGCAACCTTTGTATGTTCACACACAATAAAATGCACCACTCACCATTGGGAAGCGGTTGTGCATAATGTGAAAACTCCATTGCATGTGATTAATGTGAGACACAGAAAACAACATTTTGAACAACAATATTATTTTCCCGACAAACAGCAGTGGGGAAGAGGGGAACAGTATTGTGTGTCAGGAGTGCTTTACTGCGCAGGGGGGTGTTCCTTTCGATGCAGGGCTTGCGCTGAGGCAGCTGCCTTCGTTTGGGCCAAGGCTTGCGTGGCTTTTACCAGTGGCTCGGTGGCAACATTTGGCGCTGCTGAGGCAGCTGGTGTGGGGTTTTTAGCTGGGTGTTGAACCGAGACAGAGAGGGAGCGAGCCGGTTGTGATAAGGTACTGCTCTGTTTTGGCATAAAATGTCTCATAGCCTGTGAGTGTTGCTGAGTCATGACGTAGCGCTCAGCAATTCTATTCCCAGAGCCTCCAAAATGGCCGGCTGGTCCTGCGTCACACATTTCCGTGAGGGTCAGCCAGTTGTGACAATCCAAAAACACCAGGTTGCTCATTGACTTGCCAATGGCCTGTGCAGTGACTTTCGTGGCTCAAAGCGCTAAGCCTGTAACGGTGTGGAGCTCTTTGAACGTCTCTGGATCGTAGCCTGTCTCGTCCATTTGTTTGGGGAGCTTAGCTTGGAAAACTTGGGGCACCATCATCACGTGGAGTGCTGATCCAGTTTGGCCCTCCACGGAGTATCCTCTTCCAGTCAGTGCGGATGTTAGTTGACACGGCTTAGAAAAGTTGCTACTCGCCAGGCAGAGATGTGCCGCTACCGCCTCTTTCAGGGGGGGTAGTTGGGCATAACCGTTTTCTTCCTCGTGATCCACATTAGAGAGGTTGCAATCGCTGCACGGGCAAGCTGAATAGGGCACACGATTTTGACAGTTCGTTATGAACTTCAGGGATGAACGGGGCAGATCTACGCGATGCGGTCGCTTGACGGCATCCGGACTGCAGGAACCATTCATCAAGGCAAGATTGTGTAGGTTCCTCTGGAGGAGACCACTCGATATCGAGCTCTTCGACCGCCCTTGAAAGGACGCAAAGCATCTCCTTGTCAGTCTTGTCATGTCTTTCGCTGCATCAGGCGAGTGGGCAGTGGATGACGCTACCGCCCCTTCCCCCAGCGAGGGCGAGGAGCATGTTCGCGCCCTCGCTGGGGGAAGGGGCGGTAGCGTCATCCACTGCCCACTCGCCTGATGCAGCGAAAGACATGACATCGTCATCATCCCCAGCGTCAGAACCGCCGAACGAGACGAGGAAGTGCGCTTCGGAACAACATCTTTAAAAAGACACGAACACGTAAGCGATATATATATATATATATATATATATATATATATATACACACACAATATAACAATATACAATTGTTTATAAGGATACACAACTCCTGCCGAAGCGCTGCGGGGAATCAGGATGCTGAAGTGGCCCATTCACCAACGAAGCTTCAAGCGGCAAGCCGGAGTGATGTTTGCCGGAACACTGCAGGGGAGCAGAGAGTCTTCTTGTTGCCGTGAAGATCCCGCCCGCTGACTCGTGTAGCCGATAGCGAAGCAGTAGAGGGCTTCTAGGCAAGCGATGAATCGCTGTCTTGAAGGAAGAAAATTCTGAGGAATGGTGTTTTCGCGCCTGCTTTTATAGCAAACAGCTTCACGCCTAAAAGGGCGGGACTCAAACACCACAGCATATTAGAATATTGGCATTATTGTAGAGAGGTTTCAACTAGGTTGTGTGGAAGGACACTCCCCATTTGCATTAGCAAATGCAATGACAAGTGTACTGAGTCATAAGGGAACCCAGCAACATTCATTTTTATTAGCCATTGCTTTTTTCTGCAGCAAAGTGCTTTTTCAAGAGCACCTGAGAACAGTACAGTGGCACCAAAATAGCAGCATTAAAAATAGGACCAATAAAACATTTAGTGGAAGATTAAACAAGTAGAGTGAGGAGAGATATGTTCAGATATAAAAATAGAAAAACATACAGCACCATAAAAAAAGAATATTAAAACCTGACTATTTATGCAACAATCCAAAAATCCTTTTATTTAAAACTTCTAGAGGGTCCTAGATGTATAATAGCAGAGGGCATGCAAAGCAATTTTACAATGAAGGCATTCCATGTTTACATAAAATATTGAGCATGCCTAGCAAATCATATTAATTTCTCAAAAAGCAACATTCATACATCTAATATATTCAAGACTAACATCAATCTGAAATAAACAATTTTGCAAGCCTTTCAATTAATATTCTCTCACTGAGTTAAGGGGTGAATCTCACAAAAGAAATGTTTGGTCACATTTAATTTTATTCTAAATTGTCATTTGATTTTAAATTGAAATATGACCAGAAAATTTGCTCACAGTTTTTGGAACACATTTTACACTCTTGCAGCTGTCAAGTTTTCCTGCATGAATGGCTGCAGCTAACAGCTGATTTGAACTGTAAACCTTTATGCTGGTTGCATTCAGACAGTGAGAACGTCCATGGCTGAGAACAATAAGAGAGAGGGAGAGAGAAGCCACTTACCTCTCCTGCTGTCCATGACGTACATCTCAATAATGGTGCTCTTTTTACAGATGTCATCAGCCATTGATGTGCAGCTGACCTCCAAGTGTTTCACCTGAACAGAGAACACAGATAAGATCGGCGGCAAACTCTGCCGTACACCACAACACAAAAGTGTAATGAACCTGATAAGGAAAGTCACAGGCATTGTGATCACTGCCAACAAACTCAACAATGATGTCTGGCTCACTGTGTACAAACCTGCTCATTTATAAGTTCATATGCACATTTTGAAGGTGAAGTGTGCAATGTTAAAAATCCAGATGATTATGACATAACGTGTGTATTGTGACTGGAATTGGCCTGTTTGAACTTACAGTATCACGTAACTTTTAAAGCAGAAAGAGTGAAGTAACTTGTCAATGCCCTAACTACATATTTCCATTTCAGTAGTTACTGAACAAGACAGATCGATTAAAACGTGAAAACATCAATACCTGCATGAATATTTAATGATTTAAAGACACAACTCAGCACTTACAACCCTCTATGGAGCACATAGAGGAACTGCCCGGGTGAATGCTAGCTGCAGTATACGCACTGCAAACCTGAGCGTTTCCACGGGAGGTAACTTTTCTTAGTAACACAAGACTGTTATGATTGGTTAACCTTCTCATACATCATACCTTCTCCTCCAGCATCCACTTTTCCTGTTGGACCTCTGCAAGTCTTTGGAAGAGCTCGCTGACCTCATCGTCTGAAAGGTCAGCAGGTCGCTGAGACTGAGGGCTGCTAGTATTGGACTGTGGAAAGAGAAAAATAATATTTTTGTTCAAACATCTATACAATATCTTTTAACCAGAATTTATATTCTAGACTATGCTGAAAAGTTGAAAAAGGCTTGTTTTTATAGATTTTAAGTTTCATATACAGTTGAAGTCAGAAGTTTACATACACTTAGGTTGAAGTCATTAAAACAATTTTTTTAACCACTCCACAGATTTAAAATTAGCAAACTATAATTCTGGCAAGTCGTTTAGGTCATCTACTTTGTGCATGACACAAGTAATTTTTACAATTGTTTACAGACAGATTGTTTCAATTGTTTCATAATTCCAGTGGGTCAGAAGTTTACATACATTAAGTTAACTGTGCCTTTAAGCAGCTTGGAAAATTCCAGAAAATGTTGTCAAGCTTTTAGACAATCAGCTTCTGATAGGCTAATTGGAGTCAATTGGAGGTGTACCTATGGATGTATTTTAAGGCCTACCTTCAAACTCAGTGCCTCTTTGCTTGACATCATGGAAAAATCTGAAGAAATCAGCCAAAAAATTGTGGACCTCCACAAGTCTGGTTCATCCTTGGGAGCAATTTCCAAATGCCTTAAGGTACCATGTTCATCTGTACAAACAAGTGTATGCAAGTATAACACCAAGGGACCATGCAGCCATCATACCGCTCAGGAAGGAGACGCATTCTGTCTCCTAGAGATGAACGTAGTTTGGTGCGAAAAGTGCAAATCAATCCAAGAACAACAGCAAAGGACCTTGTGAAGATACTGGAGGAAACAGGCAGACAAGTATCTATATCCACAGTAAAACGAGTCCTATATCGATATAACCTGAAAGGCTACTCAGCATGGAAAAACCCACTGCTCCAAAACCGCCATAAAAAAGCCAGACAACAGTTTGCAAGTGCACACGGGGACAAAGAGATCTTACTTTTTGGAGAAATGTCCTCTGGTCTGATGAAACAAAAATGTAACTGTTTGGCCATAATGACCATCATGTTTGGAAGAAAAAGGGTGAGGCTTGCAAGCCGAAGAACACAATCCCAACCATGAAGCATGGTGGTGGCAGCATCATGTTGTAGGGGTGCTTTGCTGCAGGAGGGACTGGTGCACTTCACAAAATAGATGGCATCATGAGGAAGGAAAATTATGTGGATATATTGAAGCAACATCTCAAGACATCAGCCAGGAAGTTAAAGCTTGGTCACAAATGGGTCTTCCAAATGGACAATGACCCAAAGCATACCTCCAAAGTTGTGGCAAAATGGCTTAAGGACAACAAAGTCAAGGTACTGGAGTGGCCATCACAAAGCCCTGACCTCAATCCGATAGAAAATTTGTGGGCAGAACTGAAAAAGTGTTCTGACATTTCATATTCTTAAAATAAAGTAGTGATCCTAACTGACCTAAGACAGTGAATGTTTTCTATGATTAAATGTCAGGAATTGTGAAAAACTGAGTTTAAATGTATTAGGCTAAGGTTTATGTAAACTTCTGACTTCAACTGTATTATGTTTAATTACACATAATAATACAACTTGCATCTGCACAGACAATTAAGCAAAAACACAAAGGAACGCAAGGGTAACTAAGTTACATGCTAGTCCGAATTGTAAATTGAGTAAATATGCCACAAACGTAACAGAAGTGCGCTATAGGTAATGCACTATCCTAAACAGTCTCTTAACACAGAAAAATAATAACAGACTCAAAAGCATGATTAATTCACAACATTGAATTCATTTAGCATTTTATCGTCAACTAAAATGAAAAAACAAAATCTGAGTAAAATGGTTTAAAATGTATTAATATGGCATAATGTAATATTGATTAAATCTAAAGAGTATTTTCCTCACCAGAAAAAAAGACTATGATGAAAACAATAAAATGTAAAAATTAACACTGGTATCGCACAGGTCTACCTGGTGGACCAGCATATACTGTTTACCAGCAAAACTTGACCAAGGAAGTCTAACTGCTTAAGGAGCCTGATGGGGATAAAAGCACAACAGCAAACTATGATGGGGACTGGAATCCAAAACAAAACAGCAATCAAAGAAAAGAAAGAAAATCATACAAACTGTCCAGGCAAAAACCAACCAGCTATGGAACAGCTTCTACCCACATGCTTTAGACTGCTTAATACAACCTAAACATTGCTCAATGCTCATCACTAACCATTTGTTGATATGAATTATATATTTTACTCCACAGTTTTTATTGAATCCTGTGCTACTTTCCTTTTATTATCTACTGCTACTTTTTATCTATTTATAATTTCTGCATAATTTATTGTATTGTTTTAACTAACTTTTGTTTTTTTATCAGAGCTTGTGAGAAAAAACATTTAATTGTCAACAAGCATAGCTGGCTGCTATATTTGTTGCACATTTGACAATAAATAAAACCTGAAATGATATGAGGGTGAGTGCATGATTAAAAAGTCAAAAATCTTTTTTGAGGGAACTATCCCTTTAACCAAAAGGTTGTAGTTTTGAGCCCAACAAAGGGCAACCAATTAATTACATCCATTGTGCCCTTGAGCAAAACACTTAATCCCAAATCACTCCAGGGAATGACTGTCTCTCTAACTAAACATGTAACTGTTCAATTGCAATGAAACATATGTCATGGGAACAAATTCCACCAGCCCTGTTTGTGTGGTGATTCTATTCCTTGTTTCGGCACAAGTTGGTTCTTTTCAGGGCATTTCAAGTGGCTGGAGGAGATCTAATCAAATGAAGGTCAGCTCATCCCAGAGATTGTCTTAACCGTCCCCTGTGTGTGTATGCTCTGCATCCCTATGATTTTCCCTCCGGCTTAATAAATGAGCTTCTCTTGCTGAAGGATAAGGATAATTCGACTTAAATACAACTTACGAGTGACTTTGTTTGGCTCCATTATGATGATTCAACAAGAGCCTTGACAATGTTGAATGTCAACTAGATTTTTACATTTTCGGAAAGTGGTAGAGTAAGCGCAAGAGTGGTGCTTGCCCATGCAAAACTTGCCAACTCGTTACTAGGGTGTTGTGGGTGATTGCTATGCGATTGCTAGTGTATTCTGGATGGTTTCAAGGTGATTGATTGTGATAAGAGCCCACCAAGTCTCTCTGATATTCTAGTATTTAGATATGGCTCGGAAACCTTATTCAATTCTATAGGATTTGCATGTTTTATTGTTCACCAGCAGTGTTGGGGCTAACTCGTTATAAGTAACAATTATATGTCAGATTCTTTTTTTTTTTTTTTAGACCATAATATCTGAGTAACTTTTTAAATAAGTAACGGGTTGCTTTTGTACACCTCTCCTTTCCCTGTATTGCGATAAATCAGGAGTAAAAGTGTGCAAACTTCGGGGAGGAGACATTGTAGTGTGCGCATGACGGGTATTGTAGTTCTAGAGAGTATGAGCCATGCTTATCAGCGATGGACAGAGCACAACAAGTCTTCTTTTAGCCCACCCTGAGATTTATGTTTAAAAACGGCAAAATATTGCTGGTAAAGGAAAGTAAATCTGAACGCTTCAGTGGAATCCAGTTGTACTCATCATTTGCAGCGGTAGTTTTTTTTGTGCACTGGAGCTTACATGAGCAGCAGTCATAAACTTTGCCGTTGTCATGAGTCACAGCAAGAGTTAAGAAATGTGTCCTCATAAGGCAACATTTTGTCAAAAATGTAACACTCGGGTAAGTGAAACTTTGATTCTCGCGACTGATTCATGTAGGCTGCATTTAAAAGTGTGTAAACACACATTTTCGTGGTATAATATAGCACAGGCATAACCCCAGAGAAGTCTTCCCGTGGCCAAGGCATGATTATACAGTTACATACAACGTGGAATGATCGATGACTGTTTGTGCATCCGAATTGCTTTGTTTTAAAGCTGCCTGTAACTACTTCTCTAGGATCAGTTTGCATCCGAACTGCTCTGTTAAAGTCTTTGACATTCAACATTTGGTTGAGTGAAATGCGATTGATTCATGTGTAAATACATGCTGAAAAAAATAAAAATAAATAAATAAATAAATAAAAATCAGTAAACGTGTTTAGGCAGAGGGATTTATAAGACTAGTCTTCCACTGGCCATGATATGATATACAGGATGAAATACTCGCTCAATTCATGGACTTATAAAGCCAAACTGCTCTGTGTTACAGCCCCCCGAAACTGGGAGAATGGGATGAGAAAAGCTGACTCCGTATCAGTGGCTCCAAGCAACGTTCTACATTGATTGTTTAAGCATAAAAATTTTATTCATTTCTTAAAATATTCTACATTCTTGTTTTATTATAAACAAGTAATGTGATTTGTGAAACATACCGTTTGTAATACATTTTGGTAGCAGTAAAAACTATTCCATTCAAGTTGTATCAACATGCACGTTTGCAGTAGGATGTCTGTAGTACACATCGTGGATCAACTCAAAACATGCATGCACTGAGATGACTTAAGTGAAAAATATTCATTTATTCATCAGACTTATTCCTTGAACATGTTAGGTTGGCATTCCCCACTGAATTCTATCCTGACTTCTGAAAAACATCTCAAGTTGACTCTGGCATTGTCAATGGGCACCGCATATGATGACATATGATGAAGGTTCAAGAGCTGGATTTTGCTGCTTTAGGTAAGACAGTGGTTATTCTTCATTATTTATGTTGGCTGCCATGTCGATGGAAAACGAATCATGCATATTCCTATTATTGAGTCTTTACAATAAATAAGACATGAAGACCTACTGACTGTAGACTTTCCAAATATCTGTTTGTTTACTATGTTGTTTGGACAAGAGTACTGTCCAGTAGCTAGCATGACCTGTAATGTCTCTTATTTGCAATGCATGGCTTATTTATATGGAATGCATAGTATATCAGAAGAGAGAGTGGCTGTGAGAAAATAGTAATGGAAAAATAACGCAAAAGTAACGTAACACTTTATATAAAAAGTAACTTTTTAATTAATTAAGAAACTTTTTTTAAGGAGTAACGCAATATTTTAACAAGTTACTTTTAAAAGTAACTGTGATGAGGAGGAAGGCGTGGCCAGGGTGTGAGGTTGCACACCTGGTGCTGTGTTGCCTAATCAGCGGGAGGGAGATAAGGGAAGAGCCGGGGACGCCAGAGAGAGAGAAATCTAGTGCTTTGTTTTCAGTTTGATGTGCTAATTAAAGTCTTGTTGATTGTGGATCCGGCTCCCGCTTCCTCTTTTCCCGACTGAACAGAGATCCTTTACAGTAACGTTACCCAACACTGTACGGCAGGCAAAAATCATAAGTCCAATAGCTTACAAAAGTAACATAACGTCTCTCCACAACAAGCCGCATGATTTGAGGTATCATTCATGTCCGTAGCACAAACGATGTGGCATGAGTTACGCACGAAGTCTACTACTTAGGGTTATAAGTTTGTTCAAATCCCTAACCCAAAAATATGAGCAAAAGTATCAATAGCCAGTATCAATAATCCTCAAAGGACAAAACGTTTTGCGAAGTTTCTGTTTTGTAAAGAAAATTATTTTCCTGCACTAAAGCACACTTGTGTCCCTCAAGGTACTCCCAACATGCAATGACAAATATATCATCTTTGCTGCCCTGTTTATTCAGAGGCACAGTGTATAGAATTTACACTGTTCAGGAGTTTATTAATGGCTTCTGGAGGACAGAAATGCAGTGGAGCTCTGGAAAAAGGAAGCGTCAGTTGTGGCGAATGTATTTGTGAATGTCGCATGAGCCCCAGTGGGCGGCTCTACCTTATTGGTGCTGGGAGCTGATGCCCCATCTTTCATGATCTCTCTGTAGCTGAAGGAGGAAATGCTGCTGCTGTCACCCGTCTGCTGTGTACGGCTCGGGGAACTGATCTCTGACAACATTAGCTCCTCCAGACCTGCAAATATACACACATAGCAATGAGAGGAGCATTTTAACAACTCAGTGGAGACTAGTAGAAAAGTACCAGCACATCTCCTCAACAAACCATACCTTTTGAGGTGTCATTCATGTCCGCACAGCGTTGTGGGACTAGTTATGCGCCAAAGTTTAAACTTAGGGTTTGGGGTTCGTTGAAATACTTACGTATGAATAGTAATAGAGATGCTGCATAAGTAAATACTGTTTTTAGAGAAAGAAAATTATATTGAATAGAACCCATTAAGGTAATCTAAATATATTGTGCTAAATTGTTGTCTCTCTCTTCTTACAGGTTGGGCCAATGAACGACTTTCTGAAAAAACACATTGTGCAGCTCTCTTTGCCAAAAAGTGTGTGTGTGTGTGTTTGTGTGTGTGTGCATTTTCCAACCCTTCTGGGCACTTGACAAAGATAAAGCTCCCTACTTTAAAATGTCTTATTCTAAACTTTCTGTAGAGCAACCATTAAACATTCAGAGTCGTTTAAATTATGAATGGCCCAAAAGAGGACTGCCCTGGCATCGGCAACAATCTACAGAGAGCAAATGCACGTATGCATGGATCGGTGGCACATTTTTAGAGGGAGCCTCCATCAAATATTTACAGCTGTGCCTCTGCCTCCTTTCTGTGTTGGGTTCGTCTCTACAGGAGTTAATGTTTTTAAGGCACAACAACCCAATGTACCCAAGAAGTTTCTTTTAAGTTGGGACATTATTTGTTGATTTTGAATCAATGTTGGGCCACTGGAACTTTAGTTTGTAATATTCTACATAATCACAATATTGAAATTGGAAGAAAAACACCTGGATTCCAGAAGGCAACAAACACATTTTTGAGTAAATATGTGCTAGACAGATGTTTTGGAGCATTTCGCCATGTCTTTTTTTTTCAGCGTTTCACACAGGAGTGATGTTTTTTAGATGCCATGCCAAGTTGAAAAGAAATTCAACTATTAAAAACATGTCTCAAGACATCTGCATTTGTTCTATTGGTTGTGCAGCATCATGTTTTTCATAAGTGCAAGAGCATGTTTGGTTCGAACAGTCCTTCATCCTGCCTTCACATCATCTTGGAATTACCATAATTACAAATTCCCAAATAGTAAAACTGATTTATATCATTGTCTAATGAATAAATACAGCTGAATATTTAAAGTTAGGATTTTTTTTATGTAAGCTCTTTTTCCCTCACTTGACTGACTGTTAAGTCGTATAAAAATAACCAGAAGTCAACATGAAATGGAATTTGCAACCCATTTTTCTTGCATAATCTGACTTAATATATAATGCAAAATTAATTTTATGTAATGTTAAGACTAAATGTATATATTTTTATATTATGTGCTGAATGGTCTCTCGATGAGTAATTAAACAGGATGATGGCTTTACCTCAAATCACACAATCTGGCCAATGAAACTGACCTTGAACCACCACATGCATGTTATTACTATGTTATAATACCTCAACACTGCTAGCAAGTGAAAACACATGCATTGAAATAATACCTTAAAATCATAATACCTATTCCCACAACTTTATCATGGAGAACCATTCAGATATTGGAGGTACAGTTGTGCTCAAAAGTTTGCATACCCTGGCAGAAATTGTGAAATTTTGGCATTGATTTTGAAAATATGACTGATCATGCAAAAAAAAAAAACTCTCTTTTATTTAAGGATAGTGATCACATGAAGCCATTTATTATCACATAGTTGTTTGGCTCCTTTTTAAATCATAATGATAACAGAAATCACCCAAATGGCCCTGATCAAAAGTTTACATACCCTTGAATGTTTGGCCTTGTTACAGACACACAAGGTGACACACACAGGTTTAAATGGCAATTAAAGGTTAATTTCCCACACCTGTGGCTTTTTAAATTGCAATTAGAATCTGTGTATAAATGGTCAATGAGTTTGTTAGCTCTCACGTGGATGCACTGAGCAGACTAGATACTGAGCCATGGGGAGCAGAATAGAACTGTCAAAAGACCTGCGTAACAAGGTAATGGAACTTTATAAAGATGGGAAAGGATATAAAAAGATATTCAAAGCCTAGAAAATGCCAGTCAGTACTGTTCAATCACTTATTAAGAAGTGGAAAATTCAGGGATCTCTTGATACCAAGCCAAGGTCAGGTAGACCAAGAAAGATTTCAGCCACAACTGCCAGAAGAATTGTTCGGGATACAAAGAAAAACCCAAAGGTAACCTCAAGAGTAAAACAGGCTGCTCTGGAAAAAGACAGTGTGGTTGTTTCAAGGAGCACAATACGATGATACTCGAACAAAAATGAGCTGCATGGTCCAGTTGCCAGAAAGAAGCCTTTACTGCACCAATGCCACAAAAAAGCCCGGTTACAATATGGCCGACAACACCTTGACACGCCTCACAGCTTCTGGCACACTGTAATTTGGAGTGACGAGACCAAAATAGAGCTTTGTTTGGAAAGGGGTCAACAAGGCATATAGTGAAAAGAATACCATCCCCACTGTGAAGCATGGTGGTGGCTCACTGATGTTTTGGGGGTGTGTGAGCTCTAAAGGCACGGGGAGTCTTGTGAAAATTGATGGCAAGATGAATGCAGCATGTTATCAGAAAATACTGGCAGACAATTTGCATTCTTCTGCACGAAAGCTGCGCATGAGACGCTCTTGGACTTTCCAGCATGACAATGACCCTAAGCACAAGTTCAAGTTGACCCTCCAGTGGTTACAGCAGAAAAAGGTGAAGGTTCTGGAGTGGCCATCACAGTCTCCTGACCTTAATATCATCAAGCCACTCTGGGGAGATCTCAAACGTGCGGTTCATGCAAGACGACCAAAGACTTTGCATGACCTGGAGGCATTTTGCCAAGACGAATGGGCAGCTATACTACCTGCAAGAATTTGGGGCCTCATAGACAACTATTACAAAAGACTGCACGCTGTCATTGATGCTAAAGGGGGCAATACACAGTATTAAGAACTAAGGGTGTACAGACTTTTGAACAGGGGTCATTTCATTTTTTTCTTTGTTGCCATGTTTTGTTTTATGATTGTGCCATTCTGTTATAACCTACAGCTGAATATGAATCCCATAAGAAATAAAAGAAATGTGTTTTGCCTGCTCACTCATGTTTTCTTTAAAAATGGTACATATATTACCAATTCTCCAAGGGTAAGCACAACTGTATATTCAATAATGTACTATAATGTTAACAAATACCTTTCTTGGAAACTTCAAAAACTATTTACACTCATTAAGCAAATGAGCCAGTGAAGCCAGTGAACTGCTCAACAACCCCTAGAAAGCCCTAGGACACAAAAAAGCAGGCGTGTCCTTTTGAATTCACTTTAGGTGGAAAAAACATGCATCGTTTTTGTCTCATTTGTAGCAATCTGCAATGGGGGCATTGCCGTCTTCATCTACTGCCTTATTTATGTACAGCTCTGCATATTTACTTACCTGCTTTTAGTATTTCATGCGAAAATACTATGTGTGATGTAAAACCACAGCAGAACCTATCATGGTTTAAATCACCTGAACGGGTGATCTAACCACTTTAAAAGGCCTTACTCCATGTACTTAACATACAACTGCTTTATTCAGGGATGGAGGGGTCATGTTTAAAATTTTAAGGAGTTTTTCACCTGTCCTGGTCTTAGTGTTGGTTAGAATCTCCTGCAGGCGCTCCTGGAGTTTATCAGCTCTCTTTCTCTCCAGATGGAGTTGCCTCTTCAAGTCTTTCAGCTGCAGAAGGGAAAGACAAGAGGGATTTACCTGACTGATAAACAGTGCCAAGAATTTAAAAAACATAGAGCCAAAACTTGATTTCAGTGATCATCAAATCCTAATTTATTGAACGAAAATTCTAAATATCTTCTGGGGCTGGAAATAGACACACAAAATTGATTTGCTGTCAAACGAGATTCCATCAGTGACATGGATATGGAACAGAGCGTTAACGAAAGTTGATCGACCCTCATCAATGGAAGATCTGGTTTCAGGTGTGCTGGTCATCGATTGGGACTCTTTTAATTCACTTTCTGGGAAATGAAAAAAGGGAAAGCCCTGACTCATCTTTTTCTCCTAGCTGTGAAAGATTGTGGGGGCTTCTTACCGCCGAACTGCCTTTTTTCTCCAGGATTCTCTGGCCATCCACTGTGTCTTTAATCTCCTGGAATATACATAAATAGTTTAGTTTAGTTCTGTTTTCAATTATGTTTTAATTTTAATACCACTTTCAAAATTACTTTCAGTAATTGTATTTTTTTTTTATTCAAGGACACTTCTGTTTAAGTTTGATATGTTTTAGTGTTTAGACTGGCAAAACCTTTTAGTGGAACTTTTAAATACATTTAAAAGGTGTCATTTCTGTGCCAGTTTTGAGCACCAAATGAAACTGCAAAAATACATTTCAAGCCGGTTTCCCAAACACTACCCCCGTCTGCCATTGGTTTGCGTTACACGTTCTGATGTTAATCGCATTTTAGCGCAATCATCAATTTAACATGCCATATAGCCATCTCTAGGTGGTCATATTACCATTCCGACAACATATGAAAAGAGCTAGATTACATTTTTATGTTTATTGTTTGAGTTTTGCAACCACTATTTTATGTTTAGATTAGTTTTGACTTTGTTTACTTTGTGCTGTTTTATTTTTTACCGATAACTATTGGTATCGGTACTGGCAGATTTTGTTCTAAATAATCGGTATTGGTACACTGATTTTATATCAGTGCAACCCTATTTTATTTTTTATGGATTTTTTTTTTTTTTTTTTTTTTAAATCAACAGATTTTATCTTAGTTTCAGCATACAATATTAACTATTACGGTGAAAAAAATGACAAAAACACACACACACACACACACACACACACATAACATCAGAAGAAAGGCGGTCCCAATAAACTCTCTAATGGTTTGACAAGACAATGCAACATAAATTTTGCTGTTCTGAAAATGCTACATCACCAAGCAGCTGGTGGTAACAGATGCAAATGCTACCAAGACCAGATTGTGTGCACATTCTCTCTCTCTCATGCACACAGAAACAGAACAATCTCATCACCCTACTCACACATCGGTCTTGAGTAACATTTCAAATTACTTGTGAGCTTTGCTAAAAACAAGACTATTATTATATTTTTTCTATAAATAATCAAACTGCTAACTCTCATGCAGTATGGGATGCTTTCAAGTGTTAGGGGTCATGAGATAAGCTACTCTTGGAGGAAATCAGCTGATCAGAGATATAAATAAACTGAATGTTACTTTGGATGCTATGAGTGAAGAATTAAATATTAAATTGAAGACTAAAAAAAAGGAATTAGAATTATATTATTTAAAAAAATTATTCAAAGGTCAAAAGGCAATTTGGATGAAGTAGGGAGATACATTTTCTACATTTTTATTTGAAAAAAAATATACAGTGCATCTGGAAAGTATTCACAGTGCTTCACTTTTTCCACATTTTGTTATGTTACAGCCTTATTCCAAAATGGATTAAATTCATTATTTTCCTCAATATTCTACAAACAATACCCCATAATGACAACGTGAAAGAAGTTTGTTTGAAATCTTTGCAAATTTATTAAATAGAAAAAAAGAAAAAAAAAAGAAAAAAAAAAATCAAATGTACTTAAGTATTCACAGCCTTTGCCATGACACTCAAAATTGAGCTCAGGTACATTCTGTTTCCACTGATCATCCTTGAGATGTTTCTACAACTTGATTGGAGTCCACCTGTGGTAAATTCAGTTGACTGGACATGATTTGGAAAGGCACACACCTGTCTATATAAGGTCCCACAGTTAACAGTGCATGTCAGAGCACAAACCAAGCCATGAAGTCCAAGGAATTGTCTGTAGACCTCCAAGATAGGATTGTATCGAGGCACAGATCTGGGGAAGGGTACAGAAAAATTTCTGCAGCATTGAAGGTCCCAATGAGCACAGTGGCCTCCATCATCCGTAAATGGAAGAAGTTTGGAACCACCAGGGCTCTTCCTAGAGCTGGCCGCCTGGCCAAACTGAGCGATCAGGGGAGAAGGGCCTTAGTCAGGGAGGTGACCAAGAACCCGATGGTCACTCTGACAGAGCTCAAGCATTTCTCTGTGGAGAGAGGAGAACTTTCCAGAAGAACAACCATCTCTGCAGCACTCCACCAATCAGGCCTGTATGGTAGAGTGGCCAGACGGAAGCCACTCCTCAGTAAAAGGCACATGACAGCCCGCCTGGAGTTTGCCAAAAGGCACCTGAAGGACTCTCAGACCATGAGAAACAAAGATTGAACTCTTTGGCCTGAATGGCAAGCATCATGTCTGGAGGAAACCAGGCACCGCTCATCACCTGGCCAATACCATCCCTACAGTGAAGCATGGTGGTGGCAGCATCATGCTGTGGGGATGTTTTAATAGTCAGGATTGAGGGAAAGATGAATGCAGCAATGTACAGAGACATCCTTGATGAAAACCTGCTCCAGAGCACTCTGGACCTCAGACTGGGACGAAGGTGCATCTTCCAACAGGACAACGACCCTAAGCACACAGCCAAGATAACAAAGGAGTGGCTCCGGGACAACTCTGTGAATGTCCTTGAGTGGCCCAGCCAGAGCCCAGACTTGAACCCGATTGAACATCTCTGGAGAGATATGAAAATGGCTGTGCATCGACGATCCCCATCCAACCTGATGGAGCTTGAGAGGTCCTGCAAAGAAGAATGGGAGAAACTGCCCAAAAATAGGTGTACCAAGCTTGTAGCATCATACTCAAAAAGACTTGAGGCTGTAATTGGTGCCAAAGGTGCTTCAATCAAGTATTGAGCAAAGGCTGTGAATACTTATGTACATGTGATTTATTTCATTTTTTATTTTTAATAAATTTGCAAAGATTTCAAACAAACTTCTTTCATGTTGTCATTATGGGGTATTGTTTGTAGAATTTTGAGGAAAATAATGAATTGAATCCATTTTGGAATAAGGCTGTAACATAACTAAATGTGGAAAAAGTGAAGCACTGTGAATACTTTCCGGATGCACTGTATATATATAAATAAATAAATAAAAAGGGGGGTGAAAACACTCCACCAGAGCCACAAGGAAACCAGCAGTGCATTACAAATGAATACATTCTGCTCTCATACCTGTTTGAGTTTGCCGATTGTGCTACCGAGATCTTCTCTCTCTTTCTCCATCTTTGTCACTTGCTGTTTGACTGCCTCCACCTCTGCAGCTTTATCCTAAAATATTGAAGATGAATATTCTCTTCAGGGTTGAAATGCACACATGCTGCACACGTAATCTAGAGTACTAAAACCACAGAGATAATGAAATTCTGAACAGTTGAAGACAATATGAAATCAAAGTTTACTTTCTTAAAGAACAAATAGTTCACTTATAGTTGTCTCTGCATATTAAGCTGGGATAAGATCCGTATTTTAACAGCGGAAAACAAAATCACTTTAATTAATGTTCCTTGTCTTATTGTGCACAATTCCCCAGTTTACATTATTATAAAGAAACCAATACTTGCGAATGGCATTTCATGTCATTTTTTCAGCTATACATTAGTGTGTGAAATATGTCAAGCCAACATCCATCAACTCAACAAGACATAACAGAATAAAGCCCACAGGTGGGAGATTTCGAAGACTTGAATTTGTATTAAAATAATAACTGCATCATATGCACAAGTCCTCAAGATGAGCTGATGTACATAAGGGACTCAAGAAGATAAATACGAAATGTTTTAATTGTCACACACTCTAAATTTACCTCCAGCTGGATTGTGTGTTCTTTATGTAGTCGCTGGATCTCCTCTGCATGGTCCAGATTGTTCTTTTCCATGGTCTCCTGCTCAGAACACACACAAATCACATAATTAAGCATCTAATATATCGCCCAGACTTGTGACAGCGACAGTTTCAGATTAATGCAAACACAGAATTAGAAGACATGCTTTAGTTTGTAATCTAAAAGTAAAGCCACTGAAAGACACTGTGCAATCCTTTGCACCATTTGGCTTAAATGGCGATTACTGAAGCTGACTACCACCCCTGGAGTCGCGAGTTCGAATCCAGGGCGTGCTGAGTGACTCCAGCCAGGTCTCCTGAGCAACAAAATTGGCCCGGTTGCTAGGGAGGGTAGAGTCACATGGGGTAACCTCCTTGTGGTCACGATTAGGGGTTCTCGCTCTCAATGGGGTGCGTGGTAAATTGTGCGTGGATCGCGGAGAGTAGCATGAGTCTCCCATGCTGTGATTCTCCACGGTGTCATGCACAACGAGCCACGTGATAAGATGAGTGGACTGACTGTCTCAGAAGCGGAGGCAACTGAGACTTGTCCTCCGCCACCCGGATTGAGGTGAGTACTAAGTAGTGGGAATTGGGCATTCCAAATTGGGAGAAAAAGGGGATTAAAATAAAAAAAAATAAGAACATAACACAAAAACACAAAAAACAACACTGACATCAAGTGCTCAGAAAGATACTAATGTACTCAGACTTGAACAACAAAGACAAAGACCGCAGTGCTCTGCAGTGTAAGAGAGCTGTAAACACACACTACCTCTGCTTCCTTGAGTCTGCGCTCAAACCAGCCCTTTGTTCCCTCCATAGACTGAACCTGAGCTTTCAATTCCTCCACATACAGCTGAAGACCCTCCAACTCTTTGGTACGAGCCTGAAAAAAAGAGAAGCATTTGTAAGTAGTAATTTAAGTAGTAGTCCAGTGTCTGAAGGTGTTCACACTTGGTTTGTTTGAAGAGTCTGAGATTGTTTCGCAAGAATTTTGGCCTAAATGTGAATGCTCCAAACAAACTTTAAAGTGAACCGAACTGAGACCATCTCAGGGACTCCACCACTACAGCCTCTTCTATGATCCATCCACCTTCTCCACCACATTTTGGACTCAATAACCATTAGTTTTCCTTAAACATCTTCCTTACTTTCTCATCTCGTAGCTGTGAGCGGATCTCCTCTTCTGTGCGGTTCTTCTGCTCATGGAGGCCGCGGAGCTCCTTCTCGTAGCGTGCCCTGATGCCCAGCACCTCCTTCTCATGCTGGAGACGTACATCGCTCAGTTCCTCTTTGTGTCGAGACTTCGCCTGTGCCATCTCAATGGCCAGTTCATCGAGCATCACCTTTCGCTTATCTGCAGTCTGGGAGAACAAAAGCAGTCTGGAGATGAACTTCAAGAATCACTATCTAGAACATCCTGATTGGGTTGGTTGTAATAGATTTGAAATAGAAATTTGGTGGTTTCAAATCTTTTCTCACACCTCAATCAGAGATCATATTGTGAAGTAAAACTTGCATCCATAATTGAGATTTAGCTAGCAAGAAGACAGTTTTTCTTTATATTAAAGGGATAGTTCACCCAAAAATGAAAATTCTCTCATCATTTACTCACTCTTATGTCATTCCAGATGTGTATGACTTTCTTTCTTCAGCTGAACACAAACAAAGATTTTTTGAAGAATATCTCAGCTCTGTAGGTTCATACAATGCAAGAAGTGCAGATCAAAGCACTCTTCTCTCCTAAGCGATCTTCTTTTTTTTTTTTTTGGCAATTTGCATTTTTTTGTGCATATTGCCACCTACTGGGTAGGGAGGAGAATTTATAGTAAAAAAGGTACTTAAATATTGATCACCCACACCTTTCATATCACTTTAGAAGACACAGATTTAACCACTGGAGTCGTATGGATTACTTTTATGCTGCCTTTACATGCTTTTTGGAGATTCAAAGTTCTGGCCACCATTCACTTGCAATGAATAGACCAACAGAGCTGAGATATTCTTCTAATAATCTTAGTTTGTGCTCTGCAGAAGAAAAAAAGATATACACATCTGGGATGACATGAGGGTGAGTAAATGATGAGATAATTGGCATTTTTAGGGGAACTATACCTTTAAGATTATTATAGACAAGCTTGTTTTTTCTAGACCTTTAAAGTGAACATTTAAATGAAAAAAAAAAAATTCAATGCTCTTTAAAAAAGAAAAAGATATATTAGTCTACTATGTAGACAAACTTTTTTTAACAGAGCAAAGCTTTCTCCCCAGTTCACCCAGATAATTTATGGTAACTACTAAGCTGCAAAAATGGCTCACTTAGAAATCACCATCATTATTACATTACAACCATGAGCACATTAACATTTTGACACCCACATTTACAGACAGTAGCAAAACTGCACTTTAATTCAAAGGATGAGAGTGAAGATGGAAAAAGGCAACTACATTGCTTTTTTGATGCAAGAAACCTTGACTAAAATTATAAGTAGACTTTAAATTAAATGCTTCAAGGTGTAGAATATGGCCTCGTTAATCTAAAGTCCCAAGGTGGATCTTCTAAAGCTCATTTGTGTCTAAATCCGATTGTGGCTTTTACATTAACAGAGTCATTATAATGGTCAAAAGATCAGAATATTAACTGTCTCACTAAAGGAGCTCAGATGATGAAGATAGAAATGATGAGTGCCCCTACTGTCAATGTCAATCTTTTTCCTGCTGCTGTTCGTCAACTGAATTCTGAGAGTTCGGAAAGGGGTGTATGTGTGTGAGAGAGAGAGATCATCACCTTTCTGGCCTCTTCTAACTCCTGTTGTAGTTTGTCTTTCTCCAGACCAAGTTCTGCGAGTTGCTCCAATAAGCGACTATTGGCTCGGTTTGACTCCTGAGCAGTAGAGAGAAACAAAAAATTTGTGTAAAGTATCTTTATACAAATACAACAACATATCAGAGTTATTACCATACAGCATTAAAATGTGTTACTTTTTTATACTGCATTATTACTATAGAGCAACTCTTGAAAGTGCCTTGTCATTATCCAGCAAAACATCAGCCTTGTGTTTTACATTACTTTAGATAATGATTTCTCCTGGTAAATGAAAGGAGACAGCCAGTTCAAGGGTATCAGCCAGGATGTTAAAGCTAGACCTTACAGCTTTTTAAACAGGACACACAGTACTGCAGATTATCAGTGAAAATGTTTGTGATGCATAAGTAAATTTGGCATCTCTTTGTTAATGCAAAGGGATAAATCAAATCATGTCCCATTCCGATAAACAGATGGCCCTTGTCTTATTGTTCACAATATTCTATTTAAACTTTTGCTTTAATCACTTTATTCCTGCCAGTTAAATAATTAGTGCTATATAAAGGTGAGAAATATTCAGTAACATTATTAAGTATTAAAGCAATGACATTATTATTTTAATGTGTGCTTTTATTTGAGATACAATGGATTAATAATATTTATTTTTTTAAACCCCCTAATGGGGGAGATAGTATCACTCTCACCTCATAATAATATCATAGCCTAATATATTCCTATTCAATCAAATACTGCTGTCTCATCGTACATTATTTCTCATTGAATATTGTGTTTTACTCAAAAATACAATACAGAATACAGAAGTTGTGAATGCCTTGGATGTCTTTAAACTCAATAGGCACCCAGAAACTGACCTGAAGCTGTGAGTTAAGGTCATCTCTCTGTGCCAGAAAGCCCTCCTGCTCGGTACGTCTCTGTTGAAGCTCAACGTTGAGCGCCATATTTTGCTCTCTCAGCAAATTCAGTTCCTGAGTCTTCTCGGTTTGTATCTGTTAAAAAAAAAAAAACGAGATACATCCTCAGAAAACCAAGCTTAATTTAATTCAGGCTTATTGGATGAGTGAGATCATGCGAAGAGAAGACAAATTAGAAAATAAAGAGAATGTATGTTGGCTGTGTAATAAGCTAAGAAATGCAATTCAGCAGAATACAAAATCCAATATCACATAAAGGAACCAATGAGTGCTTTTAGGCTAAATTTAACCCTTCATGCAAGATTAAAATACATTTATGTACGTGTGAGTACTTTTATACACAAAATATCCAGGCTGGCAAGGGCAATGTAAATATATAGAGATAAAAGTTTTTAATGAATAACTTAAGTGTCAAAGTGCTGTGGGTTTCAGCTCTAGCTGCCAACATAGCGCAATAATTACTCTTCATTCCAGCTGAATGAGCTTAAATAATTTCATGATTATGACTGTAAATAACTGTTAATGAATGAGTGTGATGAGGGTGGCATCTGTATGATTGAGGTGGCATTGTTAATTAGCAGATTATGAGTTCATCAACTGGAAGAGAATGGCACTAGCAATGCCAAGGTCATAGGTTGAATTCCTAGGGAATGCTTATACTGTATGTATTAACCCTTTAAGCCCTGAAGGTGTTTTTAAAGATTTCCTGTTTCAGTGACATACCCAAAATTAAAGGTTAATAACTTGCCAAAAAAACAAACAAACAAGGAGTGTTTGTTATAAAGAAAACTTTTTAAATGTTTTAATGATATAGATTATATATTCTGAGACTCTCAGCCTATGAAACTGCTGAAAAATCACAAACAAATGTAGCCCAAAATTTACTCTTTTTCTTATTTTTTAGATTTGACGTTATTTATGTCTGGGTGTAAATATGCTGGCTCCAAAAAACGGCATTTGTTTTGTTCCCAATCATGTCAACTCTATCTGAGAAAAATTTTGTGTTGATATGACAAAGCAATCAAAAATGATAGCATTACAAAAATAATTTATCAGTGTCCAAAAGCCTCTCCAAACATATAAAACATAATAATGGTACATAAAAAACTAATTACACATGCAAACACAACAATGACATGGAGACATGATTTTAGTAATGAGATTTCACAGAATGAGTGCCATTTGACTCAATGAGTCTGCATGGCACCATCTCCTGGTGGTCATGTGTAACACTGTGCTTTGTGTGGATTATCTAATGCTCTAACATCCGATTACCTTGTGTGTGGGCTCATTTGAAAGATAATCAACTCCTCTAAATAATGTGATAAGTAAGTGATATTTTATGTTTTATTTATTTTTCATCCAGTTATAAGTGAAAACGCGGCATATAAGCAACACCAACATAACTGTCAAAGAAATATACTTAGCTATTACTCGCTATATATTTTTGTCTGTGAGTAAAACAAATAGGCATGGCTATTTGATCAGTTTAATGTTTTTACTGATTGCAATGATTTGTACAGTACACATTTTCTTTAATAAATTATCAAAATGGAAAACTTCTGACTTGTCTGCAAATTTTAAAGAACTTGTTCGGTATGCATTGTAATGTAGAGCTTCTAAGCTTTCAAACAATACCTATTTTGTGTTCGTTAAGACTGTAATTGTTAATATTTTGAAGATTATTATTTTGTTTCTCATGGCAGGTCCATCCGAGCTTAGAGGGTTAACAGTTCTTATGATAAATAGCTTTTGTGTCAGACCAGACATGGTCATTTATGAAGATGATTCAGGTACTGGTGTTAATGAAACACGTCATGCTGGATTAGAATCAAGTACCTGTTCTAGGGCCGCTAGATTTGTCCTGAGAGCATCGTTCTCACTCAGCATACCCTCCACCTGCTCCTGACTGACAGCGCTCTGACACGCTACCTGTACCTCCGCCCAACACCACCCAACACCAATAAAAATGGTGAGAGAGAGATAGAGAGAAAAAGAAAGAAATAAAGGATAGATATGAGGGATGAACGAAGCAGATATTTTCATGTACAATGGGGGATTGTGGGAGAAGATAAATACAGGAAGAATTCGTCAGGGGGGACAGAAGAATAAGCCAGATGGGTGAACAAGACCAGGAGATGATAAAGAGAGAAAAAAAGCACAAAAACAAGTCAAAAGAGGAGAGAAGAAAACAGGCCAAGTTAGCAACTCCAAGTGGAAAAGGACACGCCAACAGAAGACAGCTTTTTAGAGACCCAGTCAAGTGCTTCTGCACCAAAAAAGAAGGAATGGGAAAAACAGCTCAGCAAGGTTTTATCCTTATCTGGTTGCTGCTCATTAGAGACAACTGCTTAATTAAGATTTGTGACCTAAGAGAGGAAGTGCAAGACATTTGTGTTGAAAGGACCTACAGTAAGGTCGTCAGCATTTTAAAAACTGGCCCTTCCCTCAGGGGCCCCTGTGGAGCATGTGCCCCTCAGCCACCTGCACTGAGCCCAACTAATCCTTAATTATTCAGCTGATCCTTAGCACCATCTTCCATAAATGCTCAATTAAACATGCTGCTCTCTGGGTAATTAGAAACTTCTAAAACTTCTCTTTAAGCAAAAAGTGAGAGAGGATAAAGTCATTTTTTTGGAGCTTTTAATAGTATGGAAAAGAGCAGCTGGGGCGTTCTGCAAAACTTCTTTTGTGTTGTACATGAGGGGGAGTAAATGATGCCAGAATCTTCATTTTTGGGTGAAATAACCATTTAAGACTCCTAAAAACTATGCCAAGTAAAATAATTTTGAAACTGCATCCTACCATTAAAAAAAAAAGTCACACATTTTATCCGCAGGACTATAAAAATCTAATTGTCTTCCATGCTGCTAACAAAACCCACATGAGCCTTTTATGGTTTATTTATACAACAGTTAGGAATAAGAATTTAATTGAATCTGTAACACCTATTCTCATTAAAACTACAGTAATTGTTAGCAGATTAATTGTCATCTTTCTTTCATTTGTAAGCCTCTTAGTAATCAGCAAACCAACAGATTTGGAAATAACGGTTTAATTCTCTGGAGATGTGTTAACAAACATCTGTGATGGAATACATTTTAAAGAACATAAAAAATTCTAAATGAACATTTTCAACAACTATGAATCTGTATTTTTCCCATGAGTGGTTTTGGCTATGTTTGAAATGGAAAACTAGCATACAGCTTACTGCTTACATACAGGCAGTGTATAATGGCTGTTAAAAAACAACAGTATGTAATACAGTACACAGTATGCAACACTTAACATTTCAATCATCACTATGCCTCATTGTTTTCACATGACCTCACTACATTGCATGTTTTAAGTCAGCGAGCAGTGTCCAGCTGTCCAGAAATTAATATGACTCTTTAACTCAATTTAGACAAAATGTCCAGTCACTGCGTTTTAACTTTGCAGTGCGGAAGACACTTAAAAACAGTACAGGAAGCAGACAGTGACTACCTGATCTTTGAGCGCATGGATGGTCATCTCATGCTCTTTCTGTTTACTCAGCAACTGCTCCTTCGTTTCAGCAACGTTCTGAAATCACACACACAAACCGTCAGGCAGAAAGATTCAATGCATTTTAAGTATGACAGTGATGGATGCAATAGCGTGTCTAAGGTCCATTAATCTCTGCAGACAGGCGTCAGTGCCAGAGTTTGATCCTGAAGCACTGACTGCAGTCTTTAGTGTACTCCCAGGGGTTGGCAAATGTTTATCATCATACTCCCTTAGTGGCCATACATCGATCGTCCACTGATATCTGCAATAAATGGGCTCTAATATTACAGAATTTGGCAGGGTGGACAGCAGCGGATCTCACCTGGTTGGCGGTCATTAAATCTGACTGCAATTTCTGCACACGGAGGTTTATGGATTTAAGCTCCTCCTCTTTCCGCTGTTGGATCTCATCAATTTTAGTCCTGTGGAAACAAATTCATCATAAGATATCAGATTAAATGTGACCAATGTTTGATAGGCCTATTTCCAGACAATGCTAAATGAATACTGAAATAAAACCACAAGTACAGCCAATTTATTTATTTTTTTATAGTGGAGCACAAGTGACATCATGTGAAAAGATGCAGTATAACAGAATGCAAGAGTAGGGTTGCAGAAGTAAAAATGCTAATCAAAAGCAATTTTTAGTGTTTTTGTATAAACATTTCAGGACAGACTAACCATGAGTTCTGAGGTTATTAAGCGATAAAATATGCTTCAGTACGATTTTAACCTCTTTTTTTATTATGGCACTTACACATTAGAAAAAGCTCTAACAGAGCTTTGGACATTTTGAGGGTGTAGAAACAGCCCTGTAAATTTGAAATCACAGCAAGAAGTTGGATTTCTGGTAGCTCAGCCAGAACTGTCTGTCTAAAGCTCTGATTTGCTAACACATACCTACGTAAATGTTTTCAAATTTTCACTTCTCTTTCCACTACATCCTTATGATGAATTATCAGTTAAATCAATAGATTTGCAACATTTTCAAACAATCAAGTGTGCCCTAATTGTGCAAAATACTACCCTTACCACGATCCTATAGCAAAATCTACCAATCAGAAATGTTGTTGTTACCATGAAAAA
This sequence comes from Myxocyprinus asiaticus, assembly GCF_019703515.2. NCBI lineage: Eukaryota > Metazoa > Chordata > Actinopteri > Cypriniformes > Catostomidae > Myxocyprinus > Myxocyprinus asiaticus. The sequence goes on along the minus strand of NC_059367.1, from coordinate 7,533,884 downwards.
CAGGAATTATTGCAATTTTCACAACAGTGAGTTTTTGCAGTTTAGTATAGTCCAGCTAGATAATGTCAACAAGCTACCTACCTAAAAGTTAGTTATACACAGGCCCAGATGGAATCTGCTGACTTTTTTTTTTTTTTTTTTTTTTTGCATTTTCTGCGGTATTTTTGAGAGAAAATCTGCAGAATTCTGAGGAAGTGATTTAAACGTAGTACAATAACACACTGTACTCCCTGTAATAGAGCTAAGAGCAATCAGTGGCGAAATCTCAGGGCCAGCAAAGCCTTCTCTGCTGGCCTAACATGACAAATAAATAAATATTTTTCATTCTGTCATTCTCAATCACCTTTCTGCCCATGTATTTTTAAATCGCTTTCCACTCTTAATTAATCTACAAACCAATAGAGAAAAACAAAAAGTTTATCCAGTCAGAATTTATTCCTTGATGCTTACAAGCGAAGCGTGACAACTGTTTCACGAATCGCATGCCTGAAGCCGAAGCAGCTCACGAGTCTAAGCTCCACCCCATCAGGCCTTCAGAATTGCCCACAGAATTCCTCAACAGTGCAAATGAATGGGCAACTAAAGTCAGATTTTCAGATTCATCAGCCAATCAGACTGATTTATTTGTTCTTGGTGGGTGTGATCTTTAGGATATGTCCTGGTTGAGGCCTTCTAGCTGGCCTTGAGTGACGCAATCACGCTTTAAGTGATGTATGTAATTTGAAAGCGAAGGTATTGCTGTTGAGAAAGAGATCCTTATGGATTTAAAACCACGAGATATTCTGCATGACCATGTGATTGCTTCATTTATTAAACAGGAAAGGAGGACTGATTTTCACTGCAAGCTAATTGGTAAGTGCTTTTTCCATTGTTATAGCAACATCAGGAGTTTTCTAAGTGTAAATTAGGCTGCTGGAGCATTCAAGTTTTGAAAAGTAGTGCTGCATTCCATTCAACTCGGAAAGTCGGATTTTACAACTTCCTACTAGGCAAAGTGCAATGAAATGCATCTTGAAGTCAGAATTACAACTTGTAGGCTCGTGCAGAAATTCTCATCTCCGATTTCGCCGAGATGCAGGGGCATGATGTCACACAAACATGTCGACACTCAGGGAGATATACAAAGTAAGTGATGAACATTCACTTTATTAAGTAATATCGATAAATGAGTTCCTTTCAACATTACATGATATTAAAGCTTGTTTAACAAACACGTGTATAAAACATGGTATATTATAATCGCTTTTGATAATCGTACACCTGTGCTGCAGCATTGTTTATCAATGGGTTGCTAGGAGACATCTCTAATGAGAGTCAAACCCCTGCTAAGCTAACGGAAGCATTGCAGTTTTGTTTCCTTAAATGTCATCTTCCGAATATCGGGGAATGGAATGCATTTATGGTCGGAGATATCAAGTAGGAATATCCCACATCCAACTTGAATGGAACGCAGCATAACCATGTACCCTGAAGAAACGAAATGTATTGCAAGCAACATTTAAATCACAAATATTATTAGATAGATTTTCCAGGTATTATAGACCTCCTTGGTAGATTCATATGAAAAATTATGATTTTTGAATGTCTGTTCGGGAGACGTTCATTTCACAAAACAGTCATGCTGCAGTTAAAATTAGGCTTGCTTGAGCATTAAGTGTTAAGTTCTGACTTTCGTGCATGGACACGTTTTTAAAATGTCAATTGGTATTATTAGCTGGCTGCAACATAATGTATGATGCCCAAAGGCATAGGGTGTCTTATTCATTGTGAAACTGTGTTTTCTTAATGGCATGAATCACACTGAAGGCTTAGACTTTAAATGCATGGCCTGCCACTGAGAGCACTATACTGTAATTGGTAGCTAAAATTCCTCATCACATTAGCCAAAATATTTAAGAAACAAAGATTCAAGGGGTAGGGGATGTGTAGAACTGCAGAGTTTTCTGCAGAGTTCTGCGTGTGCAGATTCTGTGTGGGCCTAGTTATAAGTGAGGTTGTAATGTTCTAGCATTAAAGACAAAAGTGCAATTTTCTGATATGAAAATACCTAAAAATACACAAAAACCCAGACTGATTTGTTTACATAATTCGCAATGCTTTACGGGATGAGTAATTTTTTCCTCATAAAAGACATACTTGGTCATGTACCTTTGTTTTTGTTTTTGTTTTTCAATTTTCAAACGCTTTTTTTTTTTTTTTTTTGCTTCAAATCAGTTGTTGTGGTGTTTGAAATCCCTATGGAGAAAATGAAAAGAGGGAAATACTTCTGGAACCCAGGCTGCTGAAAAAGAGAGTGTCACTGTTGAAATCTATTATACAATAACTCTGCTGGTTTATCCCCTCACCTGCTGTCATTGTAAAGTGCTTCCTTTTCAACTTGTAGCCGCTGGAAGCTGTAAAACAAGCGTAAAGAGACTTAAATCCTCCTTGGCCCTAAAAAACCCACACAGCAATGATAAATAATAGCCAGCATCTCCTGATCAGGAAAACAGTTCCAGTGTTGACCAAAGGGATGCAGAGCGGAGGCTTTCTGTGCTGATGCAGCAGTCTACTGCAAGTGCCAGCACAACAAGTTCATGTTCAGGCTCATTACTTTGACACAGTGTCTGTTGCTAAGCCACAGCTCAGTTACCACGGCATCGTGATGGAACACTACAGGCTGATGACATCACAAAGAGGGTTCTGATTGGCTGAAGGACTACGGTACAGAGGATCAGAGGGGATGACAGTCATTTATCTTGTACTTGAGGAGGTAATGTGTTTAAAATGGGACATCATCCATTAGCAATGTCTGTAAATTTGATTTGTTCTTTTATGTTTCAGCAGGTTGTGAAAAATCACTCCATCACTGTCTTTCCAAATAAATCACTGTAAGATGCAGTCTTAGGGGCAGTTCATCGAACACAGTTGACACCAGTAGTGTTGTGTTTTTTTAATTACTGTAAGCTGCATTTTGTATCCGTCTGGTAAGTATGCGCTAGATGGACATCTTTGACCATTTTGCAAAATGACAAAAGACAATGCAAAAAGACAAGAAAAGGCAAAATAGGAGCCTGGGTAGCTCAGCGAGTAAAGACGTGGACTACCACCCCTGGAGTCACGAGTTTGAATACAGGGCGTGCTGAGTGACTCCAGCCAGGTCCCCTAAGCAACCAAATTGGCCCGGTTGCTAGGGAGGGTAGAGTCACATGGGGTAACCTCCTCGTGGTCACTATAATGTGGTTCTCGCTCTCGGTGGGGCACGTGGGGAGTTGTGTGTGGATGCCACGGAGAATAGCGTGAAGCATCCACATGCGCCATGTCTCCGCGGTAACACGCTCAACAAGCCACGTGATAAGATGCGCGGATTGACGGTTTCAGACGCAGAGGCAACTGAGATTCGTCCTCCGCCACCCGGATTGAGGTGTGTCACAACGCCACCACGAAGACTTATAGCGCATTGGGCATTCCAAAATGGGGGAAAAAAGGAAAAATACGTCTAAAAATAAAGCTGCAAACTTTTCTGGACAGGAGAGCATGTTTCTGAATCTGTAAATTTTATGCCAAAAAGAAAAGTATAATTTCCAGTTTTGTACTATGGTGGAACAATTTTACATAATGCATATAACATGCATAACATTTACACAATGTAAAAATGTATGTAAAGCAACTAGAACTTACCTCTCTTGTTTTTTCTTCAATTTCTCAGAAAACTATATATAAAAAATAAAAAAACGAGACATTAATAGACATTACATCATAGTGCAATTTATTCCACAACGTACTACGGCATCGAGCACAATTAGACCAGGAGAATTTATTAAGGAAGTGACTAGATTTAATTTTGATTTCATGTTAACTTCATACTGGCATTGGCGTCGTTTTCAATGAGCAGAAACGCTTCCTGAAACAGGCACATCACACTTACTTTAGCATTCTCTTCTTGTAGTTTTGTGATTTCTGTCTGCTTGGATGTCTGAAAACAAAATACAAAAATACCCCATAATTTAACACACCTAAATTGCCAAGATGAAAATTTTAAATTACACCAAGAAAGGTCTAGGACATGGGTACTCATTTGTTCCACTAACTAATCATTTAAGAAATCGATAAATCAATTACACAATCAATTATAAAATGTTGATTTTTTCCAGTGAACACAAAAGAAGATATTGATTTTCTTCATACAATGTAAGTGAATGGTGACCACAGTTGTCAAGATTTTCAATCTTCTTTTATAGTATGGAAATGAAAAGCATGAACATTCATTGAATCTTATGTTTTACAAGGGAGAAAGAAAGTCATAAAGGTTTGGAACAACATTAGGGTAGGTTAAATAATTAACCATGATTAAATTATTTTAATTTTGGGGAGAAATATCCCTTTAACCTTTGTGTTGTGTTTGTTTGTGCTAACACCTTTTGTTTTCCCGGTCAAAAATGACCGGCCCACACAGGTTGTTAATAAATCTCTCATACTGCATATTTTATCCCAAGATCTTGCATTCTATCTTTTTGTCAACTTGTTTTTTAGTCATTATAAAAAGAAAAAAATAACTAATATATATATATATATATATATATATTATTGATAGAAGGATTTACTGAACTGAGCTTATACCAGGCAAGTGGGGGGCACACCCTGCATAAAAAATTAAATAATAATAATAATGTTATAAATTAATAACCACTTGATCTAAACAAAATAAATGTAATTTTAAAGCTTAGAATCTGGACTTTACAATGCATATAGCTGATCCTACCAATTATTAAATAATGCTTTTTAATTTGCTGACAAATTAACAGTTTTGTTCTCATAATTTGCAAATTTGTTATCACAACATTTATATTCAGAGCTGGTAAAAAAAAAAAATTGTTTGTTATATGTTATATATCAATTAGTAAAATGCAATGAGCAAATTGTTTTCACTCAGAGGCCAAACAGTGAGTATTAGTGTATGAAATTACCACTGACACATAAATATAATAAACAGTAGTGTCTTTTGGTCATGTTTTCCCATATTACTTCCTAAAACATACAGTACATATAACATAGACAATGACATATCTTACAGCAGACTATCCCGATTCTAATGAGCCCAACAGAGTATGATAAGTAGATCTTGAAATATTCCTCAAAGAGTGTACATGGAAAGACGATGCACAAAAGAGTGCTTAACACATGTTTTGTGTGTGTGTGTGTGTGTGTGTGTGTGTATGCGCACATGTCTGAGGACACATCCACATATGTGCTCATCTAAAGCACTGGGATGCTCCTGAACACTTAATATTTCTGTATTGTGTAGTCTAATCTATTCATTTACAATGGCTGGTCACTTTAGACCTGGAACAACACAGGTGTAACAAAGTGAAATAAAACCAATACAATTTTATGAAAATTTTGATCAAAAAATTTGAGAAAGATTTTATGAAAAAAATTGTGTTCAGATGCTCTGTTTGAACACAGTCATGTAATTTTATTCCAACTGGATGAAATAAACCACAGCTTTCAGAAAAGAAAAAAGTTAATCTGTCAATTATGACCTGAACACAATATAAGGGATAAACTTTAAGTTCAATCACAGAAAGTAAAGTACTCTCTGTTCTGAACTGTTCTTTTGTCTGATTCCTGTTGGATTGTGTATTTGTGTATAATATTGATATTTTTACCTGTAGAGCCTGAAGCTGTTCCCTCAGTAAGCATTTCTCCTCCACCTCTTTTTGAAGCTTTAACACCACCTCTGAAAACCAAAGTCAACTGATATTAAAACACATGACCCCTAAAACATTGAAGTAGTGCTTACATGATGCTCAGCCAAGGGCATAACATTGAGTATTTAAAAGGTACTCTATCGACATGTGGTTGAAAGTTACTTGTGAAGGAACAATGTTTTGTTCTTTACGTCAGTTGTGCTTTGGCACTGCTCTTCTGTGCGGATTAATCTGGTTTGAGGTATACTCATGACTGCATGTAATCAGCATATCAGAGCTGATCTGAATAGTAGCTAAACCAAGAGTCACTGATAGTAAGAAGTCAGTCTTACAAGACGTATATCTGATTAAGTAGCTTCTTTCTTTGTTTAACAACATGAAAGCAAACACGCAAGTACAAATGATGGAAGCTTAAAAATGTTCACACAATATAAAACCCTACAGCTCTGAAAGCAAAATCATTATTGTAGGCAAGCTTTAGTAACTCGGGTTAAGAAAGAACATGGTTATGAACAATTGTTTTTTTATGTAATGGCTCAAATGGTATTTTGTTCATGTCTAATTAAAACACAAACACTGGTGCTGTTTAAGGAATCAGAACACAAACTACACTGGTTCTACTCAGTTAGCTCTTCAGTCAGTTTGATAAGGTCACAATGTTAAAAGGAAGTCTCCAGGAAGATGTACTCACCGCTCAGGTTATTATCTCGCTGTTCCGGTTTAGTGCACTGCATCTCAGCCTACAGACAAAAGAGCACACTGAAAATGAACTCCACTTTGTGCAGTTTTAACAAGTTTTTGTATTCAATATTGTGGCAACTGTTAAAATTTTGATTAACAACAATGACTTGTGATAATTTACTTTATTGATTCAGTTACACAGCTCTATTTATACAATACATACAGATATGATATAACGAGACCTATGGCAAAAGACCATTAAAAACCCCATGAAATCGATTGATGAGCACAGTTTTCTTTCCTGTGTTGCCGTATTTCCTGGAAGTTTGGGCGGTACATATCGAAGAGATTGTCTTCCGGCAATAGGCTTTTGTTTATGTCACAGCCATGAACCATGATTTGCTACTTGCTAGATGGTAGCAAGTGGTAATGGGGGAGGGACATTCTCATTTTAGAGAGCATTTGATTGGACAAAAAATCTGTGTAGTGCAGGATGATTCATCAATATTTTTGGTCCATTTTCCGGTAAGAAATATACTTTAAGGAGTATAGCTGCAAAATGTTATCAATTTTTAAGAGTACACTCGTTAGCATATAGATGGCTTCAATGCTAACAGACTTGGACTACAAGCCACAAAACACAAATTTTGATTTCATTCGGCCTTTAAACACAACATGAAATAGCATTTGTTATGTGATGTATTTTTGAGTGAAACAGAATATACAGTGGGATAAAATGTAAGACAGGACTTGGTTTTAATCGCAAGGATTTGTTTGGAAAAGACTGGAAAAAAATAGACTAGCTGCACCCCTTATTTTATAAAGCTTGTTAGTACTGATTAAGTAAAGGACTGGACACCAGTTAATCACCCTTAGATTCCCTTTATCTTTACAGTGCTGATCTCAGAGAAAAAGCAGATTGTGGCATCTCTGCTGTGTCTGGCCACAGTTCACCCAGCATCTGTAGCCCCTGCATAAAACATAAAATCAGAGAACTCCAACAAACACCACTAGAGGAAGAGTGCAGCACTGTGGAGCTGAATCAATGATTTACTACAGTTAGAAAACTCTAGACTGCAACTTATTTACTTTAACTAAATATTGTATTTATTAAAAATTGCCAAAACATTGCAACTGTTACAATGTAGTTTATTAGTGATGTTTGCTTAGGCAAGCATCACTTTACTATTGCTCATACTTAGGGTCATGGTTTGAACAACCCTCTAACCATTAGTATTGAACATCGTTGCATAACTTTTCCTGCTCCGTTATGCTACGGACATGAATGATGCCTAAATTTGTTCTAAAATCTAATTTGTATCAATTATTTTCCCACGAAGATGCTGTGAACAAAGACTTTTTCTTGGTTGTATTACAATGAACCACCACTGTGTGGTACACCATCTCATAACCCGAGTGGGATTCAAATCCTTTATTTGTTACCTTGTCTAGCTCATCACTGCCCTGGGCTGCAGTCTCCTCACTGTGACCGCTGGCATCTGATTGGACACCATTAGTGTCAGCTGATCCATCGTTAAGCACAGCTTTCCCAACATTAACATCTGAACGTTCTTGAAGAGCTGCATACATACACAGAATATTATGTCAATTCCCAAACATAGTTGATTTCTATACGTTTATGTGAGGAAATTAATAGGTGAAGTCTATATGTCCAAAAGTCTCAGACATGAGCACCTCTTACCTGTTAATTTCTTCTGCAGGGCGGAGTTCTCAGCCTGTAGCCGCAGAAGCTCAGCATCTATTGGACCTGAGGCAGGGCTGGAGATGGGTCTTTCCAGACCCTGACCCTCCCTCAACCCCCTATTCTCTAGTTCTAACTGCTCAATCTGGGAACATAACTACATCAACAAATGGCAACCAATCAAAAAACTGAATAATTATTTTATTTTAAAAACAGAAAATTAAAAAAACATAACAGGTCCTACAGTGGTGATCATCGCTGTTAAAGGAATCATCTAGAAGTTGATGCTGTCAATTACCATAGACAATAATTTAGACATCTCTCAGTTTGCTAAAACAACTGTAAACTAAACGTTTTCTGTAATACACTGAAAATGCAAAGCTATGGAGCAAAGTACCTCATATTTTTATAGCTATTATATTAATTCTTATGTACAAAAAACTGCATCATTTGAGCTGTGAAGTTGTCAAAATCATTTTTTGAATGGTAGGACAACTGATCTAGGTGGATGAACTTCTAGTTATGCATTACTTAGTGTGTGTGTGTGTGTATGTATGTGTGTGTTCTCAGCACCTTGGAAAGTTCTTGCATTAGGGTGCTGTTCTGCAGTCTGAAATCATCTTCCTGACTGTGTAACTTGCCCTGCAGCATCTTGTTCTCACTGAGTAAGGCATCTACCTCCTAAAAAAGAGAATATCGCATGACAGCTATAGAACATTGAGATTATTTTGTCCATAGTGGTCTAGATCAGTGATGTGGAAGTGACTTCGAAACTGTAACCTCGAAAGGTTTGAGCTACTCACTTAAAGTAGCTGAAGTAGCTGAAGTAGTTAAAGTATTAGAGCTACAGTCTAGCTACCATTTTGAATAAGAAGTTAAAGGAATAGTTCATTTCAATAGAAATTATATTTCTCTCATCATGACTATCTTTCTTCTGCGGAACACAAATGAAGATATTTTCATAGATGTATGATGTCCTTATATACATACAATGCAAGTCAATGGATTCCAAAAAGGACATAAAGGCATCATAAAGTTAATCAATTTGACTCAAATGGTTTAATCCATGTCTTCTGAAGCGATACAATGGGTTTTGGGTGAGAACAGACCAAAATGTAACTCTGACATCTGATACGTGCATACAATGTACATGCACTCTGTGCATGCGTCAAGCGCGAAGAAGTGTAATTGAGATTCAAATCATGAGACTGCAAAGGGCTTTGGTCTGTTCTCACCCAAAACCGATCTTATCACTACAGAAGACATGGATTAAACCACTACAGTTGTATGGATTACTTTTATGCTGCCTTTACGTCCTTTTTTGAGCTTGGAAGTTTTTGATCCCATGGACTTACATGGTATGGATATAAACATCTCATACACGTTCCGCAGAAGAAAGAAAGTCATACCAGTTTGAGACAGCATAGGGTAAGTAAATGGTGAGAGAATTATAATTTTTGGGTGAACTTTTCCTTTAACTACACTATATGCTACTAAAAAAAAGTAGCCAACTACATTAAAGTTATTTAAGGGGGAAATATCTTTAGAAATATATACAAATATATAATCAGATGAAATCATTTATTTTTGCAGTATCAGAGCATTTATTGTCACACAAAAAATGAGAATTTCAATTAGGGTGACAACATTAAACTTGAACAAATACATTGACCACTACTAACTAAATACAACTAGAAAACACCCTAATACTGCGAACATACATTAATTGTGAATCACTTTTTGAAAGTCCAAACTGATTCAATTTGGTGTGGAGAAAAGAAAAACACATTTATTTTCTTTTACTGCAGAAAACTCACCTGTGCTTTCTTGCTCTTATTCAAAGCCTGAGGATACAAACAGAAAAGACAACAACAGCATTACAAGTGAAGTCAAATCATGCACAATTTCAAATGCAATAAAACGCTGCTAAAAGGCAGTATCCCCCCCCCCAAAAAAAACGCACTGAAGCTGATTTCATTAGCAAATTGACAACTTCCTTCCCTATGGCAACAAGCACAAAACTATGAAACTTCAATTACCCCTTTATGTTGTCAGTCACCTGCACAATGAAAATGATTTTAAGCTAAGACAGGGTTTCCCAACCTTTACAGACCCAGGATGTTCTCCATTTTTTGATGGTCCAAAATGCATATTTAGTGTGCATCAGAATAATCCACACGACTCCAGTCGACAAATAAAGTTCTTCTGAACCCAAACGACTGATTATTTTTAGAAAAAAAAAACAATACTTATATACTTTTTAACTACAAAAGTCTGTGACGCGCGCTCATGTGAGGGATGACATAAGCTCGTTGGTAAGGCCACGCGTCATGTGGAGGAGGAGGCAGAAAGAGCGTCATTGTTTACAAGAGAAACTTGCATAGACCACAGACCAAGCACGGTTCACAAACCAAAATAGTCCAAAAAAAATTCAAAACAATAATTTCCAAATAATAATAATAATAAAAAAAACATTACTGCAGCAAATAACCATCCTTTATTTCGGAGCAATGCTGTTGCACTATCTACTTGTGCTTTTTCTTTTTCAGAAATATATAGGCTATATGACTGTCAGGAATTCAAGCCACACAAGTTGTAGTTAGTGAAACCAAGTGCGAGAGTGTTTACTGAGATTTACAGGGTTTACATAATGAGATCAATGGTACAGGTGATATCACACAGAAGAGAAGCATCACAAACTTATTTATGCAGGCAGTGATGAGCGAGTGAACTGAGTGCAGATGCGGTGAATTAGAAATCGGTTGATGAGGAGCGGAGCGCTGAGGGATGTGCAGAGCCCGAGGGAGGCGTGACAATGACAAAGTTTTCACACATACCTGAGTTCGCTGGAAAAACAGCACGGGCACAGCCGATGAATTCAGATATCGACCCTTTGTTTCTTTCGATGGTCTGAAATCCTCAGGGGTAAAATGTTCATTGCACACCCTCCAATATTTGAGAGAATGTAGGGGTGTTCTGATATCCAGGTTCAGCACGATAAGCCAGAGCTTCAATCGATCATGATCATGTATAAGCAATCGATGAAAAGTTCATATTTTTCCCGCCGTGCATTTTCTTTGGGGTTTCTTAAGGTCGAAGCATCCAGAATACACATGCCAAACGACCATTTTCAACAATACACTTATACAAATACAAATCTACAGCAAAGACAATTAAACTTTTGTACAGCGCACAACTTCTCTTGTAAACAATGACGCGCTTCCTGCCTTCTCCACGTGTGACTGTACCAACGAGCTTACATCATCCCTCTCATGAGCGCAAGTCACATAGATGTACGGAAGCAAACATTTGTAGTTAAAAATATATAAGTATTGTTTTGTTTCTAAAAATAATCAATCGTTTGGGTTCAGAAGAACTTTATTTGTCGACTGGAGTCGTGTGGATTATTTTGATGCACCCTAAATATGCATTTTGAACCATCAAAAAATGGAAGACATTCACTTGCATTGTTTGAAGGAGGATCCTAAAATGAAATCCTAAAAATCTTAAATACGGTTTTGATGAAGAAAGAAACTCTGATACATCTTGGATGGCCTGAGAGTGAGAAAATTATTAGCAAATTTTCATTTTTGGGTGAACTATTCCTTTAACAAATAATGAGAATAAAGAACAACCGAATAATCAAAAAATCAAAGTAAGATTGTATCTAAAAAAAAACAATCAGTAAGTAATTGTAATCTTAATCCAAATTTGAGGTCTATTTTGACTGGAGTTAAATTAATTATGGAGTCAGATTTAGTCTAAACTAACCGAATAGTAAGAACCATGCACGCCAAAAATACGAACACGTGCTAACCTTCGCCACTCCATGGGACTACGCACTATGTGACTAAAAATGTATATAATTGGCAACAGGCTGGTAAATGTTTAGATTTTACTCACCAGTGAATGATTTGTGTAGTATAGTGGTGGAGTATTCAGCAGTGAGACCCTTTCTCTGCATGTTGAGAGTAAAATTTGTTCTGTGTGTGTCCAAAGACAAGATCTATGCAACAGATTTGTCACTGAATACTGTTTTTTTTTTTTTAATACCCTTCCTGTTCTTTACAGTCAGTTGTTGATTAATTCTAATAAGGCATTGCACAGATGAGATATAAAGCTAATTGAATCTCCCTCATTAACATGTGCTCATTTACATATGCTGTTTACAGAAATGTCTGGTTCACTTAAAAAGACAGTACCGGTTTTAACATGTTTTCAACAAATCAATGTAAATACCTGTAAATAGTACAAATTATGCAATTAAACAACAAACATGTAACAAATATATATATATATATATATACACATACACACACAGTTGTGCTCAAAAGTTTGCATACCCTTGGAGAATTGGTAATATATGTACCATTTTTAAAGAAAACATGAGTGAGCAGGCAAAACACATTTCTTTTATTTCTTATGGGATTCATATTCAACTGTAGGTTATAACAGAATGGCACAATCATAAAACAAAACATGGCAACAATGAAAAAATAAAATGACCCCTGTTCAAAAGTCTGCATACCCTTAGTTCTTAATACTGTGTACTGCCCCCTTTAGCATCAATGACAGCGTGCAGTCTTTTGTAATAGTTGTCTATGAGGCCCCACATTCTTGCAGGTGGTATAGCTGCCCATTTGTCTTGGCAAAATGCCTCCAGGTCATGCATAGTCTTTGGTCGTCTTGCATGAACCGCACGTTTGAGATCTCCCCAGAGTGGCTCGATGATATTAAGGTCAGGAGACTATGATGGCCACTCCAGAACCTTCACCTTTTTCTGCTGCAACCACTGGAGGGTCAACTTGGCCTTGTGCTTAGGGTCATTGTCGTACTGGAAAGTCCAAGAGCGTCCCATGTGCAGCTTTCGTGCAGAAGAATGCAAATTGTCTGCCAGTATTTTCTGATAACATGCTGCATTCATCTTGCCATTAATTTGCACAAGATTCCCCGTGCCTTTAGAGCTCACACACCCCCAAAACATCAGTGAGCCACCACCATGCTTCACAGTGGGGATGGTATTCTTTTCACTATTGGCCTTGTTGACCCCTTTCCAAACAAAGCTCTATTTTGGTCTCGTCACTCCAAATTACAGTGTGCCAGAAGCTGTGAGCCGTGTCAAGGTGTTGTCGGGCATATTGTAACCGGGCTTTTTTGTGGCATTGGCACAGTAAAGGCTTCTTTCTGGCAACTCGACCATGCAGCTCATTTTTGTTCAAGTATCGTCGTATTGTGCTCCTTGAAACAACCACACCGTCTTTTTCCAGAGCAGCCAGTATTTCTCCTGAGGTTACCTGTGGGTTTTTCTTTGTATCCCGAACAATTCTTCTGGCAGTTGTGGCTGAAATCTTTCTTGGTCTACCTGACCTTGGCTTGATATCAAGAGATCCCCGAATTGTCCACTTCTTAATAAGTGATTGAACAGTACTGACTGGCATTTTCAAGGCTTTGGATATCTTTTTATATCCTTTTCCATCTTTATAAAATTCCATTACCTTGTTACGCAGGTCTTTTGACAGTTCTTTTCTGCTCCCCATGGCTCAGTATCTAGCCTGCTCAGTGCATCCACGTGAGAGCTAACAAACTCATTGAATAATTATACACAGACACTAATTGCAATTTAAAAAGCCACAGATGTGGGAAATTAACCTTTAATTGCCATTTAAACCTGTGTGTGTCACCTTGTGTGTCTGTAACAAGGCCAAACATTCAAGGGTATGTAAACTTTTGATCAGGGCCATTTGGGTGATTTCTGTTATCATTATGATTTAAAAAGGAGCCAAACAACTATGTGATAATAAATGGCTTCATATGATCATTATCCTTAAATAAAAGACAGTTTTTTTGCATGATCAGTCATATTTTCAAAATCAATGCCAAAATGTCACAATTTCTGCCAGGGTGTGCAAATTTTGAGCACAACTAATATATATATAATATGCAATATAATATCATATTTATTGATTGAATACATTGATTTGTTCACTTTTAAAAAGCTAGAATGTGACCAAAATGATGAAAAACTAATAAAATATAATTAGTAAAATTAATATTTTCATAATGTACCTACTTAGAAAGTCCCTTGTATAATTAACATTTATAATTAAATTTGGCTGACGATTAATTGTCAAACAAATAATTTAGATTATGACAATTAATTGACTGTTTTAGGGCTTTCATGATTAATTGTCATATAAATTGTCATATTTCTTAAGGTGCGTGTGTGCTTCATATACCTTAAGAAGTCATTTTTATATATTTAACATCAAATGTATAAATAAAATAATAAAACAGGGATGTATGATTTACTTTAAAGGCTTTAAAACTATAAGAATGACATAAAAAGATTTTTTTAAATATCAAAATATTTCTAAATACTTAAAATATGTCTCTCATTTTGGCCAACTTTCATTTTGGTCAATTTTACATTTACACTGTTGTTTTTGGAACTCATCAAAAAAAAAAAAAAAAAAAAACATTTTATAAAAATAATTATAATATAATACAAAATATATTTTTATTCTATTTATATATTATATTATATTATATTATATTATATTATACAATAGTAAAATATTTCAGTCCTAATTTCTTCACTTTCACACGTCATTTTAATGCTCTTTGATTAAACCCACAAGCCCTTATTTCTCATGAATGAGATTTTATTTCATAATTGTATCACTCCATAGAAATAGAGTAAGTGTGTCTCTCCTCTGTGTCACTGTGTGTCATTTACACTGTGTGTATGAACCCGCTTTGACCAGGAACATTTTCCATTACACGACTGTTACATTAAAGTGAAACTGGAGCACTTTGCGTTTACTATCAAAGTTTATGTTTGCTCTTGTTATATTTTCGTGGGAGTTTGGTGCAAGCCTCTGCTGACAGCGCAAGCATCAGAGCTCATGAGAAGTGCTTCATGTGCTCTTCCAGACAGGAGCTGCTCACGGTGCGGCTCAGTGATGCTCACTGTAACTGAATGGCACACAAACGTGCCATTCATGCCATTTATATATTCACTTAAAATTCCCTTATTTGCCCTTTAAAATGTGATTGGAATTTGAAGTGCACAATAATCATGGTTATTTCAGATAACCACGATCAGACAATTATTTAATAATCGTGACAGTCCTACCCATATGAATCGATATCAAATCGAAATTGGAATCGAATCAAGAGCTTGTGAATCGGATCGGGAAATCTGTATCAATACTCAGCCCTACTGTATATGTTTTAAATATATCTATCTAACAACTGACCCCTGGTTAAAAATCTTGAGCTGAAGGATCAATGCCTCAGTTCAACACATTCATGTAGATGTATGATTTTTTTTGTGGAAATGCTGTACTGTGCTATATTTTGAGCAATACAACTTGATCGGTATAAGTAACTGCGTTACAGTGCAATCACTCTTCCTCCCTAGTGAAAGTAAGACTTTTTGAACTTTCAGTGCAACACCAGGAAATTACTTAATAATCGCCCCACTGGCTCAGTCACTGTAGTGTTAAACTAGGAAGGATAATTACTCAGAGCCCATTAAAATCAAGGCAAGTAAACAGCACACAAAGCAAATCCGCAAGGCCGTGCATTTGAAAAACAGGCCTGCAGCAAAACCTGATGTCTACCTCATGGCAATGACCTGGAGGAAAGTCTTTACCTTCTGTGCTTTGACGTAATCTTTCTCTAGAGTCAAGATCTTCTGACGGACATTGTTGAGCTCTATAACACAGAACATGAAGCTACAACTGAGAATAAAAAGGAACAAGATAATAAACACACTTTTTATGTGGTGCTATAGAGTGCATTTACCTGTAGCTACCTGTATTTATGTGTAGAAATCTCAGCTGTGTTTAACACATTTGTCTATATTTAAATATATTCTCCATGCACCAGTTTTCACCCCAAATAAACACAGAAAATCTATATTTATTTTTTTTAAAAGAAGAAAAAAAAAAAGTTGCATATTGCATCTGAGCGCCGATGCATTATTTTGGCAACATACAGATGTTATCTTATCAGACATCTGGTTATGAAGTACTAGTAGTTACAATCTGCTGGGTTAAAGAAATCACCTCTGTTGTCCCGTGTCTTGAATTAGTAAAGGTTTAGGGTTACAAAGTCTCTACTCACCTGCTGTATTTTTCCGCAGGTCATCGGACAATTGGTAGTTCTGCGTTCTCAGCTCTAAGAGTTGAGCCTAAAGTTACACAAATTTTTAAAAAAGTGCAAACAGAATTATAAAATTACTATATTACATTATAAATATTATTGATTATAGATTATTGAGAGAAATGGTGATCACCAAGAAAACAATTACATCATCATAGTAGAATCATATGAATCCTGAGTCTGTTTATGCTTTTAATCCTTACTGTTGATTTATTTATGGAAGTGAAACTTTTATTATATAAATTATTGACTATTAAAGCACAATGGTAACCACCAAGAAAAAATATAACACGATTGCATCATATGGCTCCCGGTTTATGTTATAAGGCCAGTTAATATGTTGAGTTGTAACTTATTAACCCTTGTGCGACCTTCGGGACATTTTTGTCTTGTTCATTTTTTATTTTTCGATCATTTTGGCTGTGTTAATGCCAACGGCATAAATTTTGCCAAAGGCGTGTATTTTGGGGGAACCTCAGTTCCTAAAATACATCTATAATACACTGTGTACACAAAATAGTTACACTCAGGAACATGATCCCAGTGCCACTAAAGCATAAAATCATGAATTCTATGATATTATGCTTTCATTCTGGAGCTCTGGCTTCAAAATTTTAATTTGTAATATTTTCCACCAAATGGCGCCATTTTTCCTCATGTTTAGCCTATGGAGCAAATACATGCTTTTTTCCTATTTTCTGTTTGCTGTATTACAGAGCACTGCAGGCAAAGTGAATAAATGATGCAGCTAAAATTATGTGGGTGTGTTGGTATGGATGTCAGAGTGTGTTTTGTATGTGTGTATTGAGAAATGTGTGTGTGTGTGTGTGTGTGTGTCCAGGTACTCCCTACGTTGCGGGGACCAAATGTCCCCACAAGGATAGTAAAACATGAAATTTTTTACGTTGTAGGGACAATCAGTCGGTCCCCATGAGGAAAACAGCTTATAAATCATACTAAATTATGTTTTTTGAAAATGTAAAAATACAGAACATTTTCTGTGAGGGTTAGGTTTAGGGGATAGAATATAAAGTTTGTACAGTATAAAAACCATTATGTCTATTGAGAGTCCTCATAAAACATGAGTAATTTATTTACTATTGCAGGTGGTATAGCTATGTGTGTGTGTGTGTGTGTGTGTGTGTGTGTGTGTGTGTAAAAACAACAGTGGCATTATGTAAACAAACTGGCTTTTAAAGGGTTAAAAATCCTTAAAATGAATGAATATTTGGTAGCTATGATCAGGACTGATGTTGGTTAAAAAAAATTAACTCAATGAAAGTGGAAAATAATATTAATATATAATACTATTATGGCAGTTTTTTGACGTGGACATTTTTGTCCTCGAAGGACCTCTGAGTAACTTTTTTTATTGACGCACAATGGTTTGTTAACGTAATGGAAACATTTAATTCAAGAGTCTGGAACACTGGTTGCAATGAAACTGAATGTTAGATGCATCTGGGCTTGTAAACAAGATGATGACAAGAGAATAACATCTAAAAGCCTGAAAACATTATGATAGTCACTGCCAGCAAACCTAGCTAAAATGACATAAATTCTGGCATTTCACATTTAAAACGGGCATTTAGTTACTCAGAAAATGACATCTGTGTACTTAGCTAACGATGACTATTAGACATAAATAACAGGTCAGCATGCTAGCAGGCTAACATATCTCACAAGCTCGTTAAATAGCCCCTGTATTTCGTGTCATTTAGCCAAAAAGTCGTCTTATTGACTAAATCGTTTAATACATTCAAGAAAACCGTTAAAAAACGATTTTCTTGCCTGATTACAGTAAACTTGGCATGCTAACCGCTAACGCTAACAGCCTCCATTCGCCTCACTGAATGAACCTCCACATCATACATCCCCCATAAAGCCATGTTTCCACATATTCCCACTCAAAATTATTTCAAAATATATTAACAGTCTTGTATCTTTATAACCCAATAAAAGCGAAAATAAGGTTATTTGTACCTGCATGCGGTGGAACTCCTCTTCTGACAGTGCTTGCGCCATCTTCACCCAAAGCAAAGCACTGCTAGAATGAATAAGTTAACGCTATCTCCTCAATTACTGTATTTTCTGACCAAACGGCGTGTCATTCTGATAAAATGAGGCTTAAAGCTGCAACTTTCTGGTTTCTCCCATCTTCTCATCTGAACGGCTTGGTTTGTTGACAGACACTCATCCGTGTGTAATGCTCGCACCTGTCCTGCAGATGGCGCACTGACATAGTGCATAAAAAGATGACATGGGATATGTGTTTAAAAAAAAAAACTAGCGAGCATACTACCTAGACAGGATTTTTGGGCGATGACTATGCTCAGAAATGCTGTCGTGTAGACAGCTCACTAGGTTTTGAGTCATAGCCATGGTTTTTAATTGCTACAGAATATTCTTAGATCGCTCATGGGGAAATAAGTTCAGTTAATAACTGTGCTATCTATTACAGAATTAAAGGAATAGGTCACCCAAAAAAAATAAAAAAAATTATCTAAACATTTACCTACCCTCATGCTATCTAAGAGGTGTATAACTTTCTTTTATATATATATATATATATATATATATATATATATATATATATATATATATATATATATATATATATATATTGTCTATTGTGTATTCTATATATACTTTCTTTTCTTTTCAGTGTTTATTTATTTTGTTTTATTCAATTTGTAATTATTTTTTAAGTCTTGTTGCTGTTTTGTATTGTTGTGCACTGGAAGCTCCTGTCACCAAGACAAATTCCTTGTATGTGTAAGCATACTTGGCAATAAAGCTCATTCTGATTCTGATTCTGAATGGGTATCATCATTCTGAAGTTCCAAAAAGCACATAAAGTCAGCATAAAAAGTAATCCATATAACTCTAGTGGTTAAATGCATATCTTCAGAAGCGATATGATAGCTCCTAAAGGCATGAATTGTAATTTTGCAATATATTTAGGAAATCATGACCACCCACATTAAAATGAAGGCTCCAGTCATATCAGTAATCTTTTAAAAGCTGTTTTATTCTACATGGAGGGGGTCCACACATGGGGGCTGCCATGTTAGAATCACATGACCAGCTGAATACTACTCACTTAATCTCAGTAGCTGTCCTTTTATTTGACACTTTCACTCATTGATTAAATTTATCATGGCTGTGAATATACATTTCTACAATGGCACCTGAAACTGAAAACTATTGATTTTAAATGATGCTGCATCCAAGCCGCTAGGTGTCAGTCCAAGATGACACAAAGACAAAAATTACTGAGTGCACCATTAAATCCTTTTTTACTATAAATTCTCCTCCCTGCCCAGTAGGTGGCGATATGCATGAAGAACGCAAATCACTAAAAACAAAAGAAGAAAGAATGTGGAAGTGAAAGTGGAGACTTATAGTAAAAAAAAAAAGGGATTACATTTTTGCTGTGTCTCGTTTCAAAGGTTGTGTGCTCTGGAGGTCGCTTTTGTCTGCCACATACATCACAGAGGCTGTCTCGTTTCAGAAATGCAAGTAGGACCTTCGAATGTGACCTTCTTTCACAGGAATTCGGAGGATGCAAAAGGTGTATCCTTTGTTGGCACTCACAACCCACAATCCTTTGCTTCAACGGAAATTAACCATTTCTTTGAAAAAATGATGCCGATTCACCCGAAAATATGATTTTCAAATGCAAGTAATGTTAATTCAAAGTTGAAGTACCTCAGTAGATGGAAGTAAAATATATAATATGAAAAATTTTAATAATATATAAGATAAAATAAAGTATTATGAAGTACATTTTAAATTACAGCCACAAAAATTTTCTTTTCTCTCTACATCATTATAACTCTCCTAAAGTTTACCTCAGAGATTCCCTTCGCACTCAGAGAGCTCGTGCAGGTTGAGAGCAAGGCGTGTTGTCATAGCAACCATAATACGTTCTGTTTCCGTTTGTCCTACAAAGGCCGTCTCATTTAAACAAAGCTCATTCTAGGTTGAGGGCGCTCTGTATACCGCTGGCTTCAAAGGATGAATCCTATCTAGCACCAGCCTTTGATCTGTTTCTCACCCACTCCTATCATATCGCTTCAGAAGACATGGATTTAACCACTGGAGTCGTAGATTAGTTTTATGCTGCCTTTTTGGAGCTTCAAAAGTTTAGTACCCTTTAACGTACATTGTGAGGACCTACAGAGCTGAGATATTCTTTTAAAAATCTTTGTGTTCAGCAGAAGAAAGGAAGTCATACACATTTGAGATGGCATGATGGTGAGTAAATGAGAGAATTTTCATTTTTGGATGAACTAGGCTATTCCTTTAAGCTGTAGGTGTATATCAGTATTTGTAATGTGAACTTTACTGTATCTGTTTGTAGTCAAAACATTAGCAATTTTAGCATCATGATTTTCACATGAGTAGTTACTTTTTTACCTGGATGGAATATGATTTAAAGTAACATGCATGAAAATTCAAGCTGATTCTGATTTAATCCAGTTTTTGTAATAATTCAATAATTAATCAAAGTAAATGACAAAATAGAAGGTAACAAACAGTTAGCAACACTGTAGCACTTGGCCTGTCAGAGGAAAACAACAACTGTAGTTTTGTTGGCTGTGCTATTATTGTGACATTGGCCTTGGTAGCTGTGTTAGTCAGAAGATTTTACTGCACGTCAGTGACAGTAAAGGACAGTTATTAGTGAATATTTTAGGGAAATCCAGCTGAAGTTTCAGGCATTTGTCACTTTTTGACTTTGAGTTGCTTATTTGTGGACTGGACTTAGCATTTGTTTATTGAGATATACTGTATATTCATCTATATATCTCTAACCATTTCTTCATCCAGTTTTCTTTCACTCTCTTTTCTTATTTACCTCTCTCCATCTAAGGTCTCCTTCCGCCGCAACCTTCACACTCTCTCACCCACTCGCTTCTCTTCCATACTCTGCATCCCTTCCTTCCACTAATCATTTAACTTCACTTGATTTAAATGAAGCTACATATGCTCTTTGCTCAACAGTAACTTCTTGTCTTGGTAGTGTCTGCTCTCTTACCTTCAAGCCAGCACGTGCCACACCCTCCAGCCCCTCGATGTTGGAGACACTTTGTGAACACCACACCAAGCTGAAGGCTGTGGAGAGATAGTGGCGCAAGTCAAAAGACCCTGCTGACCTGAGCAAGTATCAATCACTTCTCTCCTCTTTTTCTGCCAGTGTTTCTAGTGCTAAAATGGATTATTACCAGAATAAGATCAGTAACAATTCAGATTCACGTAAACTATTTTCAACTTTCTCATCTGTTCTCTATCCTCCCCCACCACATCCTACTACTTCTCTGACTGCTGATGACTTTGCCACGTTTTTTACTGACAACGTAGCAAGCATCAGCAGCCAGTTCTCTACACCTAACACCCACAGCCACTCTCTTCCAACATTCCATCCTCTGTTCTCCTCTTTCTCCCCAAAGTGCTTCTTTGTAACCGTCCTACCACCTGTCCACTTGACCCTATCCCCTCACATCTTATGCAAGCTGCCCCTCCATCAAACTTACCCGCACTCACACACATTATCAACACATCTCTCACAACTGGAAACTTTCCCAATACATTAAAGCAGGCTCGAGTAACACCACAGCTCAAAAAATCAACACAACCTGTTGATAACCTGACAGTAGTCAACAACTACAGACCAGTCTCTCTCCTACCCTTTCTGTCTAAAACTATTGAGAGGGTCATATTCAACTAGTTGTCTGCTTTTCTCTCACAGAACAACCTGCTCGACTCAGCTTCAAAAAATGACACTCAACAGAGACTGCTCTCTTGTCAGTAGCTGAAACCCTGCGAATGGCAAGAGCTAACTCCAAATCATCCATCCTCATCCTCCTTGACTTGTCTGCTGCTTTCAATATAGTGAACCACAAGATTCTCCTGTCCACCCTCTCTGACCTGGGCATCACAGGAACTGCGCTTGGATGGGTTAAGTCATACCTCATTGGCAGATCTTTCAAGGTCTCCTGGAGAGTCCAAGTCCAAGTCACACTAGCTGACCACTGGTGTTCCTCAAGGATCAGTGATTGGACCCCTCCTCTTCTCGATATACACAACATCATTCGGACTGATCGAGGCACATAACTTTTCCTATCACTGCTACACAGATGACACGCAGCTCTACCTGTCGTTCCAGCGTGATGACCCTACTGTCTCAGCACTTATCTCTGCCTGCCTCTTGGACATTTCAACCTGGATGAAGAAACGCCACCTTCAGCTCAACCTTGCCAAGACAGAACTTCTCGTGATCCCACCCAACCCATCTGTTGACCACAACCTCACTAGTTATCTCAGTTCAACTACACTAACACCAACCAGAACAGCTCAGAACCTGGGAGTGGTGTAGATGACCAGCTTAATTTTACCACGCACATTTCATCAACCACACGGTCTTGCAGATTCACGCTCTACAACATCAGGAAAATCAGACCTTTTCTGTCTGAATATTCTGCACAGCTCCTGGTCCAAGCTCTGGTCATTTCAAGACTGGACTACTGTAATGCTTTTTTGGCTGGCATCCCAGCTAAAACAGTTAAGCCACTGCAGATGGTCCAGAATGCAGCAGCGCATTTATATATATATATATATATATATATATATATATATATATATATATATATATACATATATACATACTTCTCTGTCTCTTTCTTCTGTGCTAGCACCTATACTACTACAGCCACCTTGAGAACTTGGCAATACAATAGATGTTGTTGAACTCTGTATGACAAATTGCTTGCTTTGTTCCTCATTTGTAAGTCACTTTGGATAAAAGCATCTGCTAAATGTAAATGTAAATATAATTTACATTCATGTTCGTGGCTTTGAAAGTTTCATAGAAAGAAGTTACAAAGAAAGTTATAAATACACTCTATATGAAGTATACAGTATACATAGTAAATGAATTCACTAACTGTGTTGTACACTAATTAATAATTTCCACCCTTATTGCCCAGTAAAAAAAGATAGTTCATTGAACACATGTTGACCTTGTTCCAGATAGCACACGTACATCTTTGAGATGTCTGTTTTAGATCTTTTCATCTGGAAAGCATCACAATCTAATTAAAATCTGCTAAATATCGTAAAAAGATCAGATTTACAAACATTCTAAATCATAAACATCTCAAAGACATCTGCTGAATGTCTTTTTGACATCTGAGACATACTTATTGACATACATTTTATGAATGGATTGCAGATCAGCAAACAACATTAAAAAAAAACCCAAAATAAAACAAACTGTGGGTTTCCAGATGTAAACACACACATTAAATAGACATTTGGTTGATGTACATGTGCTATCAGGCTATGACATGCTGGAGCATATTGTCACACTACTGTATGGTGAAAACTTCCTTTTGTGACAACTAGATAACTATAAAAATATATTGAACTTGTGACAATTACCAAACAGGTAGAATGCAAGCGCACAAATAAGGATGATACATTTGCAGCAGCCATAAAAATATTTTAAATATTGACACGTACACTAAAGCCCAAAACCATAAAACACAGAACTGAAACAGTAACTGCTTTGTTGAACAGTATATTTATGATATTATGGTTGCAGGCTATAAGAGAGACAGAAAGACACTGTCTGATGCTTCCTGTCTTTCTGATCTGCCCCTTTCAGCAGAACTCCTGCCTGGTTGTGGGGTGGTGGAGTATTTTAGGAGGGAACAGATGAAGAGCCGGTCTTCTTCCTTTTTTAATCCACCAAAGCAGTTTAGTGATTTCAGTAATAGCTTATTTCTTAGTGGCCAGCGGAGTAAAGCAGGCATACATCTCAAACTTGCTAGTAACCTACAGATCAAGAGATCTAAATTGTCTTCTACAGACAGTTTTCTCTTTCAGGTCAACTACTGGAAGCAACAGTTACTCAATATTTAGTTTAAAGGAATAGTTCACCCAAAAATGAAAATTCTCTCATTATTTACTCACCCTCATGCCATCCCAGATGTCTTTCTGCTAAACACAAACAAAGATTTTTAGAAGAATATCTCAACTCTGTAGGTCCATACAATGTTTTTATTTTTTTACTATATATTCTCCTCCCTGCTCAGTAGGTGCGATATGCACAAAGAACGCAAATCACCAAAAACAAAAGAAGACTATGGAATTGAAAGTGGACTTTTATAGTAAAAAAGGACTTAAATATTGAATACTGTTTCTCACCCACACCTATCATATTCCTGCTGAAGACATGGATGTAACCACTGGAGTATTGTGGATTACTTTTATGCTGCCTTTATGTGCTTTTTGGACCTTTACATTTCTGGCCACCATTGACTTGTATTGTATGGACCTACAGAGCTGAGATATTCTTCTAAAAATCTTTCTTTGTGTTCTGCTGAAGAAAGAAAGTCATACACATCTGGGATGGCATGAGGGTGAGTAAATGATGAGAGAAATTTCATTTTTGTGTGAACTATCCCTTTAAGAAAACATCATGTGTAAACATAGGTTGTCAGCACTAACCATATCATGAAACCTCTATGTGCTGTTTCAGTCAACTTAGACATGGTTTGTGGTGTTTAAATAAAGCGGTCCTAAGCTATCCACCACTCTATTCAAACATTGTGAGGTTCTTGATGCTTCTCTTGTTTCAGCCATCATTTAGATCTAATCAGGCTTATTTGCATGCATCTTTTGCATAAAAGGCACCTCAGAATTTGTGTCTGGGATGGGTTTGAAATATTACAGGCATGTGATCAGCTGAATCAAGAGCTTACTGTTTCAAAACACATTGCAATTGAGAATGTGAAAATCCTGGCTAAAAGGCCATCATTTGTCAAGAATTATGAGCCATCTGATTCAGATAAACAAAGTTCTAAATTGGCTTCTAATGAGTCAAATTACCAATGCTTCATCAGTTTAAATTTAGTGTAAAGCTTTTTAGCAAGCATCACTATTACTTTTGCTTATGCTCATTTGAATAAACTAATTCTAAGTATTAAGAATTAAGAATTAAACTTCTGTCCAGAACTCGTCCTGCACCATTTGTGCTACAAACAAGAATGATACCTCAAATTGTGTGGCTTGTTGAAGAGAGGTGTGCTAGTGATCAGACTTACAATTTTCACATGGCGGACCAAAAACATGCAGAAAAATCCCATAGACTTGCATTGAAAGAAGGACCCGAGCCATATTCAGGGACCACAAAATTTAACTCTGAACACCCTTACAACTGCATAGCTACGTCCTAGCAACCATGCACAACACCCTAGCACTTTGGCAATGACTTCTGCATGGGCAAGCGCCACTCACATTTGCTTCTGAAACTAAACAGTTATGTGTAGAATGGCAGGGTATCAATACTGATTTTCAAGATTGAATTACAAGCTCTCGATTCAATACAATTCTGAATCGATTTGATATTGATTGATTTAGGAACATTTTAGTTACAGTGTCAACTAGCCTGTTTCAGTTAACCATCAGGCCACTGTAGGGACCAAACGCCAATTGTTTGAATCACATGTTGACAGGAGGGTTTCTGAGGCCTGTTCCAACAAAGTTCCAAGCCAGTGATGAATAATGTTTTGATGTATTTATTATATATAAAAAAAGAGTTAAAAATCCAGAGATATATTACATACACGTCCAATACGACACGATAGGCACCATCCAAATACATAAAACATGGTCAAAAATGTTTGTGCTTTCCTGCCAAAACACCTCACTTCCTCTTCCCCTGTGATCACCTATATAGCACCTGCCATGCCCCAAGCGCCACCCAGTATTCAACAAAGGAATTACAGTAGATTAAAAGGAAAATATAAAAATACAACATACAAAATGTTAAATATAAAACAAACAATGAAATGGCTCCTACACACACTAATATGTTTTCTTTTGAAAACGCATTCATTTCGCAACGTTTTCATCCACAAT
This sequence comes from Myxocyprinus asiaticus, assembly GCF_019703515.2. Lineage (NCBI taxonomy): Eukaryota > Metazoa > Chordata > Actinopteri > Cypriniformes > Catostomidae > Myxocyprinus > Myxocyprinus asiaticus. Next base: position 7,507,712 of record NC_059367.1, on the reverse strand, counting down.
GAGGCGGCATTTTTGTCCAGCGAAAACAGTTTTTGAAAATTGCTCTCCCAAGTGGATAAATTTGAAAATGCAGTCTTTGCGTTATAGTGTGGACATGGAACAAGGAGATATTCTGAAACAATGATGTACTTGTTGTCATGTGATTCAGTCATGTGATCAATTCAACCCAAAACAATCAAGAAGATGGCGGCTAATGTTGTAGCAGCATTGTTGTGCTAGCTATTCACTTTAATAGTGTTGTTAAAGATAAATGTTACTTTGTACAACCTTCACATTGCATTCCTAAAAGTCAATGGGAAGTTTACTCGGAATTGCTGTCTGGTGGCGGAACATGAGGACAAATACATTTCAGACCATAAATTGAAATGACTCAGGGCCACACTTCTTACGTTTTTTTTTTCGTTTTTTTCTCACATGCGCAGTAAGGGGACGTTTCAGTGTGGACGAGCAGCTTTTGGAAAACATTTGGAAACAGCAGTGTAGATTTCATTTCAAAAACGAAAACGGCATTTTCAAATGTATCCAGATTACTGTGGACGTGGCCTCAGAGACCCAGCGTAACAGAATTGCAATGTAAAAAAAGTTACATCCCCGAGCTTATCAACTTTCATAAATGTTTTCATAAACATTCATAGTATATTAAATATACTTCATTACATAGAGCAGGGGTCAGCAACCTATAGCATGCATGCTAGCATTGTCACGTGGAGGGGTAATCACTAGCACGCCAGCAATGGCGAGAGAGGAGATTCCGCACCTGCATTACAATCTACACCTTCGTGTAATCCTTCCTCATGATCACGCAGCATGTTTCATGAGCTGAATGGGAGGCTAAACAAAAAGTTAAATTGTGACGAGACTGCAGTATACCCAACAGACTCGTGCAGCATGTGCAAGCCATTTGCACATCACGAGCCGGCAGCGCTTCACTTTTGGTTAATCGCACGAGTAAATGCACACACTTTGCTTCGGTCAGGCTGTGCGGATGACAGCCTACATTCTGTGTTTCATTTGTTTCTTTTTGCTTTCAGTACAACACGTGATGTAATAAGGAAAACACCACTATTAATCCTTGAGATTTCCAAACCAGCATACAGGTACACCCTCCTTGACATAATATAAGAAATATATAAGATTCCACACAGTTTCGTGATCAGTAATCAAATAAGCAAATTTGTGACATTAAAATCGCATACATTTCCATGTTTTTGTGTGTGTGGTTCATGTCAAAAAGGTTGCTGACTCCTGACATAGGGGGTACTTTTTCTATTATTTTGATTATATCAGTAAATATATCATCAATATCAACAGTTCTCATTAGTTTTAAATAGTCAAATTTCCTAACTGTTAATGACTTTACCTTTACTGCTTAAAATAAATAATTTTGCACATACTTTTTTATGTTGAACTGTGTTGTGAAATCAGAACTTCCACTTACTGTCTAAAATAAAGTAGTGACATTTTGCAACCCGAAGTGTCCCAGCATTGCAATTTTGCAAGTTTTTCCAAAACTCACCCCAAATCAAAATATGCATAAAAATTGCATAAAAATTATGATTTTTATAACCACAGGCTCCCTAAAAGCACTTTCAAAGAAAGTTTTTTTTTTTCTCCATTATAATCAGTGCTTGGGTCTCTGAGAGTTAAAATCCTTATTTGTTACCCTTATTTTACCTAATTTGCCCTAATTTGTAGTGTCTCATTTATATCTAAAGCATTAAATGAAGCTGTAAACTACACACACACTTACCATGTACTGTGGGAGCTGACAGTGGTGGTCTGGTATATCAGAGGGCTTGTACAGGAAATGTCTCAGATTAGACACACTAATATCATCAAGACTGTACAACTGAGTGTTTGCCACACACTGCAAAGCATTCTGTGATCTGACAGCCTCCTCGATTTTCCTCTTGTATTCTGTCACAGCATAAAAAGCTTCTTTAACTTTAGACAAAAGCACAAGGCATATACTACATTCAAGAGGGTTTAAGTATGCCACATAAGCATAAACGTAGCAGTCAGGATTGAATAGAGGGAGGCAGATTGGCATCCAGATCTCTCCAGCTTGGAAGGCTGAGGCATTAATGAGGTTAGAGAGGAGGTGAAGGTCAGTGGCCTTCAGTCTAGCAAACTCCATGACCATGTTCTCCTGAATGATGGAGACAAGTGAGTTATTGGCAATGAGAATGGAGAAGACCAAATTTGGGGTGACAGCTTTTTGGAGGATGTGGCTCAGGACTTCTCTGTAAGAGGATGGCAGAGGTAGGTACTGGACCACAGAGAGCTTGAAGCTCGACTCAGAATCCATGACATCAAGAAGCATGTCCAGAATCTTCTCTGAACCAAACAGCAGACACCGCAGGTCATAGTTTTTGTGACATTCAAAGATGCGGTTTATGCTGGCATGGGTGAGCATGCTGACGATCTGATAGTAAACATGGAGCAGTTCACTGGGGAGTTGTCACTCAGACTGATGAGTGGTGGAAACGGATACCAACACCAAAGGCCCCTTCTGCAAGAAGACAACCGTGTGCTTATCTGATGAAAAATGATACAGAAAAGAGGAATACTTGCAGTTGTCTTTCATTTTTTGTCTAAAAATATTTAACCATCAGAGACCCAAGCATGGATATTGATGGGGAGAAAAATTCTCCTCCTTGGAAGTGTTTTTAGGTAACCACTGTTTATAACAATTGTGTTTTTTATTGCGGTGAATTTTGGGAGAACTTTGTAAAATTCCAGCACTGGGCATGTTTCTTTAGACAGTAAGTGAAAGTTATGAATTCACAATTCAACACACAAATTATATGAAAAAGAATTTATTACATGCAGTAAAGGTAAATTCATGAACAGTTAAGAAATGTGACTATTTAAAACTAACAAAGACTATTAATATTGATATACACTCACTGAGCACTTTATTAGGAACACTATACTTATACTGGGTAGGGCCTCCCTTTGCTCTCAAAACAGCCTCAATTCTTCGTAGCATGTATTTCACAAGATTTTGGAAACATTCCTTTGAGATTCTGGTCCATGTTGACATGATTGCATCACGCAATTTCTGCAGATTTGTCAGCTGCACATTCATGCTGCAAATCTCCCCTGGGAAGGCCACTGAAAACAGTGAACTCAATGTCATCTTCATGAAACCAGTTTGAGACGACTTTTGCTTTGTGACATGGTGCATTATCATGCTGGAAGTAGCCATTCAAAGATGGGTAAATTGTGGCCATGAAGGGATTCACATGGTCAGCAACTATACTCAAATTGGCGGTGGCATTCAAGCGATGATTGATTGGTATTAACAGGCCCAAAGTGTGCCAAGAAACATTCCCCACACCATTACACAACCACCACCAGCCTGGACTGTTGACACAAGGCAGGTTGGGTCCATGGATTCATGCTGTTGGTGCCAAATTCTGACCCTATCATCTGTGTGCCCCAGCAGAAATTGAAGTTAAAGATTCCTAGAACCAAAATGCTGATCTTTACAACGTATAATGTAATATCAAGAATTTCTTTAATCTCCAAATAACCATTTAGCCAACTCAAGAACCAAATATATCAAAGTGGTTTTACAGTACATAGCTTCCTTTGTTGTCTCCAAATATCTGCCATTGTATCTTCATTCCAAAAGGACAAAGCTGGAACTTCTACAGCACAATAAGTCATGGGATCTTTGAGTTTCACCTAGGCCAAAGTACCTGGAAACTCATTAGAAACTTCCAGAGTATTTGTTGAATGATTGTTTGTTGGCCTCACAGGTTGAAACTTCCTACTTCCTCTATTCTCGCTCCTGAGCATGTAGCCTGTGTCTCATTTCCCTCTATAAGTGTCCTCTGTATCCAGAATTGTGTTCTTTTAAGGGTGCAAAATCTTTTTTCTATTTATGTTACACAATGAACCTGTGACTCTCCATTACATTTCAGCATATAACATGATGCCTGGGGATCAGAGCAGTTAATAATCTATGTAATAGGACAAACATGATGGTTCTTTTCTTATTGGTCAGTGGCAGTACTTACTGAGGAGAGGTTACAGTGGGGCAAATGTGTAACTGTTTGAATAATAAAGCTCTGTCCAAATAGTTCTTGGCATTTTCATTATACCACTTAGTCACAAGTCACTCACTTCATTGTCACTTAAGGGCATTAAACTTGGTTTTAAATAGATTTCTATAAGTTATCAGTGCATGAACACTTGACATGTAGATTATATCACAAATGTATCTTAATTTGACACACAAAAATTGTCTAACAAAGCTGGATTTGTTCTATAGATCAGGGTTTTTCAACCTCTGGGAAAGGCGCAACATTATGGTGTTCATTCCAGTGACTATGAACACCGTTCACAGACTCTTTTTAAATCAGAAGATTCATCAAAAAGATTAGATCAGGAAAAGTTTTATGCAAATAACATCTTTACGCCAGTAGGTGGTGACAAGTATGAGTCTTTTATGTGTTATAAGTGACCGATTCATAAAAAAAATGAGCCGTTTACAACTGAAACAATGGAAGTTAACAAGAATGATTTGTTCACTTTAAAGACTCATTCAAAACCAAACACTGATTCATTCACGATCGAAATGCTACTGTTGTTTTAGATGTAACGCTTGGACTAAACGACGGAAGTGTGACGAAAAGTACTTAAAATACAGATTCTTGTGCATCATGCTAAATAACGAACCACATACACAATATGCTGTAGGTTCTGAGGTGCTTGCAATTGCCAGTTTAAAACTTGTGAAACTACTGAGACACGTACAAAGTAAACACCCGAACTTCAAAGAAAATCTGGTTCTCTTTTTCCCCGTAAAGTGTCAGGGTTGACAAACCAAAAACTAACCAAACCACAGAGCGAAGCAATGATTTCAATAATCTCAACAGAAGCAAGTATCGTTCATGTTTATTTACAGTGAGTGAATTTTTTATCCTACGTTATCAACCTCCACGGCTTTACCATAGGAGAGAGCATATTGGTCAGCTTGGACCACGTGAGTCTTCAAAGCCAATCATACAATGGTCCTAATGTTTGTGAACCGCATTCAGAGTTTAACTACAGTAAATGACCGTTTGCGGATATCTTTGGGCTGAGCTGTAAACTGACGTAAACCTGTTGCAAAATTGTCTGTGACTTCTCTTATAAAACAGCAATTTTATCGTAGTAATCTCCACATATAGCTCACTCCAAAAAGATTGTTTAGTGTAAAACATGTTGAAGATTAGCAGACAGGCGGTCAATTCATTAAGTGATAAGCTGTTTCCTCACAAAAGCAAATGATTCAGTGTACGGACCCTTACAAAAATCGAGAGTTCATGGCAAATTTGCCACAAATTTGCCACTGATTATTTTCACATGCAAATTTGCAGTAAATTGTCCATTGTTGCCAAAGGTTTGCTGCAGGTTCACCACTACCAGTGAAGAGCTGCAGTGCAAACTTCTGGCAAACATTTGAGTTAATAATAATGAACTGCAAATTTGTGGCACGTTACGGCTAGTTCTCCAGAAGCATCTCCTCCGCAGACGTCCATTCAAAAAGGTCTACACAGATCTATTCGCCAGTGTACCGCTGAGTTATGCTTTGTTTTGCTAACATTAGGCTCCCCCTTGCTAGACCTGGGGTTCTGGTATAGACCTTATTCACAGTAACATCTTTGATTTTTGATGATTTTTGACAGTCTCTTCAATTGGTTGTACAGTCGTTTAAAGTGTTTTTGGATCGTTCCACTGACGAAACATTGAAAAAACACCATCTTAGACAAACGGAGGCGCGTGTCCTGGAAGGTTGAAAACACTTGATGTCCTCTGCTTTTTTCATTTTTGTTTATCAAATAAATTACTGTACATAATCTGCATGCATTCCTGGGTAGTAACAGATTACATGTAATCTGTATTACATAATAAGATTACAAAAATCAAGTACTTGTTAAAATACACGTAATCAGACTTTTTATAGATTACATGATTACATATTAACAAGGCAACGGCACTAAATTCGTAATAATTTATTGATCGTTTTCATATCAATATCATCATATTCTCAGCCCGAAGCGTAATAGACTCACAGATGAACATTTTGAGCATGTGTGCCTTTTATGTTACAACAGTGAGATATGCACCTCAGCTAAGGAATAGGTGATGGACTATTACTAGTAGTAAGGGTTAAAAGTGTGTTGATTTCAGGTTCATACTGTTTGTTCGTGTAATGTTTCTATTGTTTTATACACTTAAAATGAACTAGATATTTTTTTAAAAAATCTGTTATTTCTTACTACCTCACCAGTGTTGTGCAGCTCACAAATTGAACTTAACTGCTTCAAAGAATCTAGTGGATGCCACCTCTACACAATAGTTCAACTGCAAAATGTGTAGCAATATGGAACAAAGCCCAACACTCTACTGTTGCTGCTGATGCAGTGGAGTCCACTGCATGAAACTTGACATAAAACTTGACACAATTGTTCCTTGTGTGACTCGAGGGAGCTCTGCTGTTTTAAAATGTTCTGCTCTTTTAGAATATTCTTGCTGCTCAAAAGACAATATCTTGCACCTCAGCTTTGGGATAGGTGATGGACTATCAGTAAGCAATAAGGGTTAAAAGTGTTTCAGTGTTTTTAGATGAAAGCTTTGACCTACACAACGTCCTCGCTGTTGATTTTATAGTCATTCATTTTCATTCATTTCATGATTGTTTTATGTTGATTCTAATGCTGCTGATTTATTGTTTATTTCATTCATGTAATGTTTAATGCACTTTAAAAAAAAATGCCATATGATGCTGTTTTTGCGAAGCTCTTTTGTTATTAATAAAGAATGGAATATAATTTCTTCCTCTTTGTACCTTTATGATAAAATGATTATTCTATCAAATGCATGATGCAACATAGAATAAAATATTAGGTTGAAAGTAATCCAAAAGTAATCGAATTAGATTACCCCAAAAATGTCATCTATGAGATTACATTACTGATTGCATTTTTTTTTTTCTTGTAATTTGTAATCAGTACCCGATTACAGCACTGTCTGCATGCCAAGTGTTCATTAAGTGACCAGGCACTGATCAGACATTTTCTCTAATTAAGGAAGTGAAAGTATTACTTTCTAAACGTTTTACACTTCAGACAAAGTTTATTTTTTAATTGTTTTGATGACAGTGGTGGTCAATGTAATTACTAATTTAAGTGTAATATTTCAGCCGGAAACTGTATGGTTATGGTACATTTTTCTCAGCTCCACTGCAAGCTGATTCATACTGCTGCAAAACTAAAGGGCAAATCAACAACTATCGATCTTCAAAATAATGTCATAATAAAGCGTGCAAAAAAAGTTAAGCAAAGTTTAACACGATGGTGTTGGTTCATGCGATCACAGCAACCACATATTTTCATGTGTTGGCATGGCTGAAAGTAGGCATGGCTGTGGCTGGTGATTGACTCGCCACTGGAAATGACGCTAGAAAATGACTGACCGCTGTTAACAGATCTCAGATCAGCGGGAGAAACTTCACCGTGTCATGTCTGCTGGCTGAACAGCTTTGCAAAGACGGAAACCGTTTTGCTCCATTCATTTGTAACGGAGATTTTTTTAGACGCTCAGACACAAACTTTTGTGGGACTAGTCTGAAAGATGCTGACGCGAGTGAACTTTTGGTGATAATGGAGACGCACCTGTTGCAGTTCGTGGACCGGGTCCGGTGTCTGTCCGACAATGACAGCAGAAGAGAACAACTTATCTCCACCGAGTTCAGCGTGAGTGTGTCATTTTCAATTTAAACAAATGTATGCATTAGTCTTACTTATATATTAGTGTCAGAACTTCATAATAACTTACATTATTAATAAGTAAATTAAAAACATTATATAATAATTAACAAATAAGTTCAAATATGATTACACTTGTATGAAAAAAGTAACATGTATTACCATGTTTTTCGATATGATAATACCATGGTACTTTTTTAAGTTCCTTGGAATGGGTTATGAATACCATGTTATATACAGGTGCATCTCAATAAATTAGAATATCATGGAAAAGTTCATTTATTTCAGTAATTCAACTCAAATTGTGAAACTCGTTTATTAAATAAATTCAGTGCACACAGACTGAAGTAGTTTAAGTCTTTTGTTCTTTTAATTGTGATGATTTTGGCTCACATTTAACAAAAACCCACCAATTCACTATCTCAACAAATTAGAATATGGTGACATGCCAATCAGCTAATCAACTCAAAACACCTGCAAAGGTTTCCTGAGCCTTCAAAATGGTCTCTCAGTTTGGTTCACTAGGCTACACAATCATGGGGAAGACTGCTGATCTGACAGTTGTCCAGAAGACAATCATTGACACCATTCACAAGGAGGGTAAGCCACAAACATTCATTGCCAAATAAGCTGGCTGTTCACAGAGTGCTGTATCCAAGCATGTTAACAGAAAGTTGAGTGGAAGGAAAAAGTGTGGAAGAAAAAGATGCACAACCAATCGAGAGAACCGCAGCCTTATGATTGTCAAGCAAAATCGATTCAAGAATTTGGGTGAACTTCACAAGGAATGGACTGAGGCTGGGGTCAAGGCATCAAGAGCCACCACACACAGACGTGTCAAGGAATTTGGCTACAGTTGTCGTATTCCTCTTGTTAAGCCACTCCTGAACCACAGACAACGTCAGAGGCATCTTACCTGGGCTAAGGAGAAGAAGAACTGGACTGTTGCCCATTGGTCCAAAGTCCTCTTTTCAGATGAGAGCAAATTTCGTATTTCATTTGGAAACCAAGGTTCTAGAGTCTGGAGGAAGGGTGGAGAAGCTCATAGCCCAAGTTGCTTGAAGTCCAGTGTTAAGTTTCCACAGTCTGTGATGATTTGGGGTGCAATGTCATCTGCTGGTGTTGGTCCATTGTGTTTTTTGAAAACCAAAGTCACTGCACCCGTTTACCAAGAAATTTTGGAGCACTTCATGCTTCCTTCTGCTGACCAGCTTTTTAAAGATGCTGATTTCATTTTCCAGCAGGATTTGGCACTTGCCCACACTGCCAAAAGCACCAAAAGTTGGTTAAATGACCATGGTGTTGGTGTGCTTGACTGGCCAGCAAACTCCCCAGACCTGAACCCCATAGAGAATCTATGGGGTATTGTCAAGAGGAAAATGAGAAAAAAGAGAACAAAAAATGCAGATGAGCTGAAGGCCACTGTCAAAGAAACCTGGGCTTCCATACCACCTCGGCAGTGCCACAAACTGATCACCTCCATGCCATGCCGAATTGAGGCAGTAATTAAAGCAAAAGGAGCCCCTACCAAGTATTGAGTACATATACAGTAAATGAACATACTTTCCAGAAGGCCAACAATTCACTAAAAATGTTTTTTTTTTTATTGGTCTTATGATGTATTCTAATTTTCTGAGATAGTGAATTGGTGGGTTTTTGTTAAATGTGAGCCAAAATCATCACAATTAAAAGAACCAAAGACTTAAACTACTTCAGTCTGTGTGCATTGAATTTATTTAATACACGAGTTTCACAATTTGAGTTGAATTACTGAAATAAATGAACTTTTCCACGACATTCTAATTTATTGAGATGCACCTGTAAATATGATAACCATTCATTACTATAGACAGCTTATACCAAAATACCATGGTATTACAGTCTGGTACCATCACTGTACCATGGTGCCACCAAAGTACTTTTTTTGTAAGTTATTTCAACAAAGTGTTTCAACACTAAAGTCACACTTAAAAATGTAATGTCATTGCATTAAATAATAAACTATATCAAAACAAGCGGTACTGTATATGCAAACAAATGTTGCTAGAGCTTTTCTCAGAGCAAACTTCACTTTTCTTATTTCTGCAATTACTTGAAACTAACTTGCCTAAACCACATGTGTAGTTCATCAACTATGGACATGTTCTACTAACGTTTGACAGCCAGAACATGTCAAAATAATTTTTTCGTTTTGAACAGTATCTATTGTTTTATCATTTAAAACCTAACAAATCTCTTTTTTTGTGAAATGCTTCTTCTTTATTTATTTTTATTTATTTATTTTTTACAAATGGCACTTGGATTTATATATTATGTATTGCAATGACATTAATACATTTTAAGCATAGCATAAGTGTCTAAACTTTCTTTGGGCCACTATAAAATACATAGCTAGTTGATGTCAGTTCAATTGTTAGTTGAAGTTGATGTTTTAGACACTGTGTGATGTTAATAATGCCATAATGTTCTTTTCAGGTACCATGGAAATACCACAGTAGCCTATATGCATATGGTTATCATATACTGTAGTACCATGGTATATATTAAAATATCTTGGTATTACTATCTGATACTATCACTGGTACTGCCACAGTACTTTTTATTTTTTATAAGGGCATGAAAATATGAATCAAATTGAATGTACTGTTCATTAATCAATGGCCTGTTAAGTATTATACAATTTTGTTAATGTTAAAAATGTTAGTCAGTATAAATATTATCTTATTGTTTAAAATGTTTTAGTCTGCTGCTTATTGGTGTACCGTATATGTCCATACAACCATTCAGGTTCAGGTCTGATCACTCCACATTTGCAGGTTCAACACTGAATTATGATTTCCATTAATGTTAAAATACAGTTTTAAAACGATAGCCTCAAGATGTAAACAATATGCATGTTAACATGATTTAAGTGTGATAAAATCACTTAATAACCTTTTCTGTGTAAAGTTATAGCCAATTTTATAACTTCATTGCCGTGATGATGTAATGTCAACAAACCCTAAAACGACTGTAAAATGATGATTTAATTAATGTTACAGCTCAAGTAATACACAAGTTTTAACAGAAGAATTAATGTAAGTGATTTTATAAAACAATAAGCTTCACATTTCTGCCTTTAGACCCTCCAAAAATTGGCCCCATTCACTTCCATTGTAGTTGCCTCACTGTAAGTTAGAATTTTGCTTCTTTTTTTAAAGGAGAAAAACGAGTCAATTATTTTTTGTGGTTATCAACATTATGCCACAAATGCTGTAGATTGAGCTTAACTTACATTTACATTTATGCATTTGGCAGACGCTTTTATCCAAAGCGACTTACAGTGCACTTATTACAGGGACAATCCCCCTGGAGCAACCTGGAGTTAAGTGCCTTGCTCAAGGACACAATGGTGGTGGCTGTGGGGATCGGACCAGCAGCCTACTGATTACCAGTTATGTGCTTTAGCCCACTACGCCACCACTACTCCGAACCCAAAATATCCCTTTAAAACCTGTGCCAGCATTTAGTGTACTGCATCTAGAGTAAATTAAAATGGAAGTATGTACTAAATGGCAAGTAACTTGGCATTTATATGTCCACTAAAGTTTAACTGTCGACAGCAGTTGATTTCCTCTGAGAATGTTGCAGAAGACAGTCTAGAAATGAGAGCCACTTACAGTGCAGAACATCACATTAATTGTATACAGTACAGGTACACATCTTAATAGTTTTTGTTTGAATGTTGTGATTTTACTTAACCCTTGCTCTGTGCAAGTGAACTGTAATTATCTTAAAACAAGTATTTTCTTCTGTGGTTTTCTCTAAGGTTAGGCCACATTTTTACAGAAGTGTCCATTTTGACTCAGTTGGCTTAATTAGTGAAAACAAGAAGGCATTTATGCCAACCAACTACAGTTCCTCATTGAGTTTCTTAACAGCAGTAATTTATTAAATAAGGCCAGCATTCAGAGGTAGGTTTTAAAGCCTATGTGAAAAGAAACGGTAGTGCTTGTGGTAAAAAGAAACAGAAGTGGATAATAATCTTCTGTGGGTTTTTGGCTGAGATCCAACTGAGAGTATAAACTGAAAATAGTGCATGCAAAAATTTCTTTTCTGCTATTAGATAATGGAAGTAAAACAGACAGCAGGTTTAGTTATGAAACAGTACCTGTTTTTCTATACAGACTATTTGCAGCCATTTATAGCCCTCAAGTGTTCCTTGTATGCAAGTATAGAGCTGTTCAGTCTGTAGTCCTAAAACTCAGAAAATAATTAGCATTTTCAAGCCAGGATTACTCGTCCTTGTGGTAGTTATAGTCCTTATTTAGCAACTTATGTTTTTAACAACACAGCAGCATCAAAAGTCATGTTTGAGGTGAGACTTTGCACTTTAAAAACTTAAGTGCTGGAATTTGCCAGTACATTTGGAATGCCATTAACATTGTCATAATAGTTCATAATTGAGTCTCCAAATGGAATTAGCTACTTAAGGACTACAACGGCTGTCCGATTAGTCAAGTACATAAACTCACGTCTTTGTGGTAGTTGTAGACCTTATTTAGGAACTTATGTTTTTAACAATACAGCGGCTTCAAAATTCACGTTTAAGATATGAATGTGTGCTTCAAAAACATAATTTAATGTTTGAGGTGCAAAATTCATGTTTGAGGTGCTGTATGACTGTGCCTAATTTTTGTTTTAGAACAAAATGCAAAAGTCTCTTTAAAGGGATAGTCCACCCAAAGATCATCATCATTTACTCATCTTCATCCCAGATGTGTATGACTTTCTTTCGTCTGCTGAACACAAAGATTTTTAGAAAAATATCTCAGCTCTGTAGGTCCATACAACGCAAGTGAATGGTGGCCAGAACTTTGAAAGTCCAAAAAGCAAATAAAGGCAGCATTAAAATGTAATTCATACTACTCCAGTGGTTAAATCCATGTCTTCAGAAGAGATATGATAGGTGTGGGTGAGAAAACAGATCAGTATTTAAGTCCTTTTTTGATACAAATATCCACTTTTACTTTCTCATTCTTCTTCTTTTGTTTTTGGCAATTCACACTCTCTGCGCTTATCACCACGTACTTGGCAGGGATGAGAATTTATAGTTAAAAAGGACTTAAATATTTATCTGTTTCTCACCCACACCTATCATATCACTTCTGGAGTAATGGAGTTAACCACTTGAGTTGTATGGATTACTTTTATGCTGCATTTACACTACCATTCAAAAGTTTAGGGTCACTTACTTATTCTCACTTTTTCACATTTTAGAATAATAGTAAAGTAATCACAACTTTGGAATAATAGAAATGGAAATATGGGAATCATGTTGTGGCTTAAAAAATCCAAAATAAATCAAAACTATGTTATATTTTAGCATCTTCAATGTGGCCACACTTGCCTAGAATTTGCAGAAATGTACTCTTGGCATTTTCTCAACCAACTTCTTGAGGTATCACCCTGGGATGCTTTTTAAACAGTATTGAAGGAGTTCCCATCTATATGCTGGGCACTTAGTGGCTGCTTTTCTTAATTATTCGGTCCAAGTTTTTGAAATGGATGACTTTTTTTTTTTAAATAAAATGTTAATTTTGTAATTAAATAAATGAATATGTTGGCACAATTATATTTTTGTCTACGAAACTAATTTCAAACATTTAAGCATACGCCTTCAGATCAAAAGGTTTTTAAGATCATGAGAAACATTTCAGTCAAGTGACCCCAAACTTTTGAACGGTAGTGTATATGCTTTCTGGACCTTCAAAGTTCTGGCCACCATTCATTGCATTGTGTGGACCGACAGAGCTGAGATATTTTTCAAAAAATCTTAGTTTTTGTTCAACAGTAGAAAGAAAATCATACACATCTGCAATGGCATGAGGGTGAGTAAATGATCAGAGAATTTTCATTTTTGGGTGAACTATCCCTTTAAGTAATGTTCACCACAGGCTTTATTTTAGTGATAAATCAACAACCATTTTTCTAAAAACATACCAGACATTAGACGGAACCCATGGAGAATTAGCCTTTCGGGTTGGCCTACGAATTGTTATCATTACTGAATAGCTCTAGTGAAGTGCTGAGAGGTTTTGTGTGGCTTAAAATTATACTTGTCTGATAGGTTAACTCTGGCACAAATAGACTAGTAATACATGTGTTTCGTCATTATGTTTATGGGGGTCTGCTCTGTACTATGTTTCACAAACCACATCCTTCCTCAAATAGCAATGGCCCTCTTTTTATAGACATTTATGCTGCCTTCATGTGCTATCGGAATTATCCTACTTTCCACTTCTGAAGTGGTAATTACGAGTATGTAGGGTTCAAGTGATTTGTTGTCGGAAAAAACGTTCATTCATATAAACTCAGCAAAAAAAGAAACGTCCTCTCACTTTCAACTGCTTTTATTTTCAGCAAACTTAACATGTGTAAATATTTGTATGAACATAAAAAGATTCAACAACTAAGACATAAACTGAACAAGTTTCACAAACATGTGACTAACAGAAATGGAATAATGTGTCCCTGAACAAAGGGGGGGTCAAAATCAAAAGTAACAGTCAGTATCTGGTGTGGCCACCAGCTGCATTAAGTATTGCAGTGCATCTCCTCCTCATGGACTACACCAGATTTGCCAGTTCTTGCTGTGAGATGTTACCCCACTCTTCCACCAAGGCACTTGTTCCCAGACATTTCTGGGGGGAATGGCCCTCACCCTCCGATCCAACAGTTCCCAGACGTGCTCCATGGGATTGAGATCTGGGCTCTTCCCTGGCCATGGCAAAACACTGACATTCCTGTCTTACAGGAAATCACGCACAGAACGAGCAGTATGGCTGGTGGCATTGTCATGCTGGAGGTTCATATCAGGATGAGCCAGCAGGAAGGGTACCACATGAGGGAGGAGGATGTCTTCCTTGTAACACACAGCGTTGAGATTGCCTGCAATGACAACAAGCTCAGTCCGATGATGCTGTGACACACCGCCCCAGACCATGACGGACCCTCCACCTCCAAATCGATCCCGCTCCAGAGTACAGGCCTCGGTGTAACGCTCATTCCTTCGACGATAAACGCGAGTCCGACCATCACCCCTGGTGAGACAAAACCACGACTCGTCAGTGAAGAGCACTTTTTGTCAGTCCTGTCTGGTCCAGCGAAGGTGGGTTTGTGCCCATAGGCGACGTTGTTGCTGGTGATGTCTGGTAAGGACCTGCCTTACAACAGGTCTACAAGCCCTCAGTCCAGCCTCTCTCAGCCTATTGCGGACAATCTGAGCACTGATGGAGGGATTGCACGTTCCTGGTGTAACTCGGGCAGTTGCTTTTGCCATCCTGTACCTGTCCCGTGGATGTGATATTCGGATGTACCGATCCTGTGCAGGTGTTGTCACACTTGGTCTGCCACTGCGAGGACGATCAGCTGTCCTTCCTGTCTCCCTGTAGCACTGTCTTAGGCATCTCACAGTACGGACATTGCAATTTATTGCCCTGGCTACATCTGCAGTCCTCATGCCTCCATGCAGCATGCCTAAGGCACGTTCACGCAGATGAGCAGGGACCCTGGGCATCTTTCTTTTGGTGTTTTTCAGAGTCAGTAGAAAGGTCTCTTTAGTGTCCTAAGTTTTTATAACTGTGACCTTAATTGCCTATGGTCTGTAAGCTGTTAGTGTCTTAATGACCGTTCCACAGGTGCATGGTCATTAATTGTTTATGGTTCATTGAACAAGCATGGAAAACATTGTTTAAACCCTTTACAATAAAGTTATTTGGATTTTTACAAAATTTTCTTTAAAATACAGTGTCCTGAAAAAGGGATGTTTCTTTTTTTGCTGAGTTTATATTTCTTGTGGAACTTTTATGTTGCCAAAAAATATATATTACTTAGCTTGCGGACGATAATGGAATTTTGTCAAATACAAGCTATTTTAACGGTGTAAAAATGTACAACATCAAATGATTGCTGATATACATAAATAAATTTAAAGAAAACGGTAAGAGCTAACAATGAGCTGTACTTAGAAAAACCAATAAAGCCTGTCATTCACTATAGAAACCGTACTCTCCTCCACCATGTTGAAAGTTTACAAATCCTCCCATCTCAGAAACTCTGGTATCAAAATTATCTCAGAGCAAACAACCACCTCTGACTTTGCAATGAAGCAAGACTGGTCTCTTATTTAAAACACAGAAAGTGTCATGGCCTAGGTCATGGTTGGCAGGGGTTGGGGGTGGATAGGCACGTGATTAAGTGCCCCCGTGGAGCCAGGCCTGAAAAGTAGACTTTAACTTTTTGTGTTTTCTCTTTCTCTTTGCAGTTGGTACGACAGAGAAGTGCATCAATGAAAGATGATTATAAACTGACCACTGAGGCAGGAAGAAGCAAAGAAAACATGAAGAAAAACCGCTATAGGGATATTCTGCCCTGTATGTAGTCTTATCAACATGTTACTTTTAGAGCTTAAATAATAGGAATGGTTAATAAGCTAATTTCTTCCTTTTTTCTAGTTTTTGCTTATTTTTAAAATGAAAAATCTGAGTGTAAACATTTTGCTAAATGAATTCAATGTAAATCATGGCAAACAACAAAGAAATTATGAACAAAGATTAATCATTTATCTTTTTTTTTTTTTAATAAGAAATGTATGTAAAAACTAAATTTAAAGAACTACTGTATTTTGGAAGAAAATGAATAATCTCTGGTGCATTTAGATTAGATGTGATTTGATCACACTATTATGAATTCAACATTATCTTAACTTACAGACAGCACAGATCTCATCAGTTTTTAAACATATGTGACTCACAGTAGCTCTCAGTGTGACACAATGATGCAGTGAAATTATCTTACTGCATTCACTGTCACATCATTTTGCATTCACTGTCATAATAGAGCAAATCTGTCAAAACATGCCACCTATGGTTACTGTATTTCATATTTTTTCTCATCACAATGCCATTAACATTGTCATAATAGTTCATAATTGAGTCTCCAAATGTGTTGCATGATATATGATCAAAATAATCTTAGTCACACTGATGAGAGAATCATAATAATAAGACTGCTGTTTTTCCCCTCTATCACAGATGATCAAACCAGAGTATGTCTGACTCCTACCACATCTGAATATGAGTCTGATTACATTAATGCCAGCTTTATCAAGGTACTGCAATATTTTCTAACCTTAAACCATACATTTCATGTTAACAAGATGGTAGGTGAAGAACCTGGGCAGGTAAATTTTAAGTTGCAGTTTCCGTCTCTATTAGGAGTGTCTTAAAACTAGAACAATTACTGAAATCACAGTCTGGATGGAAAGAAAGAAAGAAAGAAAGAAAGAAAGAACTGTTCCAGTGACCTATTTAAGGTTTCTTATTGTTAAAGACCAATTCTTATTGTATCTTCAATAGGGTGCCGCTGGGAACAGAACGTACATCGCCACTCAAGGCCCTCTGAGCAGCACTGTGGTTGACTTCTGGCGTATGATCTGGCAACACAATATTAAGGTGAACTGTGTTTTTAGAAGCATTTTTTTTAAATATAATTATGTATTATCTCACATTCACTGAATTGCTTTGAGCTTATTGCCTAATTGTCATATAATATTAAAGCATTCTATTGTGGGACAGAAAGCATTGATTTTGTTTCGGTCTGTCTCTTTCTGATAGGTCATAATCATGGCATGTAGAGAAATCGAGTTGGGAAAGGTAATCTTCATTTTTACTTTAATGTTCTGTATCATACACCTAAAGTTTTCTTGCATTTACAGTTTTAAAGTTATAAAGGGATAGTTAAGCCAAAAACGAAAATCTGAGTTTCATCATTTACCCGTATGACTATCTTTTTTTATCGTGGAACACAAAAGGAGATGTTACGCAGTAGGACAGCCTCAGTCACCATTCACTTTCATTGCATCTTTTTCCATACAATGAAAGTGAATGGTGACGGAGGCTGTTGGTCCCTAAAATTTTGCTAAAAAGTTCTATTGAAGAAAGTCATACCTGTTTGGAATTACATGAAGCAGAACTTTTATTTTTATTATCCCTTTAACAATGTTAGCTTGTACAATAACTCAAAAATGAAAATTCTCTCATCATTTACTCAGCCTCATATCATCCTAGATATGACTTTCTTCTGCAGAACACAAACAAAGATTTTTAGAAGAATATTTCAGCTCTGTAGGTCCATACAATGCAAGTGAATGGTCACCAAAATTTTGAAGCTCCAAAAAGCACATATAGGTATATAAAAGGAATCCATAAGACTCCAGTGGTTTTAATCCATGTCTTCGTAAGTGATCTAAACAGCTTTGGGTGAGAACAGACCAAAATGTAACTCAATTTCCACTATTAAACTTGACTTCTGCAGTCTTGATCATGATTTTAAGCTTGATTACACTTCTTTGCGCCATCTAGCGTTCTGCACATGCGTCAAGCACTAGGAAGTGTAATCAAGCATGATAGAGTTTTATTTTGGTCTGTTTTCACTCAAAATCGATTGGATCACCTCAGAAGACATGGATTAAACCACTGGAGACATATTGATTATTTTATGCTGCCTTTATGTGCTTTTTGGAGCTGTAATGTTTTGGTCACCATTAAATTGCATTATATGGAACTACAAAGCTGAGATATTGTTCTTAAAATCTTTGTTTGTGTTTTGCAGAAGAATGAAAATCATACACATCTGGGATGGCATGAAAGTGAGTAAATGATGATTTTTGGGTGAACTATCCATCTGTTCCTCTGTTTTTTAGAAAAAATGTGAGGTCTACTGGGCATCAACCAAAGAAACAACCACTTTTGGTCCCTTCACTATTTCATCTGTAAGTGTTTGCTATGTTCCACATAAACAGAAGTGAACAGTGTTTGTAATTCAACAGTTGGGGCTCAACTACATCACACAGGATATTCATGTTTCACGACTTTTAATGTTTTCTCTACACTTCATGAAACATGCACATTTTGTCAGTTTTTTGTCAGCAGTTCAATGCTCGGTTTAGTTTGCACACACTCATTTGCAAAGCCCTGCAAAGGAAGTTCTACTGAATTTTCATTTTCATGTAATTTTTCTGCAGTTTGAGGAGTCTCGACCAAATGAGGAAGTCGTTGTTCGGATGCTGACGGTAAAATATTGTGATGTAAGTATTCCCTGGTGTCTCCAGTGTGTCAACCCTTAGATATGATATAGACCTGATGTCATAGCACTGAAATTAATTCTCAATGGGCACATTCACTCAAAAAGAGGGTTAAATTAGAAAAGAGTTTCACAGCCTGATGTCATTGGAAGCCTTTTTACCTTCTTTTTTTTAAAGTGTTTTTAAGTGCTTTAAAGAACCCAGAAACCAAAACACTAATCTGAAACAGCAAGAACTTTTTTTAATCTCCAAAGATCCATATAGCAACTCGAGAAAAAGGTTCTTTGTTGAATTTAAGGTGCTGTAAAGAACATTTATTTTTAAAGGGGTAGTTCGGCCAAAATGAAGATTCTGTCATCATTTACTCACCCCGTGTCTTTCCATTCCCGAATTAAATTCTTTCTTCCATGATACACAAAAGGTGATATTTGAAGAATGTTAAATCATATGGGTTAAGAATGACATAAGTGTGAGTAAATGATGACACAGTTTTAATTTTGGAATCAAGTCCATGGTTAGCACATATAAAAACGTCAGAGATGGAACCAAAGTGCTGTACAATTTAAGGACATTTAGGAAATGCATTACCAGCAGTATCAAAAGCGAAGGAATTAAAATAGGCACATATTTGTGTGTTTTCATTTGTGGTTTTAAAGATAAATTTGTCAAACCACAAAATTGCAGTGTATTCTTCTATAAATATATCCTGTAAAATGCTGTTTATTCTGTAACTATTCCAAATAAGGAACTGCCTCAGCGTGGGAAATTTCCCATTTTAGCTCATTTAATGCATTTCAATTTTGTGCAGTGTACAGAATTTACGTGTAACTGGAATCCATTCACAGGTCAAAACTCTTCATTTTCCACACAGGAAATTCGCGAAGTATCTCAGTTCCAGTACATGGCGTGGCCGGATCACGGAATTCCAAACATGCCGGATGGTATTTTGGGCATGATGGAGCAGGCACGGCAAAAACAGTGCAACCATGCGGACCCTATAGTTATCCACTGCAGGTCTGTATCACATACACACTGCAAAAATCATTTTATTAATCAGTATTTCTGTCGTGTTTTCCATTGAAATATATAAACATCCTTGAAACAAGATACTTGTTTACACAGTCAAGCAAAATTCTGTACGTTATTAAGACTTGTTTTTAGAGAATTTATCTTGAATTGAGTTTTTTTTTTTTTTTTTTTTTTTACCATATTGGGATTTTTTTATTT
This sequence comes from Myxocyprinus asiaticus, assembly GCF_019703515.2. Lineage (NCBI taxonomy): Eukaryota > Metazoa > Chordata > Actinopteri > Cypriniformes > Catostomidae > Myxocyprinus > Myxocyprinus asiaticus. The sequence continues at coordinate 7,487,597 of NC_059367.1, read as the reverse complement.
ATTTCAAGCATAAATCTAATACAATTTTGTGAGGTTTATGTTTAAAGGAATAGTTCACTCAAAAAGAAAAATTCCCTCATAATTTACTCACCCTCATGACATCCCAGATGTGTATGACTTTCTCTCTTCTGGAGAACACAAACTAAAAAAATATTTTTAGAAGAACATTAGCTCTGTAGGCCCATATAAAGCAAGTGAATGGTGACCAAAACAATGAAGCTCCAAAAAGGAGATAAAGTAATTATTAAAGAAATCCATAAGACTCCAGTGGTTAAAGGAATAGTTCACCCAAAAATGAAAATGTGCTGATAATTTACTCACCCTGAGGCCATCCAAGATGTATCTGAGTTTCTTTCTTCATCAAAACAGAATTTAAGACTTTTAGGATTTCATTTCAGGCCTCCTCCTTTAAACAATGCAAGTGAATGTACTCCATTTTTTTGATGGTCCAAAATGCATATTTAGGGTGCATCAAAATAATCCACACGACTCCAGTCGACAAATAAAGTTCTTCTGAACACAAACGATTGATTATTTGTAGAAACAAAACAATACTTATATACATTTTAACTACAAATGTTCGCTTCCGTACATCTCTGTGACACACGCTCATGAGAGGGATGACGTAAGCTCGTTGGAAACGTCACGCGTCACGTGGAGGAGGAGGCAGGAAGAGCATCATTGTTTACAAGAGAAACTTGCACAGACAACAGACCAAGTGCCGTTCACAAACCAAAAAGTCCAAAACAATTTAACAAAATTTTTTTATATAAATAATAATAAAACAAAAAACATTACTGCAGTAAATAACCATCCTTTATTTCAGAGCAATGCCGTTGCGCTATCTACTTGTGCTTTTTCTTTAGCAGAAATATATACAGTTGCAATCAAAGTTATTCAACCCCCCTGACCAGCAATACATTCTGGTGATGTAAATTAAAACACATCAACTAAAACAGTCAAAGTAAGTTTTTAATACACATTTGAGTGATTTTGAGAACAAAGAGTTCAGTTTACCTACATTTTAAAATAAAAGATAACTAATTCTCTCCACAAATGTCATGTCAAAAATATTCAACCCCCAAAGTCAATCATTTGTGAAGCATCCTTTATCCTTAATAACAGCAAATAAATGTTTCAGGTAAGAGTTCTCAGGCTTTGGACACCTCTCTATTAGAATTTTTACACATTTCTCATGAGCAAAAGCTTCCAGCTCATTGACATTCTATGGTTTCTGTGCTGCCACAGCTTCCTTGAAATCCCAACAATGATTTGCAATGGGATTTTAATGATGGACTGAAAAGGCCATTTAAGGACATTCCACGAACTATCCCTGACCCAGATTTTGGACAACTTGGATGTATCCTTGGTGTTATTGTCTTGCTGGAAAGTCCAGTGATCACCAAGCTTCAATTTACACACTGAAGGCATCATATTTTTCATGCCAAAATGGCCTGATACCTGAAAGAATCCATGGTGTCAGTCACATAATCAGGATAGCTGTTTCCTGCAGCTGCAAAACACTCCCATAACAGGACTGACCCACCTCCATGCTTGACTGTGGGGATGGTGTCGTTCTTGTCATCACCTTGTCATCTTACTCCAGACATACTGCTGACCCATGGTTCTAAAACGTCATGGTTACTGGTGTAACCTCCGTTCCCTGATGGAGGGAACGAGACGTTGGTGTCGATGTAGTGACACTAGGGGTCACTCTTGGGAGCCCGAGACATCTCTGGTCTTTGATAAAAGGCCAATGAAAATTGGCGAGTGGTATTTGCATGCCACTCCCCCGAACATACGGGTATAAAAGGAGCTGGTATGCAACCACTCATTCAGGTTTTACGCTGAGGAGCCAATATAAGGTCCGGCCATTTCAGCAGGTAGTTCAGCGTTGTGGCAGGAGGGACCAACGTCTCGTTCCCTCCATCAGGGAACGGAGGCTACACCAGTAACCATGACGTTCCCTATCTGTCACTCACTCGACGTTGGTGTCGATGTAGTGACACTAGGGGTCCCTATACAAAACGCCACAAGGCTGAACTGTGTTACGTGAACTGGCGGTGTGTGGTGGGCAGACTTGCTGTGTGCCTCATAGCCAGCGCACCAGGTCGACACGTAACCTCCCCCAACACAGTTATGAGTGTCGAACGGCCCTTTCTGGGGACAAGTCGACTACCCAGAGATAGAGACAGGCTTAACGCAGTCGTGGCCTCTTTCCCCTTCTCTTTTTCCACCTCCTAAAAAAGAAGGGGGATTATCTGACTGGGCCGCCAGGTCTAGTCGGGGGGTGTCCCTCCCAAGAGGAGGACACCGCGGAGACCACACCTTGCCCCAAGAGAGGGGGAGATATTTAAGTGGAAGAATACAATCACATGGTCTTTCCAACCATGTGGAGAGCCTTCAAGGAAGATCCTGCCCAATGGGGGAGGAGTTACTACAACATGGAGACTGAGGGGCTCTGCCCAAGGAAGACACAGTTTGCCAGTAGGGAAACGAACTAGCGGAAGATATAGATCGCATGGGGTTAGCCTTACAGGGAACCGCCACATGCGGAGCACCTACCCCAGAACCGGGCTCTTAGTTAGCGCGTGTACTGGGCCGGCAGCGAGTCTCTCCGAAAACTCGACTGCCACAGGGATCAGAGGAAGTCAACCAGGGAACAACTTTTGTGAACACTACTGGGAATTAACAGCGCACGTCTTCAGATCAAAAGGAGGTGGAAGGCGCTATGTGCAAGTGATACACCCGGCCAGCTATCCCGGGCTTATCCGCTTGTGTTGCGTGCCACTACCTGGGATGAAACCGGTTCCACCCGGAGGTTGTAGAACCTTGCAAAGGTGTTGGGTGTTGCCCAGCCCGCTGCTCTACAAATGTCTGTTAGAGAGGCACCTCTGGCCAGGGCCCAAGAAGCCGCTACACCACGGGTAGAATGGGCTCGTAGCCCTACCGGGGGCGGCATGTTTTGGGCGAGACATGCCATAGTTATGGCGTCAATGAGCCAGTGGGCGATCCTCTGCTTGGAGACAGCGCTTCCTTTCCGCTGTGCACCAAAGCAGACAAAGAGCTGCTCAGAGATTCTAAAGCTCTGCGTGCGATCCAAATAGATGCGTAAAGTGCGCACCAGACACAGCAACGACAGGGCTGGGTCTGCCTCCTCCTGGGGCAGCGCTTGCAGGTTCACCACCTGGTCCCTAAAAGGAGTGGTGGGAACCTTGGGCACATAGCCCGGTCGGGGGTCTCAGGATCACGTGAGAATAGCCAGGACTGAACTCCAGGCATGTTTCGCTGACAAAGGGCCTTCCTCAGGGGAATTTGCCCGGGGGGAGCTGTCACGAGGAGCGTGAGGTCCGAGCACCACGTCTGGGCGGGCCAGTAGGGTGCTTACCAGGACGACCTTCTCCTCGTCCTCCCTGACCTTGCACAGGGTCTGTGCGAGCAGGCTCACTGGGGGAAAACGCATATTTGCGAATGCCAGGGGACCAGCTGTGTGCCAGCGCGTCTGTGCTGAGGAAGGCCTCGGTGAGGGCGTACCAGAGCGGGCAGTGGGAGGATTCTTGGGAGGCGAACAGGTGCACCTGTGCCTGACCGAATCGACTCCAAATCAGCTGGACCACCTGAAGGTGGAGTCTCCACTCTCCCTTGAGGGTAACCTGTTGTTACGGTGCGTCCGCTGAAATGTTGAGGTTGCCCAGGATGTGAGTGGCTTGCAGCGACTTGGTGCTGCTAACTCCGTTGGAGGAGACGGCGGGCGAGTTATGACATACAACGGGAGCGCAGACCGCCTTGGCGGTTGACATATGCTACCGCTGCTGTGCTGTCTGTCCGAACTAGCACATGCTTGCCTTGGATCAACGGCCAGAACCTCCACAGGGCGAGCAGAATTGCCAGTAACTCGAGGCAGTTGATGTGCCAACGCAGCCACGGACCCGTCTAGAGGCCGGCGGCTGCGTGCCCGTTGCCAACAGCGCCCCAGCCCGTTTTGGAGGCATCTGTCATGACCACGACGCGCCTGGAGACCAGTTCTAGCGGAACACCTGCTCGTGGAAACGAGAGGTCGGTCCAAGGGCTGAAAAGACGGTGACAGACCGAAGTAATGGCCCGCGGTGTGTCCCGTGGCGCCATGCCCGTCTCGGGACTCGAGTCTGGAGCCAGTGCTGAAGCGGCCTCATATGCATCAACCCGACCGGGGTGGCCACCGCCAAGGATGCCATATGCCCCAGGAGCCTTTGAAAAAGTTTCAGTGGAACCACGGTTTTCTGTTTGAATGCCTTCAAACAGGCCAGCACCGACTGGGCGCACTCGTTCGTAAGGTGCGCCGTCAAGGAGACTGAGTCCAACTCCAAACCGAGAAAAGAGATGCTCTGAACCGGGAGGAGTTAGCTCTTTTCCCAGCTGACCCGAAGCCCTAGTTGGCTGAGGTGTGAGAGCACCAGGTCCCTGTGTGCGCATAACCCGTCTCGAGAGTGAGCCAAGATTAGCCAGTCGTCGAGATAGTTGAGAATGCGAATGCCCACCTCCCTTAACGGGGCAAGGGCAGCCTCTGTGATCTTCGTAAAGACGCGAGGAGACAGGAACAGGCCGAAAGGGAGGACTTTGTACTGATACGCCTGACCCTCGAACACGAACCGCAGGAAGGGTCTGTGTCGAGGAAGGATTGAGACGTGAAAGTACGCATCCTTCGGGTCTACCGCCGCGAACCAATCTTGATGCCGGACGCTCGCTAGAATGCGTCTTTGCGTCAGCATCTTGAACGGGAGTCTGTGTAAGGCCCGGTTCAGTACTCGCAGGTCCAAGATTGGCCGCAACCCACCGCCTCTTTTCAGTACAATGAAGTAGGGGCTGTAAAACCCCTTCATCTCGGCTGGAGGGACAGGTTCTATCGCGTCCTTCCGTAGGAGGGTAGCGATCTCCACGCAAGGTAGCAGCGTTTCCAACTTTCACCAAGGTGAAGTGGACACCGCTGGACCTGGGCAGATGCCCGGCGAAGTGAATCACGCAGCCGAGTCGGACGGTCCGGACCAGCCCTCGTGACGGACTGGAAAGCGCAAGCCATGCGTCCAAGTTCCGCGCAAGGGGGACCAAAGGGACAACGTCATCGGATGTACCGGCGGGTGGGGCCTCGCAGCGGGGTGGAGCTCGAGGTGCCACAGCACATCGTGGCCGTGCTGAGTCCGAGGACATCGAAGCACTTACCTGGCTCCTTGTGACCACCCCTGGAACAGCCTGGGACGGGGGAGGAAGAGGCCTGTCCTCATGACCCGTGGAGACTGTCACATCGGGGGCAGATTTGTGCCACAGCTGGGTGCTCAGGGCGGGAGACCACCGCTGGAGCGCCAACCTGCCAAATGGAGTGGTGGACGGTGGTCGTGATGCCAGCCGTACACACCGGATATGTGACCCAGGGAACAAGGAAACCACTCTTGCGGAGCTCTTGAGTACTGCAGCCACTTAGGCATGCAGCGCAATTAAATGCAAAAGGTAACAAAAAGATGAAGATCTGCTTACCAGCTCCAGAGCAGCGGGTTTCGTTGTCCCTGGGTCGCCCGTCTCAGGGGCGCTTCGAAGACCTCCGTGGGTTCTTCGGTGCCGGCTGTGAGACGGGTGGCGTCGGCTTCCTGCGGTGGGCTCCACGCTGGGGCCGGGCCGGAGGGGCGGGCTGCGGCGGAGCCGGTGCAGTCACCGCAGGGGGACGCCCTCGGCAATGAGTAGATGGGGTGCGGGATCTTGAGCCACGCCGGGGCAGGATAAGCCGGCTAGCATCCATCTACTGCTCTACCATCGAGAACTGCTGGGCAAAGTCCTCGACGGTGTTGCCGAATAGGCCCGCCTGGGAAATGGGGGCAGCAAGGAATCGTGTCCTGTCGGCCTCACCCATCTCAACCAGGTTGAGCCAAAGGTGGCGCTCCTGGACCACTAGTGTGGCCATCGTCCGCCCGAGAGACCGCGCCGTGACCTCCGTCGCTCAGAGAGCGAGGTCGGTCGCTGAGCGCAGTTCCTGCATCAATCCCGGGGCGGAACTACCCTCGTGCAGTTCCTTTAGCACCTTGGCGGACTTGCAGGAGAGCCATGGCGTGCAGGACGGAGGCGGCTTGTCCAGCAGCGCCATAGGCTTTGACCGTCAGAGATGACGTAAACCTACAGGCCTTGGACGGGGTCTTTGGGCACCCACGCCAGGTGGCGGCACTCTGTGGGCATAGGTGCACCGCGGGCGCCTTTATCCACCGGGGGATTGCCGAATAACCCTTGGCCGCCCCACCATCGAGGGTAGTGAGAGCCGGGAAGCTGAAAAGATCGGGACCGGGCAGTAAAAGGTGCCTCCCGCGACCTTGTCAGCTCTTCATGCACTTCCAGGAAGAAAGGAACGGGGCGGGGCGTGGCTTTGAGCGGCGCCGCGAGCCCAGGAACCAATCACGGAGCCGCGAGGGTTCAGGGAAGAGCGGTGAAATCCACTTTAACCGACGCTCGCGGCTGTCCGGGAAAGCATGTCGTCATCTCCGCGTCAGCCTGTGACTGGGCGATCGACCCCGAAGGGAGGAGCCCAGCTGAGGCTTCAGACTGGACGAGCCCGCTCTCCGATGCTGCGCTCGAGAGCTCATCACTTTCGCGGGCTCCGAATAAGAGGTCGAACTCGCCGTGAGACGAGCCGGCAGACTCACCCGGAAGCCCGATCGGGGCAGACGAGCGTGCTGGGGAATGGGAGGTCCGCGGGGGGATACCCGGCGGAGGCGGTCCCATTGGGGTCCCCAAATCGCCCCCAGTGCTAGCCGCGCTGGCCTCAAACCCGTGGGTAAAAAGACCGAGGCGGGAGCCTCTGGGGTGGCTCACTTTCTTACGAAGGCGAGCCGCGACCGCAACTTTGCCATGGACATATTCTCGCAATGAGAACATGACCATCCACGAACGCGGTCTCCGCGTGAGCAGTGCCCAGACACGAAAGACAGTGATCGTGACCGTTAGAAGGCGAGAGATAACGAGCACAACCAGGAATAACACACAATCGGAAAAGCATCTTTAAAAAGACGCGTCTTTAAAAAGACGTTCCGTGTGTGCGCTCTTTTAGAGGGGAAAAATGCTCTTTCAGAAAATATACTCTCTAGTTTTTCTGCCGAAGCGCCCAGGGGCATTCTCTGCAGTGCACCAGTGCAGAGAAGGGAGAAGCCGCTGAAATGCGCCGTCAGATCCAGCAGGTGAATGAACAGTACTATTCAGCTCAGCGAGCATTACCGTTCGGCTCCGAAGAGAAAATCTGAATGAGTGGTTGCATACCAGCTCCTTTTATACCCGTATGTTCGGGGGCGTGGCATGCAAATACCACTCGCCAATTTTCATTGGCCTTTTATCAAAGACCGGAGGTGTCTCGGGCTCCCAAGAGTGACCCCTAGTGTCACTACATCGACACCAACGTCGAGTGAGTGACAGATAGGGAACTCATTTTCAGTTTAGTGTCATACATCTATAAAACCTTCTTCCAGGACTTCACAGGTCTTTCCTAATTACTTCTTGAATATTCAAGTCAATATTTCCCTTGGTGAAGTTTTGCTTTCTTCCACACCCCAAGAAGGTTGCTGTTGTACCATACTTAAAAAATGTATGAATGGTGCTGCCAACTGTCTATTGGAAATTGAAGTGCCTTGGAAATGTACTTTTAGCCATGACCTTTCTTGTGTAATGAAATAATCTCCTCTATTAGCTTTTGAGACAGCTTATTTTTAATTGCATTTTATGCATAGAAATACATTTTTGCTTACAACGCTAAACTTAAATTTTAAAACTTAAATAAGTGCCATTGCAGATTGATGACTTAATTTTGTTTTAAAACAATTACTTGTGTAGCCTTACATATTTAAGAAACAGCTACATGCAATAGGGGTTGAATAATTATGAGATGGCTGTATTTTAAAAAAATCCTGCTATTTACAAATATTAGGTTATATATTCACACTATGACTTTGAATGTGTCACAACTGATATAGATGTAAAGTAAAAAAATTCTGGGTCATCAGAAAAGCTTACCTTTGTAAATCCTTATTGTCTTGGGGGGGTTGAATAATTTTGATTGCAACTGTGGGCTATATGACTGTCAGGAATTCAAGCCACACAAGTTGTAGTTAGTGAAACCAAGTGCGAGAGTGTTTACTGAGATTTACAGGGTTTACACAGTGAGATCAATGGTACAGGTGATATCACACAGAAGAGAAGCATCACAAACTTATTTATGCAGGCAGTGATGAGCGAGTGAACTGAGTGCAGGTGCGGTGAATTAGAAATCGGTTGATGAGGAGCGGAGCGCTGAAGGAATGTGCAGAGCCCGAGGGAGGCGTGACAATGACAAAGTTTTCACACATACCTGAGTTCGCTGGAAAAACAGCACGGGCACAGCCGATGAATTCAGATATCGACCCTTTGTTTCTTTCGATGGTCTGAAATCCTCAGGGGTAAAATGTTCACTGCACACCCTCCAATATTTGAGAGAATGTAGAGGTGTACTGATATCCAGGTTCAGCACGATAAGCCAGAGCTTCAATCGATCATGATCATGTATAGGCAATCGATGAAAAGTTTATATTTTTCCCTGCGTGCATTTTCTTTGGGGTTTCTGAAGGTTGAAGCATCCAGGATACACACGCCAAACGACCATTTTCAACAATACACTTATACAAATACAAATCTACAGCAAAGACAATTAAACTTTTGTACAGCGCTCCTTCTCTTGTAAACAATGACGCGCTTCCTGCCTTCTCCTCCACGTGATGTCACAGAGCGCGCATCACAGAGATGTACGGAAGCGAACATTTGTAGTTAATAAGTATATAAATATTGTTTTGTTTCTAAAAATAATCAGTCGTTTGGATTATTTTGTTTCACCCTAAATATGCATTTTGGACCATCACATTCACATTCAATATTCACTTCACTTGCATTGTTTAAAGGAGGAGGCCTGAAATGAAATCCTAAAAGTCTTAAATTCTGTTTTGATGAAGAAAGAAACTCAGATACATCTTGGATGGCCTGAGGGTGAGTAAATTATCAGCAAATATTCATTTTGGGGTGAACTATTCCTTTAAATCTATGTCTTCTCAAGCGATCCATTCGGTTTTGGGTGAGAACAGACCAAAACGTAACACATTTTTTACTAAATTTTAACATCTGATTTCAAGATCGATTACACTTCCTTGCGCCATCTTCCTAGTGCCATCTCTTCGCATGCTTCAAGGACTAGCTTGTGTAATTGAGCTTAAAATCATGATTGTGCCAACAGACTACAATGGTAAGATTTATAATGAAAAAGGATCACTTAAGAAGACATTGCTTAAACCACTGGAGTCTTATGGATTACTTTTATGAGGACTTTATCTCCTTTTGGAGCTTCAAAGGCCTGATCACCATTCACTTGCATTGTATGCATCTACAGGGCTGAGATATTCTTCTAAAAATCTTTGTTTGTGTTCAGCAGTATAAAGAAAGTCATACACATCTGGGATGGCATGAGGGTGAGTAAATGATGAGAGAATTTTCATTTTTTACGATTTATTTGTTACTAGTAAAAGAGACAAAAATACTGATTAAGAAAATGATTTTTTGCAGTCCACACACAAACACACACACACACCCCAACCTTTCTCCCTTTCTGTGACTGGCTCTGACAAATGACCCATCTGCCCATGAAAATTCATCAGGTTGTGTCCATCCGTGTTGTTTGGGTGCAGTCAGGGCCAGCCTGTGTTTCTGCGGTTCCATGCATTTTAATAGCACCATTTAAATAAAGCGAGACATGTTAAATATTCAGCACCTGATGTGAAGCTGGAAAAACCAGTTAACTTCCAGACTCCATCCCAGATTCGGTCATTACCCTCTCTCTATATACATGAGAGAGGTTCTGTCTGACAATATGGCTCATAATTCCTCCTTTGACCCTCTGAATTGAGATGCGGAAGAGAATGGATCATATCATGAAATGGAATTATGATGCCTTGTCTTGTTTTAACAGTGCTGGCTGTGGAAGAACAGGGGTGATCTGTGCCATCGACTATGTCAACGATCTACTTCTTACACAGGTATTAACTCCATAAACAACCCAAATCTCTATAAACAGTGCATAAATGTGAAGTATTTGATTTTGTTCAATGTTAAAATTCTTTCTCCAATCCAAGTCTAATGTGCAGAGACAACTATAAATGAAGCCATTTGCTGGATGAATTCCTGAAAAGTCTAAACACTGTGGCTTGCACTGCTGCATTTTCAAAACATTGCTCTGTTTGTTTGAGCAGCTTTTTTCAACTGGCTCAACCAATGGCATGAGTTTGGAGCGGGAGCAGTTGTAATTAGGGCTACTAAGTATGTCTAGTAAACTTCAGCGCTTAACTCAACATGCACCGTTGTGCTACGGATATGAATGGTACCACAAATCATGCAGGAGAGGTGTGCTATTAAGTTTCTAACCACTCGGGCTTGTTATTTCACCTGCCAGATGATAAAACAGGTGAAAAATCTATTAGACTTACATTGAAAGAGGGACCCAAACCATATCCAGGGACCAAAATATCATAGAAACCTGGCTGGGCTCTTTTGACTCGGGCCAGTAAGCAACCACCCAGAACACCCTAGCAACCAATGTTCCCTCTAAGCTGCGTGCTAAGTGCATGGTCGTGCACTTCTGATGTTGCTCCTGTGCAGATGGAAAAAAAACACCCACACAAATGGCAGACTCAAGTGTGTGGGAAAACCTAGAGATTTTCCTAAATCAGAGCTACATGCATGCTCAGTGTTTCAACTGGAGTCCATATGAGTGTTAATTTGAATTTTTTTCCCAGTATGGAGCTAAAGCTTTGAGTGAAATCTTGTGTGTAAACAAGGTGGAAATACGCATTATTGAGTTGTGAAACAACACATACACATAACTGCATTTACCCTGAGGCATGAGCGCTATAGGGCACAACGGTGTCTGCCCACCTTTTCAGCTGTCTGGGTTCCGGAAGTATTTTTCCTATACATTTTTTCCATAGACTTTTCATAAAATCCTTCATAAAAGAGTTGTAAGCCATGAACCAAACCAACCAGCTCCGAGGTAAATCACGACATCACAAGCTTTGTTTTGAAAATCAGACAAAAAGACAAAAATTGCCGTTGTCTCCGTAAAGTCTTCTCCAGCACATCCCAAAGACTTTCAATGGGGTTAAGGTCAGGACTCTGTGGTGGCCAATTCATGTGTGGAAATGATTCCTCATGCTCCCTGAACCACTCTTTCAAAATTTGAGCCCGATGAATCTTGGCATTGTCATCCTGGAATATGCCCGTGCCTTCAGGGAAGAAAAAAATCCATTAATGGGATAACCTGGTCATTCAGTACATTCAGGTAGTCAGCTGACTTCATTTCATTGCCACATAACATTGCTGAGCCTAGACCTGGCCAATTGAAGCAACCCTAGATTATAACCATTATTTAAATCCAAACGGCGACTTTTCTTTTGTCCAGGCAGTGTATAAAACTGTTGATTTGAAGTTGTTGATTATAAGTATATAAACAATATATTTTATGTTTATTGCTAAATATTCTGATATGTACAAATACAGAAGTAATTTAAGGATGAAGAGACACCGACTCGATTACCTCACTCATAGAGTGTCATGAGAGTGGGTGATTGCTCCAAGGCAGGTTTCACAGGCTTGCTTGGCCCCGGTTCTCTGATTGGTGAAGATTTCTCTGCCGGACCATGGGTAATGTAGTTGTTTATCATGAATTCCGCTATTAAACACGATTTTTAAAAAATTAAGTTAAAGTAACAGAGACGGATGGCTTCAAAGGAGCTAGCATACAGTATATTATCGATGGACAACTTCGGAGCTCAAGGTAGGTCTGTCTTTAAAGGTTTATAAGTTATTGTTGAAAATCAAATCATCTATGGGAAAAATGAAATGGATTTTTACTTCAGAAACCAGACTGTTGCACTCTATTGGTGAATGTTTAAATGCGGCTGCGTGGCCAAATGGATAAATGTGCATCATGGTCAATGCCCGTACCACGAATAAATAACATATAGTCACTTATGTCTTATGTTATTGCAAACACTTGCAACAAATCAGGTATGTGTCAAAATATCAGTGCATGAGACTTCGCAGTGTAAACGCTCTAATGCAGCCTAATAGATCTGCAGCTGTCTATCATGTTGTTAATATTAATCAAACAACAATATTGAAAAGAAAGCAACTGACTGATCTTTATTTATTTGTTATTATTACCCTACTGTGTTCTTGGTTTACTTAATACATAGACTACTTTTTAATTATAATGACGATTTACCTGAATAATAAAAAAAAAAAAACATGAAGTAGTGTTTACTTAATTGAGAAACACTAAGGCAATATGCCATTGTTTTTATTTAATATGTTAATATTTACATGAATATTTAACTTTTTATATAAAGGTGTGTGTTCAATAGCATAATAGAATTTTATAAATTTTTACTGTGGTATTGAATTTCAAATATTGAGAATTGTGAATTTTCACTGGTATTGGTACCAACTAAACTTCTGGTATTTTTGTATAAACTGTATCTATCTATATCTATATATATATATATATATATATATATATATATATATATATATATATATATATATATATATACAGTTACCCAGTATGCACTGCCCTCATCACTGCTATCTGTTCCTCATTGTTCTCACCTGTTTTCCATTCCCTTATTAGCTCTTGTTTGTATAAATACCCTTTAGTTTTTGCATTCCTTTGTCAGTTCTTGTTTGTTGTTGTTTGAGTTCCCGTTTGTTTGTTTCAATGTCATCATTTTTATATCATCTCAGCAATGACTCGTGACAGAAGAACTGACCCACATGGATCTAGCGGCTGTCTATTCTGCTACTCAAGCAAGGGGACCGTCCAGTTGAAGATCACGTCCATGAGTTCTTAGAATTAGCGTATTTAGTGCACTATCCAGACTGCTCTCTGGTGGTTTTCTTCCAGACCGGATCTGAATAGTGCACTGAAGGAACTGATGCCTCCGGCTTATCCTCACTGGACCCTTTGTGAATATGTGGAGAAGGCTCTGGAACTTTGCAGTGCCCATTACACAGTGGATTATGGCGGGAACCCCAGGCCAAAACCTGCATCTTCGGCTCCTTGCTCCAAGCCTTCCACGGCTCCTTGCTCCAAGCCTGCCACGGCCAACGAGCCAGCACCCACGCCTGCCACGGCCAACGAGCCAGCGCCCACGCCTGCCACGGCCAACGAGCCAGCACCCATGCCTGCCACGGCCAACGAGCCAGCACCCACGCCTCCATAGAGATTGTTCCCCAGATGCTGCCAGTGCTCACGACCACAGAGATCGTTCCGCAGTCTCTGCCAGTGCTCACGATCACAGAGATCGTTCCCAAGTCGCTGCCAGTGCTCCCGATCACGGAGGTCTGTTCCCAGTTGCTGCCAGCTCTCTTCGAGCCTCCCACGGCTCTACCTTCCATGGCCTCTTCCCTGGAGCCTCCCTCGGCTCCACCTTCCATGGCTTCACCCCTCAAGCCTCCCACGGCTCCACCTTCCATGGCTTCGCACCTCAAGCCTCCCATGGCTCCGCCTTCCATGGCTACGCCCCTCGAGCCTCTCACGGCTCTGCCTTTCATGGCTTTGCCCCTCAAGCCTCCCACGGCTCTGCCTTCCATGGCTCCACCCTTAGAGCCTTCCATGGCTCCACCCCTCAAGCTTCGCCAGGCTCTGCCTGTCTTCGTCGAGCCTCTCCTGGCTCCGCCCTCAGAGTCTTCCACGGCTCCGCCCTCAGATTCTTCCACGGCTCCACCCTCAGAGTCTTCCACGGCTCCACCCGCTCCTCCAGAGACTCCTCCTACAGCGGTTCCGCCCACTCCTACAGAGACTCCTCCTCCAGTGGTCCCGCCCACTTCTCCAGAGACGACTCCTCCAGCGGTCCTGCCCGCTCCTCCAGAGACGACTCCTCCAGCGGTCCCGCCCGCTCCTCCAGAAATGACTCCTCCAGCGGTCCCGCCCGCTCCTCCAGAGATGACTCCTCCAGCGGTCCACCCGCTCCTCCAGAGATGACTCCTCCAGAGGTTCCACCCGCTCCTCCAGAGATTTTTCCTCCAACGGTTCCATCCACCCTCCCAGAGACTCCTCCTCCAGTGGTTCCACCTGCTCCTCCAGAGACGACTCCTCCAGCGGTTCCGTCCACCCTCCCAGAGAGTCCTCTTACAGCGGCTCCGCCCGCCCCTCCTCTAGCGGCTCCGCCGCCTGACCCAATCCCTGCCATGTGGCCACTATCCAGGCCTCTTGACTCAGTCCTAGCTCTGTGGCCGCCTCCCAGGCCTCCTGACCCAGTCCCTGCTTTGTGGCCGCCTCCCAGGCCTCCTGACTCAGTCCTAGTTCTGTGGCCACCTCCCAGGCCTCCTGACCCAGTCCCCGCTTTGTGGCCACCTCTCAGGCCTCCTGACCTAGTCCCGGCCCTGTGGCCACCTCCCAGTCCTCCTGACTCTATCCCAAACCTGAGGCCGCCTCCCAGACCTCCTGACCCAGTCCCTGCCCTGAGGCCGCCTCCCAGACCTCCTGACCCAGTCTCTACCCTGTGGCACCCCCCCCCCCAAGACCTCCGGACCCAATCCTTAACCTGGGGTCTCCTCCCTGGCCACCTGGTCATCTTCCGGGTCCTCTTCCTCACCTATATCTTCCTGCCCTCCTCAGCCATCTTTGGGGTGCCAGGAGTCGCCCCTTAAAGGGGGGGTTATGTCACAATCTGTTTCCATCATGGGGTAACCTCCTCGTGGTCACTATAATGTGGTTCTCGCTCTCGGTGGGGCACATGGTGAGTTGTGCATGGATGCTGCGGAGAATAGCATGAAGCCTCCACATGCGCTATGTCTCTGTGGTAACGCGCTTAACAAGACACGTGATAAGATGCGCAGATTGACAGTCTCAGATGCGGAGGCAACTGATATTCGTCCTCCGCCACCACAAGGACCCAGAGCACATTGGGAATTGGGCATTCCAAATTGGGGAGAAAAAAAAAAAAGGAAAGTAGAAGTAGCTCTGATTCTTGACATATGTGCTTCTCTCTCAGCAAATAAAGAAAGATTTTAATATCTTGGACCTGGTGTTAGAGCTTAGAAGACAGAGACCTTCAGCTGTGCAGACTAAGGTAAGGTAACATTAAAAATGTGTTTTGCATAGCACATACAATGGCCTTAATCTACAGTACATTATGGATTTGTGAACTTTAATTGAACACTCTACCCAATTAATTTAACAATATTAAGCCAGGATTCTTAATGGAAATATCTATTTACCCCTGTTGGTCATATTTCACTACACTCAGTGAATTCTTGTGGTGTTTACATATCCTGATGTCAAGTGTCATGTTATTGTGAATGCATGCAGGAGCAGTATGGATTTGTCTTTCATACGGTTGCTCAGATGTTTCAGAAGATCTTGCAATCTCAACAAAATGATACCAAGGTAGGGCACAACTAACCCAAAAATGAAAACACGTTAGTTTACTTAACATCATGTTGTTCTAAATTGGGATGACTTGCTTTCTTCTGTGGAACATAAAAGGTGATGCTTTGAAGAATGTCCAAGGTGTTATTTTCCATATGATGAAAGTGAATGGGGACGAACACTATCAAGGTCCACCAAAAAATTTGAGAGCTGCAGTAGAGGTCGACCAATAGTGGATTTTGCAGATACTGATAACTAAGGTGGTGGGAAAGACCAATAACTGATTAATTGTCCAGTAGTTTATAAAATCAACTTATAGAATGTCAAAAAAAAAAAATAAATCTTACTCTTTTCTTACTATGGCAGGCATAGAAAAAGAGTCAGCAATGAATAAAATCCCAGATGTGGTTTATTGTTCAACCAAAATCCCAATAATAACCATAAAAAATGAAGATTTGGTGCATAATGAGGAACTTTTAAGCATAAACAAGCCCGAAACATACCAGGGACTCTTATTTTGAAAGTACAAAATGATTAAAAAACTTTCAGCAACTGTCAGCATAGATTTTTGCAGATAACCGATAGTTCCAAAAAGCAACTATCGGCACCGATTAATCGGTAAAACCGATATATCGGTCTACCTCTACATTTTCTGTGTATCACTTAAATTTCAGTCTGTTCCTCACACAAAGCCATCATACAGCTTCAGATACTTAGAATATGGTTGTATGGACAATTTTATTAGAGCATTATTAAAGCTCCTCAGTGCGGAAAAGAGAGAATTGGACATTCTACAAAATATCTTTCCATTTTTGGGTGAACTATTCCTTTAAAAGTGTAATGATCTTTAATAGCAAACATTTGCTACAATAGGAAACACTAATATAATATTCTTTACTGGCTGACGTACTAATGTTCCAGTGCTTGTGATTACGGGTAGTGATTTTTTAGAAGGTGACTGTTCTTTGAGAGAAAAGAGCAATTTCCATTTGTTTTCATCATAGCATGAAAAAGCATCCAAAATTTCCTCTATGGCAATTGTTGTGTTTGAAATGAATTAATCTGCTGCTGTCTTTGTTTTTTAACATGTCATGTTTTACTTCCCCCAGACCTTCATCTGTGTACTTTAAATATAGAAGTTTAGCAGGAAACAGTCTCGCACTGTGCTTCCTCTATGCAAATGATCACACATCCTTTAACGGTTTAGCACAGACGCTCTGTCTAACTAGTTCTTCCACACTCTGTGCGTGTATCACATTTAGTTTTTGTTTTGTTTTTTCTTCTTGTTTTTCATATTTAAAACATAAGACCTCAGACTCTCTGGACATCAGTGCAGTCCCTCCAAAGCTGCCACTGAAATCAGGATTGTTTGGCAGTATTGGCACACCTCCGAATACAAGGTAAGACCACAAAAAAACTCTCCCTCCACATTTTCTAACCCTGCTTGACTGTTTGCAGGAATCTGTGATTAAAACTAGCAGAGAAAATATAGCCGGGGGCCAATTTAAGAAGGACAACCAGTGCAAAAATATATAGCACTGTCTGTTACACAGGTGGATGCTGACGAGATGCAGGTTGTTGTTGTCAGTTCTGTTTAGTTCACTACTTGGTGCAATTTAAACTGTCCTCATCTGACCCTTAACACTTACTACGTCAGCATTAATGTTAGTTAATTTTGTGAGTCAACAATGTATAGCTCTATATATTCTTGCAGCCAGTGGCGTGTGGTGGATTGATGAAATGAGAAGGCAGGTTTTTTAGTCTAATGCAAATGTATGTTTCAGTTCCATATGGTATTTACATGGTATTTAGGGATTAAGGCATATATACATAGGCGAGCAACTAATACCATTGTATTTTAGTTAATATTAAAACCAAGTGAAATCACAGTCTCAAAAATGTGTTTTTAAAGGGATACTTCACCCAAACCCATATGCATTTCTGTCTTCCGTGGAACACAAAAGGAGGTGTTTGGTTGAATGTTGGCCGTAGACACCATTCACTTTCAGTGCATATATTTTCCATATAATGAAAGTGAAAGGTGACTGAAGCTGTGTGTTCCACAGAAGAAAGAATGTCATAGAGGTTTGGAGCAACATGAGGGTGAGTAAATGATGACATTGACTTGACAAGTGAAGTATTGCTTTAAAGAGGTGATTTGCACACTATTTTATCTAATTTTTTGTAATATATTTTATTTTTGTATTGTCGATTATTTTCTATCTGAATTTTTTGGGTCTTACAGAATGTAATGTACTCAAGAAAGGGTTTGTGTAGTTGACGAAATCTTTGTGCTGCCTTCATTTGTTTTTTTAGGCAGTCAAATAATGCATCTAGCTATCACTTGTTCATGGTTCATCTGTTTTGCATGCAGATGAATATGACTTTTGTAATGATGATTGATCAAGAGTTGTCCATTTTAATGCAGAGATTATACTGAGCAAACAAGCTATTTAATAATTCTAGAGTCATCATGTTCTGCCATTGCAGTTCCCCTCAGGTCAATAACATATTTCATAAGAGACATTGAATGCAAATGGTGACAGTTGGTCATTAGACGCTGCTGTAAATAGAGTCCCACTATGCACTAATGTATTCAAGCCGCCCAGGGCAAAATGTGGAAGATAAACTCTGTGTCTCCTTTGTTTGATTGTATACTATAGAATGTAATGGTATAATCAAAGTCTTTCTAGCAAGTCAGTCCACTGTCGGCCATCTTTGGAACGCTCTCTGGAGGCTATTTCTAGTCATGCCAGTGCAGCTCCTATCTACTTGAATGGGGAAATTCCAAAATCTCAAAATGGTTGGTCAAGATTATGATCAAATGGATTTTTTGGCAGGTTTAATTGTCCACCAGGCAAAAATCGCAAATCCAATCACTTAGAATTGGAACAGCACACCTCACCTCAACCCGCCACATGATTTGAGGTAGTATCATTCATGTCCGTAGCATAAACGTGCTACGAATTAAGCACTGACGTTTAACCCTCCTGTTGCGCTCAGGTCATTTTTGACCCGTAAATATCACATGGTTTTACGTACGGGAACCAAACTTTTGGACTTGTCAAGACTATCAAAATACACATAATACATTTTTTTCTGATTTTTTAATACAATTGTTTAAGAGATATAACCATATATATATATTTTTTTAATTACATCTTTTGCGTTCCCGGGTCAATTTTGACCCGGACATCAATTGTGGCTTTTCACATGATATTATGCATATATATTTTTTTTACGTCTTTGAATAAGATTTTTTCTTATAAACACTTCACTACATTAAGCCTCTTTCACATACTCTCTCACATTCTTTTTTTAACTCTCACTGGGACTGCATCTTGTTTATAAACATGCACACACACATACACATACAGTCACACACAGACACACACACATTCCTGTACAAAACAGACATGACAGATGTAACAAACATAACAAATAAACTAAATCAAAGGTACTACTGTCTAAAGGGGGTGTGGCGAGAGCAAAAGGTCGTGAACTCTTTAGTCTAAAAAGAATCGGCAGTTCATGCTAATAAATAGAATAGATTTTGCTTAAAAACATAGTAAAGAAGTACTAATGCTGTATACTTATATAGTTGTACAGTTGTTTTGATTAAGTTTAGTTGAAAAAGTATATGTAGGTTTCACAGATTTGACCACCAAGTTTTATTTAGCAGTTATGAATAATAGGAAATTAATTCAAATTACTAGTAATTTTCATATTAGATTTTTATATAAATTGTATATTATGTTATATTTAGATAACATTTCACATGTTGATCAAAAAGATGTATCACATGTATCACACTGGTTTTGCTGTAGTTAATGTATATTTTGAAATGTCAAAGAATTTCTACATTTTATTATTTTTTAAAAATGGCATATTAATAACTTTTTTTATTTATCAGTTAACATGCCAAAAAATATCAATCTTTTCACATGTATTAACAGTTAAGAACTTATTAATGACTTACAGTATAGTTTTAGATAAAAACCATCGGGATATGTATGATTTATAAGCTTGAATTCCACCGGGTCAAAACTGACCCGCAAATGGAAAAGGTGTATGCAGAATTTAAACGCAATCGGAGAGTTAATATTTAGATTTAGATGTTTGTTCAGATTCCTTAGCCTAACTATGAGCAATAGTAATAGAGATGTTTTGCAATAATAATTACAGCTGTGGTTGGTGTACCCTGCTGCAAAAGACCAGCTTAACCAGCATGCACTTTCCATGCTGCTCTAGGTTGGTTTCTGCTGGTTAGTGCTGGCTTGCTGCTGGTCTAGCTGGTAGACCAGTATAGCCATGCTGTTAGACCACTATGGTTTTTTTGGTAATGCTGGTTAAGCTTGTCAAAAAGCCTTGTTGTAACACCAGCACACCAGGATCATGTGTTGACAAGCATTCACTGGGCTGGTATCCGAAAGGTTGTAGCTTCAAACCCTGCAAAAGTTTATCTAGGAACCAGGGAGATTGTTCTGTAATAAGTGAACTGTTAGTTGCTTTTGAAAAGTGTTTGCTAAATTCATAACTCATTCATATGTACATGTCTGTCTTACAGAAATCCCCCTCTCAAGCCCCGGCTTTCTCATCCTCTACCTCAGACCAGAATGAATGACACTTATGCTGTCGTCAACAAGCCCAAGCTACAGCTGCCCACCTCCACCCCCCCTTCAGTCACTGTTCATCACTATGACAATGCTAATTTAGAGAAAACCAACACCAATGATCTCTACAGCACAGTCAAACCTAAAAACAGACCTGTATCTTGTATGCCCCCTTCAACCACACCTGTGTATAATAGAGCAACAGCCAATCAGAGAGGGGTGGGTCCTAAAGGGGCAGACTATGAAGGTTATGAGATATTGCCAGGTAAGAGATGAATTGATTTGCTTTGTTTTAAATGTTTTTGTTTTAATGTTATTAAACATTATTTGGTAGTTGACATGGCAATTCTTGTATAATTATCATATATGCAGTTTTTATGCCCTCATAATGATATGGAAAATTTGTACTTTTAAATATTCATTTGTCAAACTAGACAAATAAAGACCCCATGAAATCGCTTGACAAGTGAAGTTTTCTTACCTGCGTTGATGTACAGTATTTTCTATTCAAACATGAAGTAAGGGAAGGACATATTTAAGGGCTTGTCTGTTTTGTAAATTTCCATTTATCGATATTACTTAATAAAGTGAATGTTTATCACTTACTTTGTATATCTCCCTGAGTGTTGACATGTTTGTGTGACATCATGCACCTGCATCTCGGCGATATCGGAGTTGAGAATTTCTGCACGAGCCTACAAGTTGTAATTCTGACTTTAAGATGCATTTCATTGCACTTCTCCTAGTAGGAAGTTGTAAACTCTGACTTTCCGAGTTGAATGGAA
This sequence comes from Myxocyprinus asiaticus, assembly GCF_019703515.2. Lineage (NCBI taxonomy): Eukaryota > Metazoa > Chordata > Actinopteri > Cypriniformes > Catostomidae > Myxocyprinus > Myxocyprinus asiaticus. The sequence goes on along the minus strand of NC_059367.1, from coordinate 7,466,751 downwards.
TGCAGCACTACTTTTCAAAACTTGATCCGACACTGAATGCTCAAGCAGCCTAATTTACACTTAGAAAACTCATGATGTTGCTATAACAATGCAAAAAGCACTTACTTAAGTGAAAATCAGTCCTCCTTTCCTGTTTAATAAATTAAGAAATCGCATGGTCATGCAGAACATCTCATGTTTTTAAATCCATAAGGATCTCTTTCTCAGTGGCGATAGCAGCAGTGATGACGATTTCATGCTCTTCGCTTTTAGATTACATCACTTAAAGCGTGATTGCGTCACTCAAGGCCAGTTAGAAGTCCTCAACCGGGACATATCATAAAGATCACACCCACCAAGAACAAATAAATCATTCTGATTGGCTGATGAATCTGACAATCTGACTTTAGTTGCTCATTCATTTGCACTGTTGAGGAATTCTGTGGAAATTCTGAAGGCCTGACGGGGTGGAGCTCAGACTCACGCGCTGTTTCGGCTAACAAGCACGGCTTTGGGCATGCGATTTGTGAATCAGCTGTCACACTTCGCTTGTAAGCATCAAGGAATAAATTCTGACTGGATAAACTTTTAGTTTTCCTCTATTTGTTTATAGATTAAAAATACATAGGCAAAAAGGTGATTGAGAATGAAAGGATGAAAAATATGTATTTATTTGGCATGTTACGCCAGCAGAGAAGAGTTTGCTGGCCCTGAGAATTCGCCACTGGTTGAAAGTGTCCGTATATTCTCGCGATCAGGGTTGGGAGGGTTACTTTTTAAATGTATTCCACTACAGATTACAGAATACATGCTGTAAAATGTCATTTGTAACGTATTCCATTAGATTACTCAAGGTTAGTAATGTATTCTAAATACTTTGGATTACTTCTTCAGCACTGGAAGATTTTTTCACTTGTTTTGACTATAAAAGCTCTGTCAGTACAGTAAGACAAAATACACATGTTAAAAATACATTCTCTGAAAACCTAAATATCTTATACAGTGTTGTTTCTAAAACAAGATAAATCAAATTGATCTTGTTTTAAGGATTCTTTGATATTTTTACAGGAAAACAATAAAAAAATTATTATCAAGAATATGATTTTTGCCCTAATATCAAAGGTCTTACTAGAAAAGAAGAAATTATTATCCAACGTGAATTTTCTTGATAAAAATATGATCAGTGCCTGGTAACGTGCGTGAAAAATGGCTAGAAATAGCATTTTAGCTTAGCATAAAGCTGACAATTTACACAAGGTTTATTTCTATTCCTTCTGCTCCAAACTTACTTCAAACGTACTTCTCTGTCTGCTCGTATGAATGTAACACATCATAAGAAAGTGTTTCACCGCTGTTCAAATGCACTTTGGATCGCATCATTTATATGTATAAATGTTTTCCATCTGAAAGGACTAAATATTAAATGAAACGAATGACAATAAAATGCAAAGTAATCTCTTCAGTAATCAAAATACTTTTTGAATGTAACTGTATTCTAATTACCATTGATTTAAATTGTAACTGTAGTGGAATACAGTTACTTATATTTTGTATTTTAAATACGTATTCCCGTTACATGTATTCCGTTACTCCCCAACCCTGCTCGCGGTCAACAGAGTATTCTTTGAAAAGCTAGAGCACTTGACTGTGCGCAAGACATAACTGCACGTTACTGTTATACATTCATGTACATTTTTACCTAAAATCCTGATGCTGAAACAAAGAGTTCATACACATGTTATTTGGCAACAACTTATTTCCTCTTTTGATTGTTTTTATTCATACATTTTTTTTCTCTCGGAATTGTGAAAACTGAGAAACGTGTGCTAAATTGAAAATGAATCAGAATAGACAAAAATGCAAACTTGTGACTTTAGCTTGATACTTAAAGGAAGAAATACATTTGTCTTGTGATCATTTGTGAAAGAATGGGAACTTCATGTTTGTTTTTTTGTTGTTCTGTGGAGAGGAGGCTAAAGTGAGGGTTATTGTCAGGAAAATTCTGCTTACAGTTTTTACTGTCCTCTAATGACTATTCTTTTTGAGTTCTTCTCTTTAATGTAAAATTGCCAGAGTATTCAGAGCCCTCTAGTTTGGTGTTTATCTTTTAAAACAACAGGTTTTTTTAAGCTCAAATTACCATATCTCTCAGGGAATTGAAATACCTCTTAAGTGTCGGAAGTGTCCTTAAATGTGAAGTGTGTCATTTCCGTGCCACTAACAACCCCAAATGGAATCTCAATCTCAGGTTTCTCAAACATTCACCCTATTTACCATTGGTCAGAAAACAGATTTGTGCTGCCCCCAAACTCACACCACTGGTTGTGCCATTGTTGCTGTGTCAAGCTAGTCGTAATACTCAGTGTTTTGAAAGCGCCACAAAAGTCTTCAGGAAGTCAGCCTACAAATGGCTTTATTACAAATGGCACATTAAAGGAATAGTTCACCTAACAATAAATGTTCTCTCATCATTTACTCACCCCCATGCCATCCCAGATGTGAATTACTTTCTTCTGCTGAACACTAACAAAGATTTTTAGAAGAACATTTCAGCTCTGTAGGTTCATAAAATGCAAGTGAATGGTTACCAAAAGTTTGAAGCACCAAAAAGCAGTAATCCATAATACTTGAGTGGTTAAATCCATGTCTTCAGAAGCGATAATAATAGGTGTGAGTGAGAAACAGATTCATATTTAAGTTTTTTTTTTTACTACAGATTCTCCTCTCTGCCCAGTAGGTGGCAATATGCACAAAGAATGTGAATCACAAAAAAAAAAAAAAGAAGAAGAAGAAGAAGAAGAAGAAGTAGAAGAATGCGAAAGTGAAAGTACAGATTTATAGTATAAAAACATAAATATTGACCTGTTTTTCACTTCTGAAGATATGGATTTAACCACTGGAGTCATATAGATTACATTTATGCTACCTTTACATGCTTTTGGAGCTTCCCAACATGACAACATTGGCTAAATCAGTTTGGAACTATCTGTTTATTTGACCAATGGAAGACAGGGGGAGTGTTCGAAAAATATATTAGAAAACAATAATTATTTTAGCAGTTTTGCAAGTTTGGTAACACTAGTGGCGCAGAAATTACACACTTCACCTTTAAATGTGAATGGTTACATATAAGAACATTTTTATGAAAATTAAAACTTTAATACAATTTTTTGAGTAAAATTTTGTTTTGTTTTGTTTTCTCAGGGGAGTTGAGGTCATTGAATCGAGACACACAGGTAACTGCCCTCTTGGTAATAAGATACTTGCGAGTCATTTTTGTGGATATTTGATTGGCAGATAATGGTTTAGTTTTGTTTTACATGCTAACAGGTTAGACTTCAAATTAAAGTGCTCTGATAATTACTCTGAAAAAGGTTTGGCCCCTCTCTAAGTTTTATTTGGATAATCTTGCCCTTGAAAAAAGTAATTAAGCTCTTCACTCTTACTTGATGCACTTATATGCTGTTATCGATCTATAATTTGTGTCTGCACATTTGTATATGTGTCAAGTTTCTCACTTGTTTGCGTTTCACTTCAACGCTCTCTCTTCGTGTGATATGAGACTTCTAGCTGAGTTCTCACTCACTGAGTTAACAAGCTTTTGCACACACTTACACACAGTACTTCAGATTAAAAATAACTCGACTGATTGAATGTAACCAGAGAACATAGTCCTTGTTTTAACCCTAATGCTTATAGATTTAGATTTGCAAAGAATATAATTAAATTCAATTACATTTGTTTTTTTCTCAGCCACAAACTCATCTTTCAAGAACCACAAGTAAACGTAAGTGCTACATTTACATAATTTTATTAAAGCTGAAGTAATGTTTGCAATGTTTTATCAATCCTATCACAACTTAAAATGCAACTGAAAATTCTGTCATTATTTATTCACCTTCATGTCATTTCAAACCCTTATGACCTTCTTTATTCCATGGAACACAACACTCAAAAAAAATATTTTAGCATTTCAATTTCATAACAAAATTTCATCAAATTGAATTGAGTAATCTTAAACAAAGTTAAATTAATAAAACTTAATAAAATAATAATAATTTTTTTTTTTAAACATTACTTAATTCAATTTGATGGAATTTTGTTATGAATTTGAAATGCGTAAATCTTAAAATGTTTTTTTGTGTATCATAAAAGTGGTCCAAACGACTTTGCTATATTCCAAGTCTTCTGAAGCCATGCAGTAGTTTTGTGTGAGAAACAGGCTGATATTCGCACCATTATATTTTTAGCAAAAATCTATTTATTCCACAAACTAAAGATGTTTATGTCAAAACGTATAAATGTACTTATAATGTACTTAATGTATAAATGTATTCAAATTCGGGATCATTAAGAATGACGTCTGTGTTGTTGATGGGGTAGGAGTCATTCTCTTCTTTGGAGACTCCTTATCGATCACATGAGTGTGAAATGGTATCAAACAGTCAACAGCAAGTATTAGATCACAGTCTCAGATTCACTCTCTCTCACAAACATCGCTCTGTTTGTTAACATCATTTAACTATATTTTTCCCACAGCTGAAATGCCCACAGGCCAGTCCTCTACAGATGATGATGATTATGAATATGTGTCGAACCCGATCAAGGACACCAGCAGCCTGTTTGCCCCTGGCAGTCTAGGTGTGTTACCCCATATAAACGCTAAATCATAATGATTTAGGTCTTGATTAGTAATTGCATGATTGGGTTATTGATGGTGTTTGGACAAATTAGTATTCTTCTAGTTACTCCGTGGGCTAGCATTTGTGTTGCCAAATGCACTTTTTAGTACATTTTAATAATTGTTGCAATGGGTAAAGGTTCAAGTGTTTGGTATTATTTTTCAAATTTTTTAGTTATATAGATTATGATAAATTCTGAGACTCCGCCTAAGAAACCAAAAAATTGGGACAAAACATGTACTTTTTTCCCCTTATTTTTCTGATTTGACACTATGCTGTATGTCTCAGGGTGTAAATAAGGTATCTCTGAAAAACTGCTTTTCTTTTGTTCCCAATCATGTCACCTGTAACTGAGTAAAATTATGTGTTGATACAACAAAGCAATTAAACCCTTATAGCATTACAAAAAAAATGTATCCCAGTGTCCAAAAACGTCTCCAAACAAATAAAACATAATAATTGTACATAAGAACTAATTACACATGCAAATACAACAATGACTAAAGGTATGCTATCCAAAGCCTGCAGGCATGAGTAACGAGATCTCATTCAGTTTCATTCTGCGTCATTTGAGTCATCTTTGAGTCTGTGTCATGTACTTGGTGCCATCTCCTGGTGGCCATTTGTAATTAGAGTAAAGATACTCTCTGCCCATATTTGGATGACTTCCATCCTGGTTGCAGTGATCTGAATCCTAATACGACTGATTTAGCATCCCATGATAACTTACTACATAATTTCCAATTAATTCATCAGACCCAGGATAGCTAACATGTCTTTAGCCAGATTGGACTTTATGTGCTGTGTGCACATTGTGCTTCGTGTGGATTATCTAATGATCTATGCATCCGATTACGTTGTGTGTGGGCTTGTTTTAAAGATAATCATTTCCTCTAAGTAACTGTATGTGATATTTTATTTTCTGTTTATTTTCTAAATGAGAAAATAAACAGTGAATTTATAAGCGAAAAAATGGCATGTAAGCAACACCTGTCTGAATGTAATGTGTATGTCAAAGACATAAACTTAGCTTTTACTCGCTATCTGTGAGTAAAACAAATAGGCTGGTTGTATTCTACTCTTTGAGAGCTTTCCAATGACATATGAGACATGGCTATTTGAGCAGTTAGATGTTTTTGCTGATTACAATAATATGTGCAGTGCAAAATGATTAATAAATTATCAAAACAGAACACTTCTGATTTGTTTGCAAATTTCAAAGCACTTGTTCAGTTTTGGTCATAATGCCTTCATGCATTGTAAAGTATAGCTTCTAATCTTTAAAACCATACCTGTATTGTGTTGGTCAAGGCTGTAGTTATTAATGTTTTGATAATATTAATTTTTTTCTCGGTGGGCCCATTCGAGCTTAAAGGGTTAAAACCACACAGTTAAAACTGTGAAAAGGCTCTTTTATGACTTGGGCTAGTAAGCAACAACCTAGCGACACCCTAGAAGACCCTAGCAATGTCCTTGCAACTAGCAACCATATAGCAATGCCCTGGAAACCACGCACAACATCATGGTGGCAAGTTTTTGTTGTTTGGAAAACGTGCAAATCTAGTTTACCTGAATATGATCGTAATCCAAGATCAATCTAAATCTAAAATCTAAATTATTTCTCTATTTGGCCTATGCTCTGGTGTCATGTGTTTATGTGACTGTAAAGAGATTTGTAACATTGTTTGTCTTGCAATTCAGGTTTTAACTGTCGCGTAAAGAAACCCAAAGGCCCTCGAGATCCACCGGCCGAATGGAGTCGAGCAGAAAGATGAAACAGCGACAGGTTTTAAGGTTTAAAAAAAATCAATGCAAGCTAGCTTTGCCTGATCACAGCCAGATCTTGTAGAGATGCAGCTATTTTTACACTGTTTAATAAATTTGTTTATTCATTTTCTTTGTTCTGGGTTTTGGATGTCTTGCCTCTAAAATATATACAGTATGAATATACACCACAAATTATGTTTGTTTTCTGTGTTTTTGTTAATATAATTGTTTTATTTACTGTAAGAATGTATAATTGACTCATTTTATTAGAGTGTATATTTCTTGATTATTGATTTTTGCAATGCAAATAGTTTAAGTGTGAATGCTTGTGTGAGAATTATATTTTATTGGGGTTTTTTTGTTGTCTTTTTCAGAATTACATTCTGAACAACGAATAGGCGTCATTGACATCTAAATGTAGGCAATTATGTGTTCAAATATATTCATCTGATGTCAGAAAGTTGCTGAAGTATGGATAGTGAAGTCATTTTACAGCTTATTTTCATTAAATAGTCTTTTTGGACTGAGTTTTAAGCAAACATTTAATTTCAAACGTCAAGGAAAATGTGAGTGCTCATTGTATGACCCCATTAAATCAAAAGCTTATGTGATAAGATGTGAAATGTGTTGTTGAGATATAATATTATTGCCAGTAGAGGGCAGTGTTGAGGTGTAATTTCCCTTTTTGGACTGGACATATTACTCAGTTCATTATTTAAAATAAAGTTATTTAGAAACAATGTAATGTGTATGCATATTTTTTGATGCCACATCTTATGACATTTATTTATGAATTTATATTAAACCATAAAAATAAAAAAATTGTATCACAGTTCTAAAGTCAGTGTAGATGATCTGTATAAACACTAGCATTCATCATGGATAAAACTTTAAAGCTTGCCCTTTAAACTTTGGTGCGATTTTATTTCTGTCATGAAAATCAATGGAATCTTAAATTGGGTTTAAAGCAGAGAGCACGTATTCCCAGATGCTCTGTCAACTGGCAGTGTTCCTGGATGCATGTCTTTGATGATGAATCATTCTTGCAGTATAACAGCAGAATTATGCAGAAATGCTGTGCGATACTCTCTACTGCTGTTTACACTATATTAAACATACATCACCTGGTTAAGACTTATCGCTTTTTTGTGGCCACAGCAGATACGAAACACGCATAGAGAATATGATAATGGAAGTTTTTCTTATGCTTTTAAGTATGGTATGTATATTTTAATGGAAAAAGTCATATGGGTTTGGAACAACATGAGAGGGTGAGTAAATGATAAACAAAATTAAAAAAAAAATCATTTTGTGGTGAACTATACCTTTAATTGTACTGAAATAGGCTTAACTTTAAGCAAAATATAAATAATGGATAATTTTGGTGTGAAATATGACCCAGCATATTTTTGACAGGTTTTGTTTATTTACTCTAAAAAACATGATTAATATATCAAAATGTCCCTCTGGATGTGGTTTAAGCCTGAGGGAGTTTCTCTCTGAAGGTGTTGCAGTCAACAAAGAATCCATTTAAAGGCATGCAGTGAAAGTTACATCAAACACAAACTCAAGATCTGCAAAAACTCCTGAGAACTAACTGTGTGTGTGGGTGTGTGGGTGTGGGTGTGGGTGTGGGTAGGTGGGTTGGTTGGTTGGTCTCCTCTGGCTGGGTAATTCCATTCAGCGCATGCTAATGTGAAACTAGGATCTAATGACCTTCTGCTATGGCCTTTCAACCCTGGCCTTGAACGAACTCATAGCTACATCTCACCCACAGACAATGACTCTCTCCAAGAAAGCCCACACAGTGGCACACAAGCATGCACTCGTGATCTTACCATAAAATCTCTCTTATCCACACCATCGCGCAGAGTGTGTGTAATTTTATGGTTTAAGTGAATTATTATTGTAATGTTACACTACAGTCATGGTCTCTGGCTACATCTCAGTTTGCATACTATCTGTTCTATATAATGTGCGAAATTAGGATTAGTGCATTCTAATTTAGTGGCGTCTAATCTTTTGGAGGTGCTAAAGTGAATCAGTTAATAATTTATGTTAACTAGTTCATTTACATGAACCGTCGGAAAGAACTGACTCACTAAAATCAGTAGCTGCGTTTCCACTGTCAGGCCAAATGAGGGCGTGCTAGTGCGTGCCAGGGCCAGTTGTGTTCCCACTGTCACTTCCGGGGCTCCATCGTGCCTCCTCTGGGCTTTCTCTGGGCCAGTGGCCTTTGGCCCACCAATTACTCTTGGGCCAAATAAGTCCAACTGGGGATTGAGGCGGGTTCAATGTCAAAGGCGGAGTTTCGCCGAACTTGTCAGGATATGTATCCAGAGCACAACGGTACAGGTTGGGGAAAAAAATTGCTAAAAAATGTGGACACAGTACAAATCTATTAAAGGGCACAATGGACAAAGCGGAGCCCAAAGAAATTACTTTCCATGGTTCGGTGAACGTTATAGGTGGTGTGCTGGAACATCGCCCCACAGTAAATAGAGAGACCACTCGGGATATCATGGCAGTTACAGTCGGTGAGGTATTATCACTAATTTATCTTGCTAGCTGGCTAATGTTTACATTCGATATATACTCGATATTCTAGATAACTAGATAACATGATACCTCAGCTTGAGCTTCCCTTTTGCTTGTGGAATGGGCGAGGTGTGTGAAGTTGGCACCAGGGCAGCTATTAATGGCAGGTTTTAGGGAAGCGCTGCGGGGCTATTGGCCCAGTGGTGGTATGCAGATCGATTTTGGTCTTGTGGCTCGAAGTCTGAGGCTATTGGTCCCTGCTGGCCATTTGATACCACTGGCTTGCACTGGCCCGATAGTGGAAAAGCAGCTAATCAGAGTTCCCAATGCTAAATATAAGAGAATCGTTTATTTTACATTTATTATAACTAAGCTTTTAAGGTCATACATTTAAAACTTTTTTAATTTGAAAAAAGTGAAAAGAGAACCACCCCAAAACTCATCATTTTCGTAGCATTTGGTTTGAGAGGGTGATTTTGCCTCCTTTTTTTGAAGCAAAATATTTAGTTTATAGCTGCTGTTTATCACTATATTTTGATTTAGTTAAATACTGTATAATAGGGTGTTTTCTAGTTTTATTAGTTGTATTAAGGCTGCGTCTATATTAATTCGGATACATTTGGAAACAGCTTTTTTGTTTTCGAAATGCTCTCCGTCAGGGGCGGAGCCAGGATTTATTCATGGGTGGCCGGGCACGGGCCAGCAATCAGTCTGTGGTGGCACAGAAATTTTCGTGCAGCATTTTCGAATGGTCGGACGGGGTGGGTGGGGGCATGGTGGTTGTTGGTGTAGAAAGCGGAGGCGTGTGGATACAAAAATAGAGGGGAGTTGATACAGTGACACCCGGGACGGAGAGATACGGCAACCTTGGTGTGCGCACGTGTCTTCTGTGTGATGCGGTTGTACAGAGATGGTTCCACCTCTAAAAAACTAAATTGTAGCCAAGACAAAAAATGACCAAAACAGCAATTGCGAGTGGGGTGGCCAATAGGATGGCCAAGCTTCGGTCCATGGTGACCATGGCCACCCTTGGCCATCCCCTAGCTCCGCCACTGCTTTTCTCAAGCATTTTCCAAAAGTTGCTCGTCCACACTTAAACGTATGAAAACTCTTAATTCCCCTTACCGAGCATTCGAAAAATCCATGTACGGACTGAAACGCAACTGTGCTTGTGTTCTGTCACTGCACAGCAGTTCCGAGTAAACTTCCCGTCACCTATGAATGAATGCAATGTGAAGGTTGAACAAATTAACATTTAGTTTTAACAACGCTATCAAAGGCACAACAATGCCGCTACAACATGGGCCGCCATCTTGATTGTTTTGGGTTGAATGGATCACGACAACAAATACATCATCGTTTTCAGATATCTTCATTTTCTCTATCCACACTACAATGTGAAGACGGCGTTTTCAAATGTATCCATTCGGGAGAGAGCATTTTAGAAAAGCTGTTTTTGCTCTCAAAAACGGCGTACCAGTGTGGACGTGGCCTTAGTGTAAATTTATGTTCAATTTAATTTTGTCACCATATTTGTTTAACCCTTATGAAAATTAACCATGGTTTTATTAAAGTAACACTGTAGTAACCATGACTGTAGTAACCATGGTCCATTTTGTGGATACTATGTTTTTTATACAAATGCTATGGTTAAACTATGGTTACTGTAGTAAAACCCTGGTTAATTTTCATAAGGGAATGTCAACCTAATTAAATATAACTATAAGGTGATATTACTGAATTCTGTAATCTGATTGCAGAATTAAATAACATCATCTGATTTTTATATACACTACCGTTCAAAAGTTTAGGGTCACTTACTCATTCTTTCTTTCTTTCTTTTTTCACATTTTAGAATAATTAAGTCATCACAACTATGGAATAATAGAAATGGAAATATGGGAATTATATTGTGACTAAAAAAATACAAAATAAATCAAAACTGTGTTATATTTTATCATCTTCAAAGTAGTCACCCTTTGCCTAGAATTTGCAGAAATGTACTCTTGACATTTTCTCAACCAACTTCTTGAGGTATCACCCTGGGATGCTTTTTAAACAGTATTGAAGGAGTTCCCATCTATATACTGGGCACTTAGTGGATGCTTTTCTTAATTATTCGGTCCAAGTAATCCATTTAAAAAAAAAAAAAAAATGTAATAAAATTTTAGTTTTGTAATTAAATAAATTAATATGGTGGCACAATTATATTTTTGTCTACAAAAATAATTTCAAACATTCACATACACCTTCAGATCAAAAAATTTTTAAGATCATGAGAAACATTTCAGGCAAGTGGCCCCAAACATTTGAACAGTAGTGTATATTAAAATATTTGCTTCTTTCATGTAGTTTCAATGTAGTTAGCTACATTTTGTTTAAAAGTGTTTAATCTGGAAAGCATTGCATTCTACTTAACATCTCATAGACATCTTAACCCTAAAATGCATACCTCGGGTCTTTAGTGACCTGGGACCTCATTCCACCCCCTGTACCTCATCAATTTTTTGGAGTTGTGCGCACACCTCTTTGGTATTCCTCAATCTCTCTCTTATAAATAGTGTAACACACACACACACACAAAAAGCCAAAATTGCAAAATAAAATTTATTTAATGGTATCAAGAGTGTATAGGGTCATTAGAGACCCTAGGTATGTAAGAGTGTCATTTGTTTTGTTTTTTCACTTCCATAAATGACATTTTTATGATTATTTCAAGTTTACTATCACAGGATATCTACTGTATTTCTTTGTTTATTACAAGAGAAATTAGTACTATATTCATACAAATACTATATCACGTTGATTTTCGGTGCAACAATAAATTATCAACAATGGTGAATTATCATTATTTCATAAGCGTGTACCAGAGGTGGGTAGTAACGCACTGCATTTACTCCGTTACATTTACTTGATTAACTTTTTGGAAAAAATTTACTTTTATGAGTATATTTAAAGGTACTTTTCACTCTTACTCAAGTAAATTTGTAATGAAAAAAAAATGTACTTTTACTTCGTTACAATGGGCGATGTTCCTGTTGTTACATTACTGGTTTTAATTTAATAAGTGTAAATAAATGCGTAATTTATTGAGCGACAGCGGAACTTTACAGCTGCGCTCTGTCACTGGAGTCGAGTCCACCACTGCAGCAGCAGGAAGAGCGCCAAATAGACACTTTCTTCGCTCCACATCATGAAAAAGAGTAGTTTCGTCATCCCGTGACATTTTACACCAAGACAAGTGAAAAATATTTCAAGATTAAAATTGCAGTGCGGTAAGTTTGGTCTTGTCTGTGTCATTTTCAGGGTGATTCTATAACTATGGGCTCTTATGACCTCAGTTTATAGGTATACACTTTTCAGTGTTGCAATATATCAGTTACAAAATCCATGTAAACATCTGCGTTAAGTGTAAATGTCTTATGCTTTGCGGATCGCGTGCTTGACTTGTGGAGTGCGAGCTGACAGTATGTCTGCGCATGCACAGCATTTCTGCGTTTGACAGATGCGGCACATTTTATTTAACTTAAATAAGCCCAACACGCTTCCAAATACAGAGATAAGTTGCAGTTTTCCTTTAGCGTACAGAACTAATGATCTAAATTCATTCGTTTTGACACTGAAAATACTGTAACTACACTGATCTAAGAATCAATACAGGACCTTAAAAAGCAACAGGACTTTTGAAATAGTGACAGAAGACGTTAATAAAGCATGATCTTGTTTCGTTTTATTCATCATTACATATAATTGGGCCTGTGGGACATTGTTCACATTTTTCACCATAATAATTAGAAACTGGTTTCCAAGCTTCTCTTCTAATTGACAGATTCATCCAAATCTGACAAGCGTCCTTAAAGTGATAGTTCAACCATAAATTAATGTTCTGTCATAATTTCCCACCCTCACGTTGTTCCAAACCTGTGTGACTTTGTGTATTTTGTGGAACCCAAAAAAGATATTTGACGTCTCAGTCACCATTCCCTTTTAAAATATGGAGGAAAAAACATGCAGTGACAGTAAATGGTGACTATAAGGCTATCATTCTGTCTGGCATCTCTTTAATTGTGTTGCATTGAAGAAAGTCATATGATTTGAAACAGCATGAGGGTGTATGATGACAGTTTCCATTAATAATAATTATTAGTATTATTAGTATTATTAGTAGTAGTATAATTATTATTATTCTGTAATACCTGTTATATATGTATTACGTAATGGAATATTGGGGCGTAATCGTCCATTATGTTTTTTTGTGGAAGTAACTAGTTACACGCAACTTGAGTATTCTTTTAATTGGATATTTTCTTATGCTTACTCAAGTAGTGTTTTACATTAATACTTTTACTTCTACTTGAGTAATAATTTTTTTTAAGTAATTGTACTTTTACTTGAGTAAAGATTTTGGGTACTCTACCCACTCCTGGCGTGGACACATACATAATATACATGTTATTTCATACTCAAGGTGGCACTGTTGTTTCAGTGACGACTTGATTTAATTTGACATTACTATTTTATGTAGAAACAACATGGAAGTAAACTATAGCAAGTGTAACACATAAACAGAAATATATTTGATTCTATTATTTTCTAATTGTCTTGAAAATATTTTGTATGTTTTCAATATCTGGGCATTTTGTAGATCCATTTGTGATAGATATACAGTAAGTGTTGGGTCTCTAAAGACCCGAATATGAAAGAGTGTTTGGTGAAATTCCCATGCATTTAAGGGTTAAAAGAAAAGATTTACATAGTACAGTACATTCTAAATCATAAAGTTCTCAAAGACATCTGCTTAATGTCCTTTTGACATCTGAAAGGAAACTTATAGATGTATTGTAGATGAGCAAATTGTCCTATTAATACGTCTACCAGATGTAAACACACACATCAAATAGACATCTGGGTGATATACGTGTGCTGTCTGGGTATTAACCAACCTGATTTCACGAGAATTCGTGACAATAGTACGAGGTGGCAAATTCGTACCAATTCGAGTTCATTCGTTTGAAATTGTACGAGTTATACACCCACCAATGAGAGACGCTTCCCTGGTGTCCTTGGATTTCCGTGTTAATCCAAAACTTTGTTTCCGTAACTTTAACTCCTAACACGATCCCTAAACCTTACCATATAGTGTAACACCTTACCCTACGCAAAGCGGAAACATAACCATGATATTAATGTTAAAAGGCCTAAAGTGTAATGTGAAGAAAGCGACATTTCCGGGTTCCGAGCATGTGATCATGAAGCGTTTGTGATTGGTTAATGTAGTCGTACGTTTTCGTACGTACTGGTACAAATTCGGCACCTTGTAGTTTTGTGAAGAATTCTGATGAGACTATGTTGGTAGTAGCTTGTAGTGTAGCTAACTTCTTTTAAAAATTGTTTTTAAAAACTGAGGGAAGAGTCGAAATAATTTTCTGTCATAATCAGGGAATTCACATGTCCATCCCCCTTTTTTTTAATCAACATCAAGATTTTTAGGGCCTTAGCATGTCACACTGCAAGTCAAGACATGTCAACTTTCATATCATGTCAACTGCCCTGTCCATTGATATTAAGTTGTACAAAACCCAGACAATTATTTAACTGAATTATTAGTGCAAGTTCACACTAAATTCACACTTAGTGTAAAAGCTACAGAGCAGGATGCCGCATAGCGCTACCAGAACAGTTGCTACATTTACCAGCTCCCAAGAAGGGAAGACAGTTAACACTCTGTGATATCCATTCATTGTTGTTTCAAGATGGCTTCACACTCATCAGTTAGATTATTAATCGGGTACGACTTTAAAAAGGATTTAGTGTCCTCCAAAGACAGCTGCCAGTCTCTTCATGACCCCTAGGATCATAGGCATCTCTTTTTACTAGAGTGTCCGCTCTGAGAAAAATGGCCACTTCTGAGGAAGACAATGAGTTACAGTTTTTTTAAGGGCTGTGGCGGCCCTCGGGGTGCTTTGGATCCAACAGACAAGAAAGGCCTGTGTTCAGCAGAGCACATGGATATTGATCTACTCTCTGCCGTCTGACCGCCCATCTGTTTGGGTGAAGACTGCGATACCTCCATACTACAACTCCCGCCAGCCGTCTCCATGGAGACCAATCCATTTATCCAACTGAATTACAGTATCAGGCAACTTTTTTTCAGTAGAGAAAAAAACTTGGAGGCCATGTTATGACTGTCAATCTGGTTTTTATTTCTGTCTTGACGTTGATTAGTCTACAGTTATATACATTCAAATGTACCTGTTTAGAAGCTGCTGTTATCTGAAGCTGTCAAAAGAGGATTAATGCAATAAAAAAACATTTCAGTGATACTGAATTGATTAATCAACATTATGATATTCAATTAGGCACACTTACATGTTTTCTTTCTTTTTCACTTACTATTCACCTACATTTTTAGCTCCCTTATAATATTGTGGAATTAATTCAGTTTTACATTACTATTTATTTATTTACTCATTTGTCTTTTTACTTAAAATTCACTTAAATTTTGAGTCCCTGTATAATGTTGTGGACTTAATTACGTTTTACATTACTGTTTATTCATTTACTTATTTGTCTTTTAACTTACAATTTACTTAAATGTTTTTATTCCCCTTATAAAGTTGTGGATTCAATTAAGTTTTACCTTACTATTTAATTACTTATTTACCTTTTCACTTACAATTTACTTAATTGTCCACTCATAATGTTGTGGACTTCAGTTTACATTATGATTATTTATTTACAATTGTTTTATTTTATATTTAATTATTGAATTTTATTTGAATAATGTTATGGACTAAATTCAGTTTTACATTGTTATGTATGTTTGAATTTATGTATGTATGTACGCATTTATTTATTTTTGCCTTTTAAAATGAATATTATTCTTTTTTTTCTAATACAGTAGAAATTACAGTAATAAAAATGTCATTGTTGATAATATTAAGAATTACAAATTACCCCACCCTGTGTGACCCTTAGAAAGAAAATAGGTATTAAAGAGGTTATATATGCACTGTACTTTTAAGACATCTATGTGTAAATGGTCTCAGTTATGATTGGTCAATCTTTTCACTTAGTTTTCACTTTAGTTTTCAGAATTGGTCTGCGTGGACTGGGAATGGAGCATTGCATTGTGAATATTGGAGTACAATTTGTATACAATTAGCCTTTTATGTTCAAAAGAACAAAGAAATCCTGTTTTCATGATATGTCCCCTTTAATAAAGATTTCTGAATAACAATGTTCAAGCAATGCAGTTGTTCTGCTGGTTTGCAGGGAAAATTCCCAGTAACGTGTATCAGTCTTATTCAGCTGCATATATTGTGCTCATATTGGTTCCACATCTTCATTATGTTTAATGGTAAATGTGCTCACTAAGGTGCTGGAGAGTCTTTGGGAGGGAAACGGGTCAGCCACGGGATTTTTGATGAGTTCTTTTGGACTAAGATTAGAGGGAGCTGCTTTGGGGGGCTGGGGGAAACTCTTCCAGAAGTTCCAGAAGTTTGGCCAAAACTGAAATGGGGAGCACATGGCAGAGAGAGAGAGAGAGAGAGAGAGAGAGAGAGAGAGAGAGAGAGAGAGAGAGAGAGAGAGAGAGAGAGAGAGAGAGAGAGAGAGAGAGAGAGAGAGAGAGAGAGAGAGAGAGAGAGAGAGAGAGATTAAGGGTGCAGGTTTGGAGAAAAGATGACATTTTTGCTGTAAGACCAGCAGAGAAAAGAAGTTTGGGCTGGTTTTGATTAAGAAGCTTGTCGGATTTAAGTCCCAGTAGTTTGGCTCTGACGCATGGAAGTGAAAGTTTAATAACTGAAATGAAATCCAGATAATGAATTGTTTCACAGGCATTTGTCATAAAACTCCACCGCTGCAGAGCTACATATGACAATCTCATCGCTCAACATACATGCAAGTCAACACGCACCAAGGGCTATTTTTTTTATTTTTTTTATTTATTTATTTTCAAGACTTCTGATTAATTGTTTATGGGATAGTTTACCCAAAAATGAGAATTCTGTCATCATTTACTCTCATGTTGTTTCAAACCCATATGACTTTCTTTCCTTTGTGGAACATAAAAGGAGATATTAGGCGGTATGTTAGTCACAGTCACCTCACAATTCACTTTTTTTTTTTTGCATCTTTTTATGCAATGAAAGTGAATGGTGACTGAAGCTGTCATATGCTCTAGAGGTTTAGAACAAACCCTAACTAGAATCTTTGAGGAATATCATTACAGTGTTGCCATGCAAGCACTGCTGAAATTATTTTTGCCCAATGCAGGAGAATCCCGCACAAGCACTTTCTGTTTAATTACGGGTGCCTTTGTCTTAATTACCTTGTCAGATTTCTCTGACATCATTTGCTTTTGTTTCTGACTCACTCAAATTTCTGCTCACTCGGGCCAGAATATTGCCTCATTCACCACAGGTCAGATGTGTTTCAGTGTCGACATATTCATTAGTGTTCATATTGTTTTGTAGTGTTCAGAGCATGATAAACTATTCTAAAATGAATCACGTACCTAATTTGATGCAATAAATAGACTGCATAACACATACTAGATGTAGTTGTGAATAATTATTCATGAATGCTAGTAATGTATAAAGAGTTTTCGGTTTTGTGAAAATCCAACAATTCACACCATTGCAACTAGATACACAGAAAGTAAAATTCCAAATGAGGGATTTTTTTTTATTTTTTTATCACATTTGTATTAAAAGGAAGGCAAATGGAGACTTTTGCTTTCTTTATATCTTCTCTAGAGTTTCAGAGTAGATCTCAACAATGTCTCAAACTGTGCTCAGATCTGCCAAGATATCAAAGTCTGCAATCAAAAGTCACAGATCTGAATATGAACTCAAATATTTTTCATTTAAGGCCAAATTATCTGAGTTATGCTATCCATGTTAATTTTATAGCTCTATACTCTTACTGTTTGTCAACAAATTTCTCATTCATGTCCATTTTATTTCTCCAATTAGGAATTTACGAGAAACATCTTAGACAAACTTGATACTTAAAGGAGACATAACTAAGAACTATGTTAAGTTTTCTCTGAGCATTAAGTTATGAAATAGCAACCTCTAAGCAATAAAATAATTCCTCTACAGGTTCAAAAAAACTATTTCTAATAAATGTAATGGAACTTTATGCTAATAATGCTTTATTAACATGTCATAAATGCTTTATAATAATGTTATAAAATCTTTAAATTAAATACTTCTCGTTCAGTAAGCACACTACAGGTTCAATTTGTATTTTTTGAATAAAGATAATGGAAATCCATACTAACAGTTATTTTTAAAATGACATAAATGCTTTATAATCATGTTATAACATCTTTAAATTTAAATACTTTTCCTATAGGAAACACCCTACATGTTCAATATATTCTAATAAATTTAATGGAACGCTATGCTAAAAATGCTTTATTAACATGACATAAATGCTTTATAATCATGTTATAACATCTTTGAATTAAAATACTTCTCTTATGACTATTCAGTGCTGTGGTTAAATACAGACTATACTCCTGGGACGTTGAGCTGCATACTGTGCAGCCAGCCTATTCCGTCTGTCTCTCTCTCTCTCTCTCTCTCTCTCTCTCATAGGGAGGGTGGCCAGCGGTGCATGGCTGAGCTCTGGGTGTTGGCTGCATGGGTGGAAGAGAGACCACAGGCATGACTGTGTATGTATGTATGTGTGTTTTTCTGGGAACAGCAGCTAGTGTTGATGCTGAGATCTCTAAACTCATTCAGTTCTTGTCTTACAGTTTGGGGCCCCAGGGGGACCGCAGTGTGATCTGCACTGGCAACATAGCATACACTCGACAAAAATCACACACATGCACACACCAATACCAGTGCACATTGTTACCACTGTCTTTGTGTTGGAGCAAAAAAAGTGTTTTTACCACAAAATGAGCTTAAATGTTATGTGAGTAATTTTTTCTATGTTAAAATAAGAGATCGATCCATATTGTTTATTTGCATCTAATGAACAGATTATTGGTATAAGTGTCCAATAGCCAATATGCAGAAATGATTTTTTATTATTTTTATTTCTGCATTTTGACCCAATGATAACATTACGTGACTGTGGTGACATTTGTTGCAAAATTATATTATGTGGCTCTTCAACCACATTGCGGCAGTTCTGAGGTGAAATGTCCACTGTGTGGCTCTAAAAGCAAGTTAAATGTTCTCCCAAACAGATGAGGTTTTGAAAGTTAATGCTCTGTTAACTTTTAAATCAACAAAACTGAGCTACCGTGCAATTTGATCGCTCTTGAATAATCTTGTAAATGTAATTAGTTATGTAATGCAAACCTTAAAATGTATCGCCTTACAAGTCATAGTAAAAGTGTTAAGATGTCTTAAAATATAATTGTGTGAGGAACAGAGCAAAAAGGGAGTGTTTATGAACTTATAATCTGTCATTTAACTCGTAAATTTGGTCTCTAGATTTGGTCCCTACATCAATGTAAGTCTACAGGATTTTTATCACCCGTTTTATCATCTGCCAGATGAAAACTGAAAGTCTGATTGTTTAGAAAAATAATATCAGACCTCTCCTCAACAAGCTGCTTGATTTGGGTTATTAGTTATGTTAGTATGTGCAAAAAGTTACATGCAAAAGTTTATTACTTCATTTTAGGGGTTAGTTTCAATCCCTGATCACAACAATAATAGTGATTCATGCCTTAGCAAACACCTCTACTAATATGATCTGAGTATTTTCAATCCTGGGGAGCTTGCAATTATCTTAGAGCTTTAATCTATACTCAAGTCAGCTCCAGAAGGCAGCTTGTTCCTATTGAGATGCTCTCAGCAAAGCGCCAGGGCCAATCCAGGCTCAACGGAGGAATGCCAAGACCTGGCACAGCCAACTCTCTCTCTCTTTTACAGATGTCCATGTCTCCCAAAACAGACATCCGTACTCATCCACACTGACAAAAGTGCAAATGACTTCATTACACCAGTTTCACACTCACACTGTCTCCTGTTTATCTGACAACGTGTCAGTGGAACAGGCGGCTCTGGGGGGAGAAAAAAAAAAGTTTAAAAACAAAAACAGCAACAATTGCATACACCTAGAGCCATGATTCCCTCTGCAAAACACTTTGCATGCTTGAAAATATTACTTTTTCATATAGTTTTGTAATACTTTATCATTGAGTAACCTTTATTTGTAAGACTGTGTAAGTTTGCAGTGCATCTGTTCTTTTTAAATCGTATGTGTCAATTCTTATTATGCTGTTACTGGTGGAATCAATAACTGGAGTGGATTCTGCTGACATTGGGTACACTGTGTGCTTGCGTTCGAGTGATTTTTGCTCTGCTGCAGTTTGCACTGTATTTATTTGGCCCACTCACTGTTGTATACACCACCTGTGACATCGTAAGATTTAGCGACAGTGGCTGACATATCATTTCTCTCTGTGTCACACGGGCTGGTTTCCCATACTCCCGTATGTCGGCCCTCTTAACTGTGTGATTATTCATTTTCACTCCATTGAATACAGACTTTCACGTTGTTGCTAGGTGACAGGTAACTTTCAGTGTATTAATTAACAAGGGCACAGAAAGCCTACATAAAACAGTTGTTACAATTCTGCGACAAAAAGGATATTATGTCTCTGCTTTCTGCTATTATCTGTCTCATGACAGGCGGGACAGTTACAGAAAAGCTAGCTGTGATATGAGCTGAATTTCAAGGATTGCTGTGTTGTAGTTTAAATGGCAAAATCACTCACAAATGCACTTTTTTGTGTCAAAATTGTTGCAACTCAGATTCATACCAACAAAACTGTGTGGTTTTACCATGGCACCATGTCCAAATAACCACGTTAATAGGGGGAGACCGGGGCCAATTGTCACATGGGGAGGTCACAAGGGCTGCATCTCAGTAAAGGTTTTCAGTAGGGGTGTAACGGTACACAGAAATCACGGTTTGGTACATACCTCGGTTTTGGGGTCACGGATCGATACGAGTTCGGTACAACAGGGAAAAGCAACAAATCCCAAATGCTAGGTTTCTTTTCATTTATTTTGAACAGACAGTAGTGCAAATTACAGTTAGTTCCACCTAGCGGCATTTAGTCCCCCCTGAGGTAATTGGTACAGTACAGCCTCCTTTAGCGTATTAAGCACTAAACAGTAAACAGAGTGCACTCTTGCATTTGGTGCATGCAGTCAGACGTATTTTTTGTCTGACTGCATGCACCAAACCATGATATCAGTACCGTGACGGATCTGGACGAATACATGTACCATTACACTCCTAGTTTTCAGTCAAAAGTCCAATTACACAAATGTGTAATTCTCTAACAGTGGTTTTGTATGAAGTTAAATATATTTTAAAAAAGTGAATTTTATCCAGCAAACTAAAATTTATATATCAAATCTTTGTATTAGCTGTTGGGTAAGCAAGTGAACACAACAAAACTACAATGGCATACATAAATGCAAGGGTCAAATATATAATGATGGTAGATTTTTACCAAAAGGTTGAACTGTGTTCTCAGGGCAAGGGTATTTTTAATTAATTTCAGGTTGGGGCTAGTTGTCACACATATTTTATACTGTATGTTTTAATTGTATACAATTCATGTAATACAATTTCTGTTTTTATATTAAGTTGTGTTTTGATATTCTTGCTGTGTCATGAATTGTTCTGTGTTTCATAATTGTTTTACTGTATACATTTTGTTGAAAATACATATGATAAGCCTATAATGCATTTTAAAAACTGGTATGTTGTGGAAGATTCTTTTTTTTTTCTTAAGATATTGTTTTATACTTCAAACATAGTTGACTGTCTAAATAAACTGTGTGTGTGTGTGTGTGTGTGTGTGTGTGTGTGTGTGTGTGTGTGTGTGTGTGTGTGTGTGTGTGTTTCTGGGCAGTCTTCTTCTTCTGGCTGCTCCCATTAGGGGTCACCACAGTGGACCATCCATGATCTGCATATTTTACTTGGCACAGGTTTTACGTCTGATGCCCTTCTTGACGCAACCCCCAGTGGCTGTGGGACACTCATTCACACCAACAGGGTAATTTAGAGCCTCCAATTCACTTAACCTGCATTTTTTTGGACTTGTGGGGGAAACAAGAGGAAACCCACACAAACACGGGGCAAACCCTGGACCTTCTTGCTGTGAGGCGACAGTGTTTCTGGGCAATAATGGTGGAAATGTTCAATAGCTTTTTTGTAGCTAAGACTTCAAAGCATGTGCCTTTACAGAACTGATTTTCAAAAATAAACCTAAGCTGAGAATATTCACTGGAGTAAAAAGTGTGACAACTACCCCCGGTCTTCCCGTAACCTCCTGAGACTCGAGCGTCATATATGGATAGCGGGACTAAATTGTGAAATTTTTAAGTAATGCCAATCTATAGAAAATCAGATTTTTTAAATCGAATTGTTTATTATGTTTCCAAGTGTGTTGGCTATTCGTGTTTTTGAGACGATAAAGACATTAAATCAGAAATTTGCATAATTAATTCTGATTCAATGTAATGGCCAGCATCATCCGATCACTGCCAACCATGTTCAAATAAAATTATACATTATAAATTCAGAATCTGTACTGATTACCATTGTCCCATGTCTGCCAAACATGTTCAGCCTGAAACTGAACTTTTGGTTGGATTTTAGGAGTGAATGGACTTAGCTGTATAGAAAGCTATACGATGTCCCCTTGCTCCTTTGCTCCCTATTTAGTGAATGACTTAACCTCCAGTGTTTGTCTGTCTGCACTGGTCTCAGAACAGTTCAAAATGGACCTTATTTTAATCTGTCACATGACCTTGTGGGTTGAACGTTTAACCCTTTACCGACAGCACAGAGCCTCCTGAACCGAGATCAGTCGGTTTAAATTAATTAATTATGCGTTTGTTATAGCAAAGCCAAAATACTATGTCCACGCATGTATACGGGAGGTCGCACAAAGTTAAATCATGGTACTGCATGAGTACCATATTCATATGCCATGGTATTTATATGGCACTCCATAAGGTGCTTCAAAGAATACCATGGCATTACCATATTAGTTTCTAAAAAACATGGCAATATAATAGTAATTTGTTTTAAGTGTAATGCAGCAAATAATTCTGTGTAGAACACAGTCATCTTGATTGCTATTAAAACAATTGAAACATGGATTTGAGATTCTGTAAGTATTCTCCTCTTCCAAATATTCTGTCGAGTAATTCCCAGAGGGCACCCCACATGGACAACAATGTTGTGCAACCTGCTATTGGGGTACTGTACATAAAGAATTGTTGCTTGGCAACTGTTTGAACTCCACTTTGAAGTTTTACAAATGTTTTCCGCAGCATGGCAAAAAGCCATGAAACAGCACATGAAAAGTCCAGCATGATAAAACAGCAAAACGGGGCATGCAACAAAATGTTGATTTCACGTCTTGTTCTTTATAAGTGCTTGTTAAAGCAAGCATCATTATTACTATTGTTTATACTTAGTGTTAGGGATTTGAACAAACCCCTAACCTTAAATATTAAACTTTGGCACATAAATTGTCCCACACCGCTTGTACTGCACACATGAATGATATTTCAAATCATAGTGCTTGTTGAGGAGAGGTGAGCTATTACTTTTATAAGCGATCTGACTTGTTTATTTTCGATAAAATGGGTAGAAAAAAAATATAATTGACTTGCATTCAAGGTGGGACCCGAGTCATGCACTGTAACAAATTGTCAAATTAACAAATTAACAATAAAATAAAAATAAATAAAAAATTGGCTGCTGTGGTTGCCAAAAATTTGCGATAAAAATATAGTGACATTGTTTTCAGGAAATCTGGGATGATATTTTTGTGACTGAATATTTTTCATACTTTATACTTATTAAGAATATTATTTACATATTTATGTATTTCCTTGTTTTAACAATAATTAGGAAGCAATTAAAACTTTAACCTTCAAAAAAGACTAAAAGATTATTTAGACACTACTGTACAGTAAAATCAAATGTACTGTATTTTTATATAGAGTATAATATATTTTTCACATACATTTAACAGAATATTACTGGTTCAATACAACTTAAGCTCAATCGATAGCATTTGTAGCATAATGTTGATTACCATAAATACTAATTTCCTCTCATCTCTCTTTTTCTGTAAAAAAAAGCAAAAATCGAGGTTACAGTGAAGCACTTACAATGGAAGTGAATGGGGGCCAAGCTTGTGAAGCTTAGAATTTATAAAATCACTTACATTAATTCTTCTGTTAAAACTTGTGTATTATTTGAGCTGTTGTTTAAATAATAGTTTTTAAGGTCAATTTATGATTTTAGGGTTTACAGTATTACGTTGTCATGGTAATTCAGTTGTAATATTGGAAATAGCTTTAAACAGAAAAGGTTAGTAAGTGATTTTATCTCACTAATATCATGATAACACACATATTGTTTACATTTTGTGGCTATGCTTTTGAAACAGTGAGTATTTTAATGTCTACAGATTGGCCCAGGTACGTTTTCTCTTTTCCCATTATTATTATACTAAACATTTTTGAAGTTTATCTAGGGACCAAAATATGGTAGTTACTTGGGGGCTGGCTTCTCCCCAAGCAATGACCTAGAAGCCTCCCACAGCACCCTAGCAACCACATAGCAATGCTCTGGCAGCCACCTGCAACACCCAAGCATCATGGCAGTGAGAACTGTACAGGCAAGCACCACTCACATTTTCTTCAGAGAATATAAGAAAATCTAGTTTCCACTGTAAAACTGCTCAAAGATCTTATTTTAATTATCTTGGCCTGTTTGTCTTGTGTTTAGACATAAGGCGCAAAGAAATAACTTTCATGTGAGCATAAAACGGTAGATGAAAGGCTGAAATCAAATGTTTTACAGCAACAGGGGCAAATGAAGGACGACTGGCCGTGGTTTAATAAGATCCTTCATCAGAGCCGGGCCAAGAGAGACCACCTTACCCCCCCCCCCCCCCCATTTCTTGGTGTGCTCTGCGGTTTGGACTCTCCAAACTGCACACATAATTTGACTAACAGCTGCAGTGGCTTATAGGGGCCAGATGTGAGAGTGGAGAAGCCGAACAGAGTAGTTTGTGGTAAAAAAAAAAAAAAGACACCCCTGTCGGGGCTTGAGTGGCCGGCAGTAAAACCAGAGAGAGCCATTGTCATGCATGCTGCTTGCTTTTTATGGTGACTTCTGCAAATTACAAGGATGTAGGCATCAGTTTTCACATGCATGGGGGTTCGCCATGGCCTGAAATCTACATGTGAGCTGGGTGTGTGTTAGCTTTTGTGTGATCCAAAAATGTCATACCATTTACACTTGTTTTATGAGCTCCTGCTACACTTTCATGTACAATATACTGTGTTATTTCCCCCCTAGAATTCAGTGTGGCCTTTTAGTGGAAATGTGGAAAGCACTTAGAGGGACAGTATGAATGCAGGGATGTTGTTTAAACATGGAAACTGAATTTGAACTAAAAATAAATCATCCAATAATGCACTGGTGTACAAAGTATATTATTACAGCAATTAGAATGTGTACATGGAGTAGAATGTCTATTATCTTAAATTCTCATTGGGAATATAGACTTTTTATATTTTTGCTTTGCTGATGTGTGTTTATCAGCGATACAGTATACATTGAGAGGGGTCATACTGACATATGAACAGAGGATTTAAATTAGCGTTAGGGTACAATGGGGCTTAACTAAAGGCACCCATTTCAAAAATGAAAATGCTCTCATCATTTACCCTCATGGCATTTCAGATGTGTATGTCTTTCTTTCTTCTGCTGAACAGAAACGACGATTTTTAGAGAAATATCACAGCACTCTAGGTCTATACAATGCCATTTTGAATGGTGTCCAGAACTTTGAAGGTCCAAAAAACACATAAAGGCAGCATTAAAGTAATCCACAGGACTCCAGTGGTTAAATCCATATCTTCAGAAGCGATATGATAGGTGTGGGTGAGCAACAGATCAATATTTAAGCCATTTTTTACTATAAATCTCCACTTTCACTTTCTTCTTCTTTTGTTTTTGGCGATCCACATTCTCTGTGCATATCGGCACCTACTGGGCAGGGAGGATAATTTATAGTAAAAAAGGACTTACTGTATATATTGATCTGTTTCTCACCCACACATATCATATCACTTCTGAAGACATTTATTTAACCACTGGGGTCATATGGATTACTTTCATGCTGCCTTGATGTGATCTTTGGAGCTTCAAAGTTCTGGCCACAATTCACTTGCACTGTATGGGCTTACAGAGCTGAGATATTCTCTTTTAAAAATCTTTGTGTTCAGCAGAAGAAAGAAAGCCATACACATATGGGATGGCATGAGGGTGAGTAAATGATAAGAGAATTTTCATTTTTGGGTGAATTATTTTCCTTTAAGTATTCTATAAACAAATGAATCTCCATTGTGACTGGATCAGGCAATGTGAGCACACTCTGAACATTCTTCATTACAAATCTATTTTCCCCCGACTGAAGAGTGGATATTTTTACAGGGGGCCTTTAAGCCCCTGCAACAAGTTTTCATTTTATTTTATTTTTACCCCAAATACTATCCTTTCACTTATTGGGCAGAGCTTAACCTTGTTCACAGTAGTGCCATATTTTATTTTTGACGGGAATGAAAACGAGACTGTGAGGGATAGACTTACAGTTACTTCAATGGGTTTCACTGTTGTTAAAAGTGTTTTTGATCATTCCATGGACAAAGCACTGGGGAACAAAGTCTTTACAATATTTTAAGCAGACAACCAACTAAAAATTAAATGTGATTTTGGAGCTTCATCCAGCGCATGCCATTGAAAGCATGTAAGTCCATCCCTCACAGCCTCATTTCCATTTCTGTTAAAAATCAAATATGGTGATACTTTGAATAAGGTCTATTGTTCAATCACACCTGGCTCGCATCACTCGTTGAACCTCATTTATGCTTATTTAGGTCAGTTTAATAATGATCATATACTCATCCGTTTCAGGACCAATTTACCGATCATTTTTACTTGCAACGTCTATTATGTGAAGGCAGTGGAAGAATTCTGTTATACATGATAAACAAACAAAGCCCAGACTGAAATGTAACATTGTGATTAATAATCTATGTCTAAATCTGTGTTACCATGACAATCACAAGGCCCTGTATCTTCCCAGCTGTATGGAAATCAGGTTGCTACCAGACAGGTAAGAAAATAAACTCAGTCTCTACGTCGCAGTCCTCCTCCAACCACCAGGGGGCAGTGAAGGGTAAAGGGGTAAAGAGCATGCACATGTACGACACTCCTTCGCAGTTGCTCAAATGCATTTGAGCGAATGCATGTTTACACTACAAGCGGAATTTGATTTTGATTACAGACTTTGGTATCTTTGTGCAAATCTTTGGTGAGACATTGTTGAGATCAGGTTTAGTGAACTATCCCTTTAAACAAGCCTATTTGCTTTCCATTTAATCTCATTATGGACTGCTGGGTCTTCAAAATACCATGGAATATTACCAGTATGATTGTGCCCATAAAAAAAATAAAATAAATAAATAAAAACACAGTATTACTATGGTACAAATAAAAAAAAAAATAAAAAAAAACATGATAATACCATAGTACTTTTTAAAGATAAACAATAAACATATAAAAAGTGCACTGTGGTGTGACTTTGCCAGCGCCTAAAACGACTCACATAAATGAACACTTTAAAATGAGTATGTAAAAGACAACAATAATTGGTGATAAACATTAGGATGCCTTCTCAAGGTTAATAAAGTTTCAATGAGCCACAGGCGAGCCCATAAACAAACTATAAGTGTGGCATTTCTCTGCTGTTATCTCATGAATATGCTTCAATAGTCTCTCAGTTCGACCTTCAGAGGAGACGTCACATGAACACTGCAAAACATTTTACTGGCTAAATCAAATAACCCAAGAGTCATAATAAATCATGATTCACTGTGGGACTGCATGACATGATAAAAAGAAGCAGACATCACATTTGATGAAAAGGTTGGTTTATTCCCCTTGATAACACTGCATAAAATGAGAGGTCATTGCGCAAATTAATTCATTCAGAGGAGATAAGCAGCCCTGTTTAAGATTGAAAACAGTTAAACTAAAGACGTGTTTCCATGTTTAAAACCTGTTGAAGCTCACTGACCCCACCCATGGGCCTGACTTTGCATACATTGGTCCACATTTACTAAATAGTCTACTGTCCAAAAATGTTAATAATGTTGGTAAATGATACATCTGTAAATTTGTCAACATTATAAAACATTTTGGACAGTAGACTTAATAGTAAATGTGATTGAGTTTATGCAAAGTGCAGTCAGGCATGGGGTGGTGGGGTGGGGGGGATAGAAGTGTGTAGTCTTACCAATGCTAAAATACTTCTATCCCAGCTTAATATGCAAAGACAACTATAAGTAAACCATTTGTAGGTTGATTTTCCCGAACAAAACACTGAGGCACTGAGGCACAATCAAAACATTGCTCTGTTTGTTTGAGCACTCTTGACAAGCCCGACACAGCAACAAGCAATGGCATACGTATGGGGTGGGACTATCTGTTTGTTTGACCAATGGAAGATGTGGAGAGTTTTCAGGAAACCTGTTTGAAACCAATAATTATTTTTGCAATTTCCAGCCTGATCTCATAGAAATTACGTGACGTAGTTTTTCAAAATGATATTACATGATTCATTACATGTCTCGCAGCAGTTCCATCGTTAAATGTCCACTGTGTGGCAATAAAAGCGAGTTAATGCTATGTGAAGTTGTAAATCAACAAAACCTACCTTCCTACCCTAAACCATAGACCTAAACCTAACTGATAGTGTCATAAAAAGCAAATGTGAGATGAAAAACAGATGATGTTTTTAAGGTTAACACTCTTTTGAGTTGTAAATCAACAAAGCCTACCTCCCGGCCCTAAACCTTAAACCTAAACCTAACCGTTAAGCCCAAAGTACACGTGCAGGATGTGTGATGTGAATTTCATCTTCAGCAGAGTGCTCGAGCAACCATTTTTTCAACTCGTCCCTCCTTTTCTTTAAAAAAAGCAAAAGATTGAGGTTACAATGAGGCACTTATAAGTGAATGGGGCCAAGAGGGTTTAAAGGCAGAAATATCAAGCTTATAATTTTATAAAAGCACGTACAATAATTTTTCTGTTAAAACTCATGTATTATTTGAGCTGTAATGATGTTTAAATCTTTAAACATTTAAATTTTTACAGTTGCTTTAGGGTTTATTGACATTACATCGTCATGGCAACGAAGTTGTAAAATTGGCTATAACTTTACACAGAAAAGGTTAGGAAGCGATGTTATCACACCAAAATCATGTAAACATGCATATTGTTTAATTCTTGTGGCTGGCTATACTTTTGAAACAGTGAGTATTTTAACATGTACAGATTGGCCCCATTCACTTCCATTGTGAGTGCCTCACTGGCAGATTTTAGCTTTCTCTTTAGCTAAATTAAGTTCGATTTGTTCCTCCTTTTTCTTTAAAGAAAAGGAGGAACAAATCGAACTTAATTTTAAGAAAAGTAATTTTTGTGGTAATCAATGTTATGCCACAAATGCTGTCAGTTGAGCTTAACTTGTATTGAACCCAAACACTGAAATTTCTTAATATTGAAACCATGACCTGCATAGGCCCAAAAATATGCAAAATTATTATGCTCTCAGTAGCCGAAAATATACTGCACAAAACGCATAGTGAACCTGTATTTTTAATAAAGTATGGGTTGTATTTTCTTTTACCTTGTAGTTTTGTTCATGGTTTTCGAGAATGAGTGGATGTACTACTCTTCTACTGAGAGACAGATAAATTTGCACCAAAATGCCATATATGCCTTTGACGTCAACAATAGAAGATATGGGATGTGTTTTCTCATCCCTTTTGAAATCTGATAAGCCGATTTATTTTGTTATCTGAGCTATGCACGATTATGGTTAATTACATTTTATTATTTGCATTTAGCATTAGTTTTCTATGCTGTTCACGACCCTAACAGACCTGTAGCCAGGATGCTACTTCCTGGGATCTGACAGCACTTTGCTCTGATGAGGTTTATGTTTTCAATGAAAAACCACACTCCTTTTTTTCATCTGCTCTGGAAGTTTCCACCCCCGTACTCATCCATTTTTTGGTCATTTCCACCCCGTCTTGCGCACAGCGGCACCAAGCAGTACCATCCTCCAAAAACCTGATGCGGTTGAAGAACTGATGAATACAGGCTGCCGGGCTCAACTGGCTTCAATTACAGATGCTCACAATTACAGAGGCAGAGTAAAGGGCTGGGCACAACGTGGCAAGCACAAACACTGCGTGGATCACAGGACTGGAAGGAGGGGGGCAGGGGAGTCAAACGTTACCATCCTCAACCACCTATCCGCCACTGGGTTATTTTGGAACCCCTGTACTTGCCACGTTCCATGAATAGGGTACAAAATATGACATTAACGGGATAATTGACCCAAAAATCATCATTTACTTTGTTTAAATTCCAAATTTATTTTTCCTACTGTGAAACACAAAAGGAGACGTTAGGCCATTTACTTTCAATGGATGAAAAAGTTGCTATGAAAGTGAATAGTGACTGAGGCTAACATGTACAGTATACTCGGCATCTCCCTTTGTGTTTCACGGAAGAAAGTCATTTAGGTTTGGAACAACGTGTGGGTAAATGATGACAGAATTTTTATTTCTGGGTGAACTATCTCTTTAAACTTTTAATACATTTTTTTTCCCCCACTAACAGCTTTAGAAAATGTTGAACTTAAATATTATAGGTTTTATTTTCTATTCACAATATATGACGGTTTGTAATTTTTGGAACCCAGTTAGCAAAAATTGGGACATGTCTAAATACAGTTTAAAACACTGATTTGTATAATTGCTTTTTTTTCTGGCAATTAACATTAAAGATATAGCTAAATGAAATGAAACTAATCTCATAATTTACTCACCCTCCATCCGCCATCCTAAATGTATATGACTTTCTTTTTTCTGCTGAACACAAAAGAAGATTCTTTCGAAGAATAACTCAGCTGTGTAGGTCTACACAATGCAAGTAAATGGTGACCAGAACTCCAAAAGCTTTAAAAGTCTTCTGAAGCGATCCAGTTGGTTTTGGGTTAGAACAGACCAAAATATAACTCATTTTATACTGTACATCTTGCCATTGCAGTCTCTAGGCATGATTTCAAGCTTGATTACACTTCCTAGTGCTTGACGCATCTGCAGATTGCTAGATGGCGCTATCTAGCAATCTGCGGATGCGTCAAGCACTAGGAAGTGTAATCTAGCTTGAAATCAAGATCGCAAAGGAGACTGCTGTTAAAGCCGGGCTGTCACTACACGATTTTTGGCCGGATTTTGCTGATGCAGACAGATTTCTGAGGTCTGCAACAAAAACGTAGCCGAATCGGTGCTTGCTACGGTCGGTGATGCTCGTTAAGTATGAGCAGTTCATCTACATGATCTGGGCCAGTCTTGAGCAGTCACAGAGACTGGGAAATTTACACGCCATGCTTAATATTATCTCCACATAGCAGGGGCGGACTGGCCATCGGGAGAACCGGGACTTTTCCCAATGGGCCGCCGCGTTATGCACAACGGGCCACAAAACGTCACCTCGATATGCCCCTGGCTCAACAACTTTTGGGCCCAGTTTCTATGTAAAATTCCGGGCCGACCCTGCCACATAGTCTTGTAGTGTGAGCGATGCAGGGACAAGTGTGAACTGCTCCAGCCAATCACATCTTATCATGCATCTTCATGTACAAGAATGGAAAGCCACAATTTGATCATAATTAAGTTTTGTTGTAATAAACTAATAAGTAATAATTTGTAACAAATAAATATATGATCTGCACACTCTACTTGACATTGTGCTGTTTTATTTACCTAATCCCCCCCCCCCCCCAAAAACAGACACAGACAGCCTGCCCACATCTTTCCAAATATTGTTGCTGCCATATTTTCTTTTTTCATCTCTTCTTTTGTTTTTCTGACAAAATAAGAGCACAGACAATTTTAGACAGCAAGCTGATTGCGACCCTCCATTCCTGGATAACTCTCATGATCACTCTTATTTGTTGCGTGAATTTATGTGAGAAAACTCTGTTTTGCTGTTAGTCGGGGTTGTGTTCGACTATTCGTCCCCGTTCAGCCCTGTATCGCGGCCGGCCCACCGGGAAACATCCCAGTTCTTCCTATGGCCAGTCTGCCCCTGATTGAGGACATTTATGGGTTTACAACTAGCTACTTTTCATGCTATGCTAATTTTTGTGTTATAAAAAGTTGATCTAACATATCTAATAGTTCTCACGACAAAAACATATGATTTGTGCCTTAAATCCTTTAAAAAGTAACAACACCAAAGTGAACAAAGCTATTTGTGGCTAGTGCCATTAATTGGTTAGAACTATATTCAAGCTTTGTCTTCAAATCTGAGATCTGTAGTCTAAAACTAAACCTGCTGAGAATTTCCTCTCCAGAGTGACTGGTTGTAAAATCCATATTAGTGAAGTCATTCTAAAGGCTATTAGCTCTTATGATAGAGAACGCCATAGGCACGGATTCTTAGATTTGCTGTATTTACGTCAGGCGATTTTTCTGTTTGTTTACTGTGCAGTGTCATTTTCCCTAAACAGCAATTAACTAGGCTACATGATTTGAATAAGTGGATTGCATCGCTGTTTTCTGCAGATTACATCGCAGCATAGGACAAATCTCATGCAGGCTAGTCTGTTCTCCAAAAATAAGTCAGGGAACAGTGTAAACACAATGAACCACATCATAACAAGACACCCGGTTTGCAGTTGGTTAGTGGAAATGTGATATTAGAACACTGATTTTGACCTTGTCTGTAGCACCCCCTCAGATATTTTTCTTTCAGCTTGGGAAACGTATTTCTTATTGGGAGTTCTGCTCAATTCAGCTTCCTTGTAGTATCA
The DNA here is from genome assembly GCF_019703515.2 of Myxocyprinus asiaticus. NCBI lineage: Eukaryota > Metazoa > Chordata > Actinopteri > Cypriniformes > Catostomidae > Myxocyprinus > Myxocyprinus asiaticus. The sequence goes on along the minus strand of NC_059367.1, from coordinate 7,433,808 downwards.
ACGTTGTTTCAGATGTTTCTCCTAAAATTCCTTTGGAGAAATAAAAAGGACAGATGAGAACTAAATGAGATTGTTGACATACAGCAAGAGCATGGAGCTATAATATTATATAGTCAAGTTCATATTGAAATATCTGACATTGGTATTTTAACAAATCTGAGCACAGTTTGAGACATTGTTGAGATCTATTCTAAAACTCTAGAGGAGACTGAGACGTGAGATTTCAAGGGTGTTTTTCCAGAAGCATGGAACTGGATCAAAATCTTCATTTGCTTTCTCTGAGAAACAAATGAGATATTAAAGAGGTCTCGGTCATTTGTGATTAATAAACTTGCCTATTAAATTGTATAGGCTTCTACTGTTTGCATACGTGCATAATGCAGTTTCACGTATATTAAAAGATAATTTTGTGTCTAGCTGTATGATGCAACCAATTTCAGATCTCAGAGCATCATGACATTAATTGTTGTAATCCAGACATATCAGTCTGTCTTTACAGTCTGCCTTTACTAGGTGCTCAACATCTGGGGTTGGTAGAGAATCCTAAATGAAGGGCGGGACGATACCATTCATGATGACAGTAGTGATTGACAACAATTCACTTACAAGATTTACTAAAAATTTGAATAATTGTTGTATATCTTAAGCTTATTTGATAACAACTTGACAGGAAATCAATTCAATGTCTGAATATGATGTTTTAAGCTCTTCTAGAATTTTTATATGTAACTGAATCATCTCAGAGCACCCCTACCATCCCCGAGTGGAACGCTCCATTTTAAAGCGATAGCTCCCAACTCCACGCTTCTAAAAGTGAGCGCGACGATTTCTTGAGGTACGGAGTGAAGAGTACTATGCCATCGACGCGGTAAGCGCATGTTAGGGTTCCGTTCGGGTGTTTTGCACAAGAAAACAACAATATATCTCCGAATTTGCCTGCGATAACCCCCGAGCGGCTCTTCAAAGGCCAACTGTGGATGTAACTGTTGCACTTTGAACACAGGTAGGTGCGCTGCGATACATTGTATCGCTGGATGAGTGATACATAAACAGTCGCAAGATTATTCGTTTTGATGCGCGCGAGTAAAACGCATGCCTTTATTGCGATGAAATCAGGAATGCATGCACTGGAGATGGTATGCGTGCGTATTTTAAGGAGGAAACATAATGAAATCGCTTAGATGAATGGAAGTGATCTGTTAACGCTTGATGGAAAAAGATCCTAATGGATGTGGTCAATAAAGCCAGCAAGAACAAAGGCGGCATTAAAACCTGTGTTTAGCTAAAAAGAGATAAATATCCATGTAATTGAGCAATGCATTGAAAATGCGTTAAAAACGCCAAAGCATCACTGTTTTAGTACTCGACAGGCTACTACACAATAGATGATTATTACAGTCTTGCCTGATGGTGGTTGTGCATGGATTCAACACATGCATATTGTCATTTCAGATGGAAAGTTGATTTGGGTAAGACTATAGACTATAATCAGGGCTTTTAATTAAAGAAGGGATGCCATTCATTCGTGACAGTATAATGCGGTGATTAGATATATAAAGATGTTAAATCATGCACTATCTATATATGAGCTGTTTGTCTGTCACATCTGTAACAAACCCAGTCACATGATTAAAATATTGTTTTCCTTAAGGCAAATGACCCAAATGTTGCTGCTCCCAAGCTTTAAAGCCTAAACTAAAATCAAACGTATTGCCAAATGCACGTTTACGCATTGATTTTATATATTTCCTATAGCTGAGTTTGTTTTGCATGGGTGATTTACGCACCAAGATCCATACTAAAAGATGCAGCTGATGAGTTTGAATCACAGTCTGATCGTTCAAAGCCTGTGATGCATGTTTGTGTTTTTTTGATCCGTGTCTGGGTGTGGAGAAGAGTGGGGCTGTGGCTGCATGCAGTAGCCGAGTTAGGGATGCTCTCATCTGGGCTGAGATTGGTTTGAGCTCCGCTGTTTGATGCGGTGAAGAAGGGTACCGTCAACAAACGGGCAACATGCAGTTTTTACACTAAAGCTAAAACAAATGTGCCACCATATGCCAAACGCCAATGTTTTGATCACTATATCGCCATATATTCTAAGATCTGTCTGTCTATCTATCTATCTATCTATGTCTGTATTATATATATATATATATATATATATATATATATATATATATATATATATATATATATATATAATGTACATAAATATGTAAATAAATATACACAGTTAAATTGTGTATTATATATATATATATATATATATATATATATATATATATATATATATATATCTGTATGTATAATATTATACAGTACTATGCATTTTATTAGATAATCCTATAAATTTGAGATGCAATGTAATAGAGACGCTAAATAACATTTGGTGTGTTTTGCTCCATTGGCGCCTATGTAAAATTAAATTTTCTTGAGGACAGATTAAACTTCAGTGTAGTGAATCAAAATGGATTGATTTAGGCCGGGAATACCTTCATAAATAAATTCAATCAGTGCATTAACCAACCAATTGGCCACTGAGGTAAAAACAGAAATATGCTTTTAAACTGGGAGGTTACTGTTTGCAGTATGGTGTGTTTTGTGTGGATGTGAACAGATATGCATAATCAGTAACCTGATTTTTCTGCTCACGTACATGTGTAGATGAATTATAAGGCACATTTGATATGTCTTACCCCCAGCACTGAAGGCACACCCTTTGAATTCAAAACAAGACCCTGCTGTGTCTTTTTTTTTTTTTTTTTAAAGGCACAGTTCACTGAAAAATTTTAATTTTGTCACGTAAGCACCCTCTTTCTTCCATGGAACACAAAAGGAGATGTTAGGCAGAATGTTAGCCTCAGTCACCATTCGCTTTCATTGTATGTAAAAAAGATGCAATGGAAGTGAATGGTAACTGAGGCTAACATTCTCCCAAACATCTTATTTTGTGTTCCATGGAAGAAAGAATGTCATACAGGGTTTGGAACAACATGAGGGGGAGTAAACTATCTGTGAACTATCCCTTTAAGAATGGCTGCATTATTAGATGATGACGGTTTGATTAGATCAGCGCTGGTTTATGAATAACCTGTCCTCATGGATAGAAGCACATTTCCACTGACCCTATATCATCTCTATATCAACACACACACACACACACACACACACACCTTCACCTTTCATCGGGCCACATGCTATTTAGTTGTCTGTTTGATTACTACTGGCTGAGCACCTGAACTGTAAATCTGAGCTGTGATTTGCTTGTCAATGGCATCGCAAACGCTGAAGGTTATTATACCGCATTCTTTGGCCTTGTGATATCACAAAGCTGTGCTGTATCCTTGAGTGAGTTTGTAGTGTAGAATAAAACACCAGCGCTGTGCTCTCATCCTGCGAGTAAGCCATGAGTACAACTGCCATGTGGAGTCACTGCTTGTTCTAATCACTGAACAATAGCTGCTGTCTGTTCTCAGTCTCTCACTCCCTGCCTTCCTAAAGTGGAATATGAATTAACAGATTTTGCTGTTTATTTTCTTTTTTCTTTTCGTTTTCTCATTAGTGGTCGACCAATGTGGGCTTTTAAATGACAGATTTCAATATCTAGTAGAGGTCTAGGAAAAGTCTACTTTTCAGAGTTCGCATTTATATTTTGGGATATATTCTCCACTATGGCTGTGTAAAGAATGGATTTTCCTATGCATCGCGATCTTCATTTGAATGGTCACTGTCTATTCTTAAATCCATAGATTGATCTTTTACTCAACCCTTTACAATGCGATTAAATCACTCGCCCATGCAACCAAATTTTGTGCTATGCGACTAAAAATGTCTGTGATTGGTAAATGTTCAGATTTCACTCCCCAGTGATTAAGTAGTATATTGGCAAAGAAGTTCACCACTGAGATCCTTTCAGTGTGTGTTATAACATTTTGGTTTGACTCGTTCTGTGTAATCTTTGTCCAAAGATGAAATCCACACAATCCATTTGTCATTAAATATTGTCTCCTTTTAATATCCTTTCTGTTCTTTACAGTCAATTGTTTATCAAAAATAATAAAAAAGAAACACGTAATTCTAATTAAAAATAGCACAGATGCGGTTAAGGAGCCATGCAACTCCACACTTGTTATTATACGCTCAACCAAAACATTTCTGTGAGATGCTTTCTGAACTACCGCTATTCTTAAAGAAACAGTACAGTTTCAGCACGTTTAAAAAATGTATGTAAATACTTGTAAATAGTACACATTATGCATATAAACAATAAACCTGTAACAATATATATACGCTAAGCACAGCCCTACAATAAGAAGACTGATAAATACACAACAAATAAATAGGAGGTATATAATAACAGACACTCCAATCTAGGGCACAACACCGCTTATGCGCATCCCAAGCTCAGTGATGTGCTTCAGTGTAAACGGAGTGCTTCAAAAGTGTGTAAGTGCAAGATTAATGTGGGTGCGCAACAGTTTTTCTTCGAAAAAGGTTTAAGGCTATTCGTTGTCTGTCACACACCCCAACATAAATAATCGTCTACAGACTCGAGTCTATAAAAATACTGGCCACAACACCTTGCAAATAAACCTGTGGACTATGCATAATAATGGGAACATTGCTCACAGCAGGCAATTTAAAGCCGATAATGACTTAAATTTACATTTATTGTTGAACGTGATGAATTTGTACAGAAGCAATGCTTTGAATAATGAGGACGAAAAGATGCAACTTTTCAAAGTTTGATAGTAACTACACGCAATGCACTGCATGCTGTCGGCACGTTTAAACATTACAAAAAGTAGCATCTTTTAATTCATAACTTCAAATTCACCACAACTTTTTTGGTGGATGTGAGTCTGGTAGATTGAATTCCTCTGTTATATTTTGGAGTTTCTGTGTTTAAGCCCCAGTTTCACTTGAATTGAAAGTTCACGTTCAGTCCGCGGCACCTGGCTAAGCACCACGCGGCCACCGTCCGTTACCACAGCAGCAGCTCCAGTACTCACACAGGCACAAGAGTTTTTCACATTTAGGCTTACAAAATCTCATGAATAACTCTTTAAATTATATATTTATACATTATATTTACTATTTTTGCCATGTCTAAATAAAGCATTTCATGGTTTTTAACCGCAGATTCTAAATTCTTGTGGTTAAATTAACCGTGAAATTTTTTTCATCATGGTTAATAGTGAAACCGTATAATTGAGGCATCCATATATATATGTGTATGCATATATAAATATATATTTGTAATAAAAAAATAAAAAAAAGTACCTAGTAAGAAGGTTCCATGTATTATAAACAACATTAGCTGAGAGAGAAGTCATTTCATATGTAAGCAAAATGGACATTATAACCAACATATACCCATATGAATCCAAATTGAATTGAGAAATCTGTATCAATACCCAGCCCTAATGATAAACACATTGGAATCAAGGTAATGAAATAAAATTACAGTTATTTTCACAAGTTTTCTCAAAATTCACAAAAAGATAAGAACAGTAATTTTACTATCCATTCACAAAGCAATAGATATATTTGTCTATTACAACTTTTTCTATTGGACTAAGGTTCACACATGCAGTTTGTAGCTATTTCTTTGATTAGTGGAGGTATGGAGATGTTGTTGACTTATGTTGACCATTGAGAAACTAAATAATTCTTGTGGATTTAATATATAAATTCAGCGACCACTAATGTTTTTAAAGTGATGTGACTTTATTTGAGTAATAATTTTCTTTGTTTCGTTAGATGTAGTTTTGTGTTTTTAAAAATGAGTAAGTCATTGCACACCATTTGTACAGTGGACATGAATGCTACTTTAAGTCATCCGGCTAATGATTTTCATCTGGAGTGCAACAAAATGCCATAGACTCCCAGTGACCCAAACCATATCTAGAGAGGAGAATATCATAGAGACTTGGTGTTGGGCTTTTTTGACTTGGGCCTGTAAGCAACCACCTATAGCAACCACTCAGAACACCCTAGCAACTGCAAAGCAATGCATTAACATCAACTGAGAACACCACCATAGCAACTGCTACTTTTCCACGGACAAGCACCACTCACATTTTCTTGTAAAATTCTTGTAAAAATCTCTCCTAAAAAATAAAACATTAGTTAGTAAGTTAGTTTTACTTCGTATTGCATGTTTACAGTTGAGTTTCTGCTACAGATACTTTTTTTTGCACTGACAATCATTTTAAAAGTGAAAGGGAGAACGTAAACAGAAAATCTGACCCTGGCTTCAAACAGGATGAGACTCGAAACTAAAATAACAAAAAGAGGAAATAATTGGAGAACACATCGAGTTTACTTAACCACCTTATATGACCCGGAAAGCTTCTTATTGCTCAGGACTATTGGCAGAATGTATAGGTTGCAAAATTTTTATAATTTTATGTATCTTATGGAGGATTTGGCCCTTCAGGTTCCTGCAGATTAAAACATCTGAAACCAGCCTTCACTGGTTGGCTTGTTTTAGCTGGTTTAGGATAGTCTAACAGATCTCACAGCCTTACCAAGCTGGTCTTCAACTGTTTGGCCAGCTGGTCTCACAGCTTGACCAGCTGACAAGTGCCTTAAAACTTCTCTTGAATCAGCCAACATTCCTGCCTGACCTGGCTGGGAGACCAGCAATTTCCAGCGAAACAGTTTAGGGTGGTTTAACATGTTTTTTTTCAGCGGTGCCAGTTCTTGTACTGTAGCACAATTGTAGAGCACTGCACTAACACGTGGACTGATAAAATCTATTTCTTGAATGCACTATAAGTCGCTTTGGATAATAGCGTCTGTCAAATGCACAAGTGTTAAATATGTTGTTGATTCAGTAGAAATGTGGTCAGTTGTGGACGGAATCGGGGATTGTTATGATGGACTCTTGCCAACAGACACAGCATATGATATTTGCCTGGAGCTCTGTCAGCAGTATCAAATGGCTTGGATTTTATTTTACTTTTCCCTTTCCATTTAAAACAATATTTTTGTAGAGAAGAGGAGGCATGGGAGGAATGTTTTAAAAGTTCATTTAAGCATGAAGGCATTTGTTCCATTTCTGACAATTGTTTTGTTTTATATACATAGCTGTTAAGGAACCCCCCCCCCCCCCCCCCCCAAAAAAAAAAATTGTTAATTTGTTATTAGAAGAATAAATATCTTATGATTAGGCATGTAAACAAATATACAAGTTTGGGGGACCCAAGGTAAAAGTTTAGAGGGATAGTTCACCCAAAAATGACAATTCTGTCACCCTCATGTTGTTTCAAACCCATATGACTTGTTAGGGACTGACAGTCTCGGTCACCATGCACTTTCATTAAATCTTTTTTCCATACGTTTAAAATGAAGGGTAACTGAAACTGTAACCTATATTAACTTTCTGGCAAACTTCTTTTGTGTTGCATGGATGAAAGTAAGTTGAATGGGTTTGGAACTACATGAGGGTAAATAAATAATGACAGAACTTCATCATCATCATCATCATCATGTTCCAACTTAAATTCTATATTTGTTGTTGTTTAATATATTGCGTCATAGGTCACGCACTGATAAACGTATGCATTTTCCTATGCATTTCCTAGGATGACGTTCTTTTGCGTGGAATCTTGGAAGAACTAAAGATTGTTTATGCGTGTATGATTTCTGCAGGCAACCATGGTCAGCTCTGTAATTAAACCGGATGAGGCAGCAACATTATGAAGTTTAGAGGCATTCAGTCTTCCTATTTTGATATTTATGTGGTTTGATGTTGGCTTAATCTATCAGAGTGTGGATTTAGCCATGTATGTTTAATATTGTGTCTCTGATCAATTTTGATTTATTTCGTCTTTCTTCTTGGTTCCAATCAAGAGCTGTTGACCCTCATTACCAAATTGAGGAAGAGGAGGATGCTGTTTTGTGAGTCCTTGATTAGAAGGACTAGTTGCCTCTTGTCTCGCTCTCTCTCTCTCTCTCTCTCTATCTGCTTGCATGTTTGATCAACATTCACATGACAAAGAAAAACTTTAGCATTTTTTCTTTCCTTACAAAATGCTCAATGGTGTAAAACATAGTCCAAAATGTCCTATTTACTACCATATTTCTATATGAGTTTTTACCACATGTGCCATTCCAAATCATTTAGTGAATTTCACATAGCACAGTAGACAAGTAGGGCTTGGCAATATGCAAGAAATATTTTCACAAAATATTGCAATATCTGATTACATCGTCATCCCCCCTGCCCCCACTACCAAGCCTGTTATAAACGTATTACTTACCTGACACTAGTTATAAGTAACACAAATAAAACATACAAAATATGATTGCAACCTGCACAAAGCAGAACTGGTGTCACTTCCCCACATGTCTTGTGTGTGTCTGTGACAAGTAGTTGGAACAGGTATTCAACTGGTCACATAATTATTCCATTCCGCAATGCTTTAACTTCTGAGAAAGTAAATATGCTTGTTTTCTTTTCTAGAAACCTGCTTTATATGATGTCACGAAAAAAGGTTCCGTTATCTAATAATAAGACTTGAATAGCGATTTTATTGAACTTTTGTTTGTGTGTCTGCCTTTCAGGGTAGGCTGTGGAAATTCATTTATTGAAACGCAGAAAACTTAAACCAAAGATATTTCTAAATTCAAATTACACTTCAAATGAAACGAAAATGCAATTAAAATAACAATAAGTGGTAAAAAATCGTATATAACCACCTCCCCAAATCCAAACATTTACTTTCCTCAACTTCCTCCACCGGCTCCATTTGCCGTGACGCAAGTATCCATCTACGACAACAGGTGGAATATTGCCAATTCAAATTAAGATCATAAGGCCAATTATAAATAATTAAATGTAAATTTAATTCTAAACTAAAATAATAGTAATAATGATGATTATAATAATAATTGAAATATAAATAAACCATTACTTCTAAAAAGTTAAACACCACCCACAATTTCTAATTTCATAAAACAGCTACAACAGTTTGTCTTAGTCTGTGCTTAAATGAATAAAAAACAACAGTTTCCTGTAAGTTGTAGGCCTGATAAATTCCCTTGTGTTTCCCAATTAATGTGCTGCCTAAGAATTTCCACTGTGTTCTAATCTAATTTGTGTTTGTATTGGTTTTAATTAATGCAGTTAATGAAATAGAACTCAAGTTTTGGTTCAAGGTGAATATGTTTTTGTATTTTATGATTTAATCTCTTTCATCTTTGCTTTTTCAACTGCTTTCCCAAAGCAATTTGTAAGGTTCTTTAATGGGGCCTATACACATGCCATCATTTTATTTAAAAAGAAAACTTATGTTTACAACTTTTCTTTATGGGGTGGATAATGAATACAAGTGATGTCACAATATGTTTTGAATCAAACTATTGAACTATTGAATCAAAGTCACTCTCATTATTTTCATAATAATGTCTTTTTAATTTCTTTATTTCCTTAATTATGAAATTTCTAATATATGTGCTAAGCTAGCACATATTTCTAGTTGCTAAGCCATAGCATATTTGTTACAGTTCATGTCTGAGTCTAGAGAGTAGGTTATAACCACTATGTTAAATGTTTCATGCTATTCAGAGAACTGTCGGCAGTGGAAATGGACAAGCAACCAGCCTCTTTAATCCGTAATGTATTTGACGGTTTCATAATTTGATTAGTATTTAAAAATGTAAGTACATGATAACCACTGGACTAATATTTAATATATTTGGCAACTTCCCAGCTCAATGGTCTATCTTTTCTCGATATTGTTGATCACTGTCCGTCTATGACTTGCGCAATTGACATTGCGGTATTTTTCAGATATCGTCCTATCGCCCAGACCTACAGACAGGTTTGTAATCTTGTTTCATTTTTTAGCTATCACCATGTGAATGTAAATAACAGAAAATGTTTGCGTGCTATTGATATTTCGTGGCATTTGATTCACCCTGACTTTAGCGGGTCAGGTGATTGTATGATTGTTTCTTTGGCCAGCTGCCTCTCTCTCCAGAACCGCTAACCACCAGCTCTCGTATTCCACCAGACCGCACCATTCCGCTCCTCAATCCCCGGTTTCACTGGGTTTTTAATGTGCTTTTAGACTTGAGGGCTCCATCTGATATCATCCATAATTTTTTCCAGCAACTGACCAAACTGATTGATATGCAAATTCACCAGTGATGAACAGAGGGACACTGAGCTAAAATTAGCGCCAGGAAAACATAGCTTTATGTAACCAGACCTTTGACTAAACAACAAAAGGTCTGATCCACATATTCTGGCCAAGAACTTCTCACTTATAGAGGAAGATTGCTTCAATATCATTCAATCACAGTTTGTTTTATTTGCATGATCGTATTGTTTTGTATACCACAATAATTGACCGGAAAATGCAGACTGTGGTAAAAATGTAAATAATGGTGCATCAGTGTCTGTGGGCAAATGTACAGAAAAAACCTGGGACCTCTTATATAAAACTTGCGGTCGATTTTTTATTTTTTTTTATTTTCATGGACTTTAGAAAATTAATGCAGACTATTTCACAGATGTTACTAAATATATATATATATATAAAAGAATATACACTTCTGCTTGTGGATATCTAATTTAGTTGCAACTAAGAAGGGCTGAAACGGTTAGTCGATGTTATCGACAACGTCAACAATAAAAAATTGTAGACAAAAACTTCCGTTGTCGAATTGTTGTTTGTTCTCATTTAATGCAAAATGAGATCATATAGCACTACAGTTCGCGCCTGATTGAGAAGAAAACACAGATCCCAGTGCAGACACTTTCCAAACTGTCCAAACAGTTTAAGTGTAGATCACAATGGATGAGGGAGTTATCCAAAATAAGTAAATACAGAAGCAGTGTCATCGTTAAATAAAGTGGAGCCGGAGCTGGCGTTCCGCTGGAGCTAAACTTGCATGTCAGAGCGTATAACGCCAATGTCTTTCCTTTTTATATATTTAATTCATCCTGTATGTTCAAATAAAATGAAGAGGGTCATCTAAATGTGCACAAACTCTGAAACTGGCATTTATCCGGGTGGTAAGCGCCGCTTCTGTGAGTCGCGTGAAAAATAGAGCGAGAGAGTTTCAAACTTCTCCCGGCTATACACTTTCATGCGCGGAGATGCAAATCCCTTGTGCGCACTTGCTGCAGCTTAGATGAAATTGAAAACGTTATGACTCATGACGTATTGAATCACATTATACAGTGTGTGTCACGATGTGTATCTAATCATGAAGAAACCGACGAAACACAGCTCTATTAAGAAGAGAGAGTTTGTTTTAAAGATGGATCGAAATCAAGTGAATATAAAGGTGAGGGAGTGTAGTCTTAGCTTATTACACCCTGCAACAAAAATAAGTTTTTAATTAGTCTTTTTTGGCTTGTTTTCTAATATAAATATCTAAAACGTTCATTTACTTTAGAAGCTGTACTGCAGAAGAAAGAATTGTTATCGGAGAATTTTGAATATTATACTTAATATAAAATATTTGAAAAAATGCATAAAGATACATTTACCTGAGAAGCAACATATAAGATATTTTGACTTGTTTTCAGAGAATATATCTTGAATGTAAGAGTGTTTTATTTATATATACAGCACTAGCAGAAGTATAAAAAAAGAGAAAAATACACTTGTAAACAAAATGCACGTATATTCAAGATATTCTAGTCTAAATATCTTATGTGTTGCTTCTCAGGTAAATGTATCTTGTTTTAAGGATTTTTTGATATTTTTAAATGGAGAACATGACAAACACTCAATAACAATAGGATTTTTTTTTTTTTTCGTTTTTGTTTTTTTTGCAGTAATCTTTTTACTGAATTAAACTTAGAAGTATTTTTTTCCTGTAATTCAGTGAATGAATTTAGAGGTATTTTTAAAAGATGATTTTGTCCTCTTTATTGTTAGAAAGCACGTTTAATACAACCTTTTAACTCAAGTAGGGCTGCAACTAATGATTATTTTGATACTCGATTAATCTAACGATTATTAGAACGATTATTCAACTATTCGGCCGATTATTGCAATGATTAATCAATAGCTCTTAACCGACTATTCAACTTGTGCCCCGACTTAAATGGTTGTATTAAACATTGCTTTCAGAGAATGTATCTTAAATATAAGTGTATTTTCTCACTTGTTTATTCTTCTGCCAGTGCAGTAAAGACAAAATATACTTACATTCAAGATATATTCTCTGAAAGCAAGTCTAAATATCTTATATGTTGCTTCTCAGGTGAATGTATCGTTTTTCAAAGGATTTTTAGATATTTTAAATTTTTTACATATTTAATATTATATTCAACATTCTCAGATAAAAATGTTTTCTTCTGCGGTATAGCTCCTAACGTAAATGTACGTAGTTTTAAAGGAGTTTTAGATATTTATATTGAAAAACAAACCAAAACAACAACTCATCAAAAACGTATTTTAATAATATTTAATAATAATATTATGTTTAATGGGGTAAGAATACCCTCTCACCTTTTTGTTCAATTCGATCCATTTTTAGCTCTCTCTTCTTAATCGAGCTGCGTATTGCCGATTTTCTTCACGATAAGAAGATACACACCGCAACACATGTACAATGATTCACTACGTCACGAGCCATAACGTTCTAATCTAACTGTAGCAAGTGCGTGCAAGGGATTAGCATCTGCGTGACCAATTGTGCATCAGCCGGTTGCAGTTTCAATCTCTCCCCTTAAATGGGGTCATTCCACTGCACAGAGAAATGCCAGTTTCGGAGTTTGTTCTTATTTACAAGACCTGCTTCCTTATTATTTGACCTTTAATAAAGGATGCATTAAAGATATAACGCCGGGGTGTCGCTCAACATGAAAGTTTTGCTTAAGTGCAATGGCAGCTCGGGCTCCGCTTTATTTCACTAGAGTGCTTCTGTATTCATTTATTTTGTACATACTCATACTTTGCGTTCTACATCACCTTAAGCTATTTGGAAAGTTTGAAGTGCGTTTAGACTGTGAACTGTGTCTTCTTCCTCTCCTCAATCAGGCGCAGGCTGAGGTGCTCCTCTCGCATGTCATCAGTATATTTTGACGTGATCTCATGTTACATTAAATGAGATCAAACGACTATTCGTCAACTGAATTTTTTGTCGACATTTTTTATTGTCGACATTGTCGATAACGTCGACTAATCGTTTCAGCCCTAAACTTAAGACACAAGCTGAATTGTCGGTTAAGTGCTAATGAATAATTGTTGCAGTAATCGCTCAAATTGTCGAATAATCGTTCTAATAATATTTAGATTTGTCGATTATCAAAATAATCGTTAGTTGCAGCACTATTACTAAGTGCCTCACACAAAACTCTGAATATGTTTCAAAGATTTGATGCTATTAACTTTGGCAAACCTATTGACTGTTTAATCCTTAAAAGTGCTTACTGTGTCAACTCGGTACCTTGCAAACACGTCTTTGTTTTCAAGTGAAATGATTTAAAAATGTTTGCCCTTACTTTCAGAAGTTGGGGAAAGCCAAACAATCAGATTAGACCTTACTAGTTAAAGAAAGTTCTTTCCAGTTTTGTGTGCAATATGCACCAGACGGTCAGTGAATAAACTGTGGGCAGCCTGTTTGGAAACGTGGCTAATAGATAAGTCCATTTCACCTGGGTGCCGTAAAAAACGTATATAGTTTTATGGCCACAACTGTGCTCGTCTCATAAGAATTCCACCAGCTTGTTGTTTACAGTTCGGGCCAAGCTGAAAGGTCACATGGGGGCGTTTGTCAAAAATATTGATGTGCTTGAAAAATTGCAGAGCGCAAAACCGTCTGTCATATTCTCAAATATTTGTTTTGGGTCGGAGAATGGCACACATTCGCCAGCTCCTCCACCACATACACACTTTGATGTGTTGATTGACGTTATTGCTTTTGTTGGCTACTTCTGCGATGGGTTTTGTTTTATCTGCTCTTTGTTTTCATAGGAAATTTAGTAAAAATGATTTTGCATTTGATTTAATTTTTATATTATATCATGTTCTGTGTGCAAACCACCCACTGAGTGTTGAATACTCATTTGTTTTAGGACCAACAGAAAAGCTTAGCCTAGATCTTAGCAGATACCCCCAATGATTATGTGACTGACTCCTCTCTCTCTCTCTCTCTCTCTCTCTCTCTCTCTTTCTTTTGTTCCCCGGGTCAAAGCATTCTGCTTAGGCATTCAGCTTTTTCACTGGCACCAGTCTGTACTTCCACTGTGCTAATGAAATTACTCTGATTGCTGTTCAATAGCTTCTCCAGCAAATCAGGGAATGTATTACAATACACAATTATAATACAACGAGCAAGGATTTTGGATTTTAGAAACCTACGAGCTGCAATGATTTTTCTAACATTGTTTTGGAATTTGAGCTTCCAGTGGTATGTTTTATAAGATAGCAGTTGTGTAATTGACATCTTACTTGTAAATGGTACAGATCACGGTTGCGTTATTCATTGGTTGAATTGTAAAAAATGTTGCTTTGTTTTTCTCTATTTATTTACATACCTGAGAATATGATTGTATCTCTTTTGATTTGAATCGGACACTTAGGTTGAACGGGAGGGCTAGGTACCAGCAGCTTCTTTACGATACACATCTCAAAAAATGTCACAATTCGATTCATTTCAATGCATTAGTATGTCACAATTGGATTCAGATTGAAATGACAGCATAAATGTGTGCGTGGGATCCGTTTAATTATTTTGTCCAGTACGGTGCTCATAGAAGCGCCTCTGACTGCACTGAGAGTTTTCACTTATTTATACAATTTGCTTCCACATTAATTGAATTGAAAGGATTAGTGTTGTCACGGTACCAAAATTTCAGTAGTAGGTACTGATACCAGTGAAATTTCACGGTTCTCGATACCAATTTTGATATCACAACAAAAATATGCTAATATGATAATGTGCTAATAAACACACCAGTTTAGTTATTTTTAATTATTTTAATCATTATATTTGAATAATTACTATTATTTTCCAGAACATTTTTTAAAGTTTAATTTAATTCCATCATCAAAATGGTGTCTAATCAATAAATTCTTAAACTTTTAACTAGTGAAAATAGAACTTTTCAACATGTCATTTCATTTTTTTTTTGCCAAACTTTTTATATTTTGATTAATTATTATTATTATTATTATTACAGTGAATATTACATTTTACTATACAGTTGTAGTATATTTGTATTCAATTTCTTCAATTTCAGGCATCTAGATTTTATTTTGAATCGTGCTTTTATTATGACGTGTTTTTTGCCGGAAGCTTCACTTTTCTGGATAAACAGTTTGCGACACGGCCCAGTGTGATCACTGATCATTGAAGACTTTTAAGTCACCTCTGAAATCTTATCCGTTTACACTGATCACTGCATCACGCGTCCTGTTTGCAGATGCCTAGAGTTCACGTCTGACTGTAGTACCTGAAACCCCAAACCACTGAATTGTGGTTATAGTAAAGCATAATTCTTCCTGTGTGCTTAGCATCACCTTTCCTAACGAGAGAGAGAGAGAGAGAGAGAGAGAGAGAGAGAGAGCAAAAGCCATAAAGTGAGAGAGAAAGAGAACAAAAGCCATAAAGTCCTCTTTTATTCCTGCTGTTCTGCCCAGTGGGGGAGAAACCAGTGATTGAACAAATGACCAATGTATTTGATATACGAACCACTTTCCGAACTGTGAGTGAAATGGTGCTAAAAACTTTTGCCTCATTTGTGTTCTTTTTGTTTTGCTGCTTAGCCCGGTAGTCTTTTTGCTTGAATCTTGCTGTCTGGTTTAGGACTGCTTCCTAATTAACAAATGTGCTCGGGATTAGTGCTTGCAATGACCATTAAGGTTTATTAGCAATCCATTGATTGAAATGAGTGGGGGTGACAAGGCTTGGCACCAACAGAAGCCTCTTGATCAATACATACCCCCAAAATCCCCTCACCCAGCAGTCAAGCACTGGCTCATGTGCCACTCTGAGTCACTAATGCATCCAAATAGTGACCAAGCAGGGCAAAAGTAAACATTCTGAACACTGGGTTGACTATAGTTCTCTGCATTGCTTAATGGGTCATTGATCGGCCATAGGTCAGCCATAATTATAAAAATGAGACCTCTTTTAAAAATCTAGTTTTAAAACGCATTTATCAAGTTCATAGAAAGTAGCAATATTTGTGTCCATGTTGGTTTCATGCATCTGAAAAACATTTAAGCCTATAGCATTTTTTTTATTAATATATATATATATATATATATATATATATATATATATATATATATATATATTCACACACACTACCGGTCAAAAGTTTTGAAACATTTGACTGAAATGTTTCACATGTTCTTAAAAATCTTTTGATCTGAAGGCATATGCTTAAATGTTTGAAATTAGTTTTATAGACAAAAATACAATTGTGCCACCATATTAATTTATTTCATTATAAAATTACAATTTAATTAAAAAAAAAACAAAGTTTTTGAAATTGATGACTTGGACCAAATAATTAAGAAAAGCAGCCAATAAGTGCCCAACATAGATGGGAACTCCTTCAATACTGTTTAAAAAGCATCCCAGGGTGAGTACATGTCTGCAAATTCTAGACAGAGGGTGACTACTGTGAAGATGCTAAAATATAACACAGTTTTGATTTATTTTGGATTTTGTTTAGTCACAACATAATTCCCATAGTTCCATTTATGTTATTCCATAGTTTTGATGACTTTACTATTATTTTAAAATGTGAAAAAAATTAATTATAATAAAGAATGAATACGTGTTTCAAAACTTTTGACCGGTAGTGTATATGTGTGTGTATGTGTGTGTATGTGTGTGTGTGTGTGTGTGTGTGTGTGTATATATATATATATATATATATATATATATATATATATATATATATATATATATATATATATATATTATATTATATATTTTTGTAATTTAATTTTTTTTATTTATTTTATTTTTACGGATTTAATGAGTAAACTGTCAAGTGGTGTAAAAGGTATTACAATTCTTTCTTTGTACCTTGAATACACAAGAGTGCACATAACATCATAATTTCTTTTTGAAAAACATTTATAAAATGTTTCTACAAAAAAGCCAAGTGGTGTAACCACCAAGTAAATGGTATTAAAATACTTGTACCTTGACATGTATTCAAATTTTCAAGTTATATTTAATTACATCATTAATTTTTGAGTCGTAAATATAAAGAAGTGTCTTTGGGTTACTCCAGTTGACCTGTAAAAATAGAAATATCTGATTGTTTTTTGTTTTTTTTTACTTCACACTCAATCAGTTAGGCATTCTTAACCCCCAGAAAAAAATATTAAAATTCCTTTGAACTCAGAAATTGAAAACATGTTCATCATAGTAGAGGTGTATGCATGTAATTGATTTTTGAATAACATAATAGATCTGGACAAAAACAATTAGCATCACATCACTGACCCTAATGCATTTAAACGTTTATACATTGCTTTCCCTGCATAATCCATTGTCAAACTCACGCAGGCATTTTCTCCCATTTTCTCTCTTCCATTGCAGATATGAACCACTGAGAAGGCAAAAGACGAAAAAGCCTGTAATACACCTGAGGGAAGAGCCCAGTCTCATCCCACTCCCCCTACCAACAGAAGGTTTGCAATCATGAGGTCCTTATGGTTGCTTGTATTTTTTGTCTCTGTGTTGACCGGGAGCAACATTTGGGCATTTCCAATGACTCTTACGGAACACCCGGAAGTCACCGGGACATTCAGGGTTAAAGACACGAGCCTCACGCACCTCACAGTGCACCGCAAGACCGGCGAGGTGTTCGTTGGCACGATAAACCGAGTCTACAAGCTCTCCGCTAATTTGACCGAACTGCGTTCACATCAGACGGGTCCTGTGGACGACAATGCCAAATGCTACCCTCCCCCCAGTGTACGAGCCTGCGCACAGAAACTGGAATCCATGGACAACGTCAATAAATTGCTGCTGGTTGATTACGTTGGCAACCGTCTGGTGGCATGCGGAAGCATCTGGCAGGGCGTGTGCCAGTTCCTGAGGCTGGAAGATCTCTTCAAGCTCGGTGAACCACATCACCGTAAGGAACACTACCTCTCGGGAGCCAGAGAGCCAGATGGGATGGCTGGAGTTGTGGTGGGCGATGATGACGGAGATTTGAAGAAGAAAAAGAAAGGTGGTAGTCGCCTCTTTATTGGTGCAGCCATAGATGGTAAATCGGAGTATTTTCCCACCCTGTCCAGCCGTAAATTGGTGGCCGATGAGGAGAGTGTGAATATGTTTAGCCTGGTCTACCAAGATGAGTTTGTGTCCTCACAAATCAAGATACCTTCAGACACTTTGTCTCAATATCCAGCGTTTGACATCTACTATGTTTATGGGTTCTCCAGCCGCACCTACATCTATTTCCTTACTTTGCAACTCGATACCCAGCTTACCCAAGTGGATGCAACTGGGGAGAAGTTCTTCACCTCAAAGATCGTCCGCATGTGCTCCAATGACACAGAGTTCTACTCCTACGTGGAGTTCCCTCTTGGGTGCACCAAGGATGGTGTAGAATACCGGCTTGTTCAAGCCGCATACAAGCACCGTCCGGGGAAGATACTGGCTCAGGCTCTTGGTCTGTCTGAGGATGAGGATGTTCTGTTTGTGATCTTCTCCCAAGGTCAGAAGAATAGGGCTAATCCACCCAGAGAAACGGTACTGTGTCTCTTCACATTGCACCAAATCAACCTGGCAATGCAAGAGAGGATCAAGTCATGTTACCGCGGGGAGGGAAAGCTGTCGCTACCGTGGTTGCTCAACAAGGAGCTACCTTGTATTAACACGGTGAGTTGAAATTTAAATTCACTTTCAGTTCATCCCCATTCTGAATCTTTCTAAGACTGTGATTTTGCCAAGTAGTATGTGGTCCTGAATCAATATCCTTGTTGGTCCTAGAATTATATTCATGTCATCCAATCAGATTTTAGGTTTAGGGATGAGTTTGAGGCTTGAACCACTAGGAAATAAAACAGCTTAAACCAACCTAAAATGGTTTTGCTGGTCTCCCAGGCTGATCAGGCTGGTCTGTTTAGTGGTTTTAGAGGGGTTTTGGGTACTTGTCTCCTGGTCAGACCAGCTAAGACCAGCAAACCGTCTTAGGCTGGTTTCTTTGTTTTTGTTAACAGGGAACTTATCCATTACAATACCCTAACATCAGAGGGAAATTATAGATTGACAAGATTGTTGTTCAAGCCCCTAACCCTGAACTTTACCCTAAAATCTGTTTGGTTGATTAGTTTCCCAGTCGGGACAGGATTATCTGTTTGCCAGCTAGACCACCTAGACCAGCTTAAACCAGCTAAGACCAGAAAAATCAGAAATGACTAAGAAAAATCAGAGGGAAATGATAGGTTGACAAGATTATTGTTGAAGCCCCCTAACCCTGCACTTTTCTCTAAAATCTGATTGGTTGATTGGAATGTTGTTCCAGGAACAACAAGAATGTTGGCTAAATCACATTAAGAGTGTATTGGTGACACTTTGTTGCAGAAACAAGAAGATACTGTTCTGTGCTTGGATAATTGTATTGTGGTCTGTTTTCACATTTTGTTGTTGGTCTTGAAAGAAATTTGTGGAAGTTATACATGATTCCTATTGACCTAATTATGACTTGCTGCAGACTTTTCAGGAATGCCTGTGTAGGGGAAACTGTCTAACATGATTACACATTTTAATCTGATGTAATGTATCTTTGATGAAAAATCTATTCAGACCAGACGGGGTGGGAAGCAATCGCTTATTATGAGAGAGATGAAAGAGGTGATGGCTAGACATCAAAATCAATATGCCTCTGACATTTTAAACCAGTCATGGGTACCACACATGGTTTGCCTTGGAATACACTTAATACTTTATTTTTGAATCTTTTAATATTTGTCTAATTTAGTGTGCAAAGATGAATAACACTAATAATTATGATCTTATTTTATTTATCTGCCTTTTAAGCTACACAGAGGCTTCTTTTATAGATTGCATTAAACTTTTAAAGAGTTTTTGACATCATCGGTGTCCAAGAGTTATGTTTTAAAGACTCTATGAGCAATATTTTTTTTATTGAAACAGAAAAATTTGGACGGGGCATATTGAGTAGCCAATAAGGTCCTGGTTACTTTCGTAACCTCTGTTCCCTGATGGAGGGAACAAGACGTTGTGTCGATGTAGTGACACTAGGGGTCACTGTTGGGAGCCCCAAACACCTCTGCTTTTTTGAAAAAAGGCCAATCAGAATTGGCGAGTGGAATTTGCATGCCACTCCCCCGGACATACGGGTATAAAAGGAGCTGGTATGCAACCACTCATTCAGGTTTTGTGCTGAGGAGCCGAGACCAGGTCCCAGCCATTTCAGCGGGTAGTTCAGCGTTGTGGCAAGAGGGACACAACGTCTCGTTCCCTCCATCAGGGAACGGAGGTTACGAAAGTAACCAGGACGTTCCATATCTGTCACTCACTCGACGTTGTGTCGATGTTGTGACACTAGGGGTCCCTATACAAATTGCCACAACTATCTGAACTGTGTTACGTGAACTGGCGGTGTGTGACGGGCAGACTGCTGTGTGCCTCATAGCCAGCGCACCAGGCCATCATGTAACCTTCCCCAACGCTCTTATGAGCATCGAACGGTCCATTAGGAACAAGTCGGCTGCCCAACTATGGGGACAGGCTAGCCCAGCCGAGGCCTCTTTTCCCTCTCTTTTCTCCCCAAAAAGAGTGGAATTTGTTAACTGACTGGGAGCCATAAGTGTCTGCGTCGGGGGGTGTCCCTCCCAAGGGGAAGACACTACGGAGACCACACCCCGCCCAAAAGGGGGGGGGGGTATTCTGAGTGGAATACGTCACTTGGTCTTACCGAATCTTGTCGGAAGTATGTCATGTGGAGAGGTCCCATGGTAGGTCCTACCCGAAGGGGGAGGAGTTCCTACAGAGCATGGCGACGGGGCAGAGGGGCCTCGGCCCAAAGAAGACGTAGTTTGCCGTCAGGGAAACAATTTTGAAGAAGATATCACATGGGGTCACCTTCGGGGAACCAGCACATGTGGAGCACCTACCTCAGTACAGGGGCTCATTAGCGCACGTACTGGGCTGGTCAGCGAGTTTCTCCGCAAATTCAACTGCCAGAGGGCTAAGGAGGAAAGTCATCCAGGGATCACAGTCTGTGAACACGACTGGGAGTCAAGAGTGCACGTTTTCACCTCAAGGGAGGAGAAAGGCGCTATGCACAAGCGGTACACCCGGCCAGTTTGTCCCGGAACTTACCTGCTCGTTCCTGCCAATACACGGGACGAGACCGGCTCAACCCGGAAATTGCAGAACTTCGCAAAGGTGTTGGGTGTTGCCCAGCCCGCTGCTCTGCAGATGTCTGCCAAAGAGGCGCCACTGGCTTGGGCCCAGGAGGCCGCCACACTCCTGGTGGAGTGGGCTCGTAACCCCGCAGGGGGTGGCACATCCTGAGCCTGATATGCCATCGCGATGGCGTCAATGACCTAGTGGGCGATCCTCTGTTTGGAGAGCTTCCTTTCCGCTGTCCACCAAAGCAAACAAAAAGCTGTTCTGAGCTTCTAAGGCTCTGTGTGCAATCCAAATAGATGTGTAAAGCCCACACCGGAAAAAGCAGTGCCAAGGCTGGGTCTGCCTCCTCCTGGGGAAGCACTTGCAGGTTCACCACCTGATCCCTAAAAGGGATCATGGAACTTTGGGCACATAGCCCGGTCGGGGTCTCAGGATCACGTGAGAGTAACCCGGACTGAAATCCAGGCACGATTCGCTGACAGAGAACGCCTGCAGGTCCCCTACCCTTTTGATGGAAGTGAGTGCAGTCAGGAGGGCAGTATTCAAAGAGAGTGCCTTAAGCTCAGCTGACTCCAAGGGCTCAAAGGGAGCTCCCTGTAGACCCCGAAGGACTACAGAGAGGTCCCACAAGGGGACGAGGTGCGGTCTGGAGGGATTCAACCTCCTAGCACCTCTCAGGAACCTGATGATCAAGTTGTGCTTCCCCAAATACTTACCATCTACTGCATCGTGATGAGCCGAAATAGTGGCTACATACACCTTCAGGGTGGAGGGGGACAGCCGCCCCTCCAGTCTCTCCTGCAGGAAGGAAAGCATTGATCCGACTGCACATCTCTGGGGTCTTCGTGTCGGGAAGAACACCAATTAGCAAACAGATGCCACTTCAAGGCATACAGGCGCCTCGTAGAGGGAGCCCTAGCCTGAGTGATCGTGTCTACCACTGCGGGTGGTAGGCCACTTAGGTCTTCCACGTCCCGTCCAGGGGCCAGACGTGGAGATTCCAGAGGTCTGGTTGCGGGTGCCAGATGGTGCCCCGTCCCTGAGAAAGAAGATCCTTCCTCAGGGGGAGCATGAGAGCGTGAGATCCGAGAACCACGTCTGGGTGGGCCAGTAGGGTGCTACTAGGATGACCTGCTCCTCGTCCTCCCTGACCTTGCACAGGGTCTGTGCAAGTAGGCTCACTGGGGGAAATGCATATTTGTGTAGTCCAGGGGGCCAGCTGTGTGCCAGCGCATCTATACCAGGGCGTACCAAAGCGGGCAGTGGGAGGATTCCCGGGAAGCAAACAGGTCTACCTGTGCTTGACAGAATCGACTCCAAATCAGCTGGACCACCTGAGGGTGGAGTCTCCACTCTCCCCTGAGGGTAACCTGACACGACTGCGTGTCTGCTGTGGTGTTGAGGTCGCCCGGGATGTGAGTGGCTCGTAGCGACTTGAGGCGCTGCTGACTCCAGAGGAGGAGATGGCGGGTGAGTTGTGACATGCAGTAGGAGCGTAGACCACCATGACGGTTGATGTACGCTACCGTCGCTGTGTTGTCTGTCTGGACCAATACGTGCTTTCCCTGGATCAACGGCCATAACTTCCGCAGGGCGAGCAGAACTGCCAACAACTCTAGGCAGTTGATGTGCCAATACAGCCGTGGGCCAGTCCAGGAGCCGTGCCTGTACGGCGCCCCAGCCCGTCTTGGAGGCGTCTGTTGTAACCACGACGCGCCTGGAGACCTGCTTAAGGGAAACCCCTGCCCGTAGAAATGCAAGGTTGGTTCAAGGGCTTATGAGGTGGTGACCGATCGGCGTGATGGCCACGCGATGTGTCCCGCGGCGCCACGCCCATCTCGGGACTGAAGTCTGAAGCCAGTGATGAAGTGTTCTCATATGCATCAACCCGAGCGGTGCGGCCGCCGCTGAGGATGCCATATGCCCCAGGAGCCTCTGAAAAAGTTTCAGTGGAACCTCTGTTCTCCGTCTGAACGCCTTCAGACAGTTCAGCACTGACTGTGCGTGCTCGTTCGTGAGGCACGCTGTCATCGAGACTGAGTCCAACTCCAAAACGAGAAAAGAGATGCTCTCAACCGGGGAGAGTTTGCTCTTTTCCCAGTTGACCTGAAGCCCCAGTCGGCTGAGGTGCCGGAGCACGAGGTCCCTGTGTGCGCACAGCAACTCTCAAGAGTGAGCTAGGATTAGCCAGTTGTCGAGATAGTTGAGGATGCGGATACCCACTTCCCTTAGCGGGGCAAGGGCTGACTCTGCGACCTTCGTGAAGATGCGAGGGGACAAGGATAGGCCGAAGGGCAGGACCTTGTTCTGGTACACCTGGCCTTTGAAGGCAAACTGCAGGAAGGGTCTGTGTCAAGGTAAGACCGAGAAGTGGAAGTATGCGTCCTTCAGGTCTACTGCCACGAACCAATCTTGATGCCGGATGCTCGCTAGAATGCGTTTTTGCGTCAGCATCTTGAAAGGGAGTCTGTGCAAAGCCCGGTTCAGTACTCGCAGGTCCAGGATTGGTCGCAACCCACCGCCTTTCTTTGGTACGATGAAGTAAGGGCTGTAGAACCCTTTCTTCATCTCGGCTGGAGGGACAGGCTGTATCGCACCCTTGCGCAGAAGGGTAGCGATCTCCGCACACAAGGTAGCTGCGTTATTGAGGTGAAGCGGACGCTGCTGAACCTGGGCGGGCGCCTGGCGAACTGAATCGCGTAGCCGAGTCAGACGGTCCGGGTCAGCCATTGCGATGGGTTGGAAAGCGTGAGCCAAGCTCCCAAACTCTGGGCGAGGGCGACCAAGGCAATGATCACGTTGGACGTACCAGTGGGTGGGGCCCCGCGGCGGGGCGGAGCTCGAGGTGCCACATCGAGGGGATTCGAGCCCATGGCCGTGCTGAGTCCAGGGACATCGAAGCACTTACCTGGCTCTTGTCGCCCACCATAAGATTGGCCGAGGAGGGGGGAGGAGGAGTCTCGTCCCCGTAGTCCACCGGACCCAATCCTGTGTTGGCGTGTTTGTGCCACAGCTGGGCGCACAGGGGCCCTGGACGGGAGTTTCGTTCGCCCGCGCCAGGTGGCGGCGCTTTGCGGGCACAAGTGCACCGCGAGCGCCTTATCCACCTGGGGGATCACCGAATACCCCCTGGATGCTCCGCCATCGAGGGTAGCGAGAGCGGGGGAGCTGAAAGACCGGGACCGGGCAGTAAAAGGTGCCTCCCACAATCTTGTCAGCTCCTCATGTACTTCCAGGAAGAAAGGAACGGGGGCGGAGCGTGGCCATGGGTGGTGCCCCGAGCCCAGGAACCAATCGTCGAGCCGCGAGGGTTCAGAGAAGAGTGGAGGGTTCCACTCTAGCCCGACACTCGCGGCCGCCCGGGAAAGCATGTCTGTCATTTCCGCGTTGGCCTGGGACTGGGCGACCATTCCCGAAAGAGGAAGCCCAGTCAAAGCCTCTGCATCCGACTGGACGAGCCCGCTCTCCGGTGCTGCGCTCGATAACTCGTCTTCTTCCCGGGCTCTGAACGAGAGGTCAAACTCGCCCTGAGACGAGCCGGCGATCTCGTCCGAGCGCCCAACCGGGGCAAGCGAGCATGCTGGGGAATGGGAGATCCGTGGGGGTTTACCCGGCAGAGGTGGTCCCATTGAGGTCCTCATACCCGTAGGTAGAAAGACCAAGGCGGGGAGCTGCTGGGGTGGCTTGCTTTCTTACGAATGCAAGCCTCGACAGCAACATTGCTATGGTCATGTTCTCGCAATGAGGACAAGACCCATCCACGAACGATGTCTCCGCGTGGGCAGCGCCCAGACACGTAAGACAACAATCATGGCCGTCAGAAGCGGAGAAATAACGACCGCAACCAGGAATAACACACAAATGGAAAGGTATCTTTAAAAAGACGTTCGTTGTGTGCCGCTCTTTTAGAAAGAAAATGTACTCTTTTTAAAATATACTCTTTTAGTTGTTTCTGGCGAAGCGCCCAGGGGCGTTCTCTGCACTCCACGGGTGCAGAGGGGGAGAAACCGCTGAAATGCGCTGTAGAGTCCAGCAGATGAGGTAAATGAAC
Source organism: Myxocyprinus asiaticus (assembly GCF_019703515.2). Taxonomy (NCBI): domain Eukaryota; kingdom Metazoa; phylum Chordata; class Actinopteri; order Cypriniformes; family Catostomidae; genus Myxocyprinus; species Myxocyprinus asiaticus. Next base: position 7,408,424 of record NC_059367.1, on the reverse strand, counting down.
TCGCGGATTAATTCAGCTTCAATGAATAGAACTGCTCGGCTCCGAAGAGAAAATCCTGAATGAGTGGTTGCATACCCGCTCCTTTTATACCCGTATGTCCGGGGGAGTGGCATGCAAATTCCACTCGCCAATTCTCTTTGGCCTTTTTTCAAAAAAGCAGTGGTGTTTGGGCTTCCAAGAGTGACCCCTAGTGTCACTACATCGACACAACGTCGAGTGAGTGACAGATAGGGAACCGTTGTTTCAGATCACCACCATGAACCATGTTTGATATTTGCTACTTTTGGTTGATAGCAGGTGGTGTTAGAAGGAGGGCATATTCTTGTTTTAGAGAGCATTTTATTGGACAAAAATGTGTATATAGCCCTCAGAGCAAGATGATCAGTATTTATTGTCTATTTTACAGGAACAGAATGCAAATATCTACTAAAAGTTTGTATTATGACCTCTAAAAGCCTCAAAATCCATTTCATGGGCTATTTAATGATCCACTGTATTTTAGAGTGCTAAGCATAATGTAACTTGACAGATAATTAGCAAACACATTTAATTATTTTGCTGTAAGAGCATGTCATTTGATTGATTAATTGTTTGTCTGGTGGTTTTTCAGTGACTCCACACTAGTAAACTTAAGATCTCGGTGCGCTACAGTTGCAACGTTTTTCTTGAAAAATCATAATAGACAGCAGCAGCACTATAAACGGGCAGATTTTTTTTCTTACCTGGAGGACAACCAGAAGAGAGGATGATTTGAGTCCATGGCTGTAATTGTGCTGGGAACAATAGCACAACACCTCGCATCCCAGCCAGAGCAGATGGGGCGAGGATGGTGAGTGCCGATGACCTGGTTCCTGTGGGGAGGAGTGGCTGTGGTTGTTTTTATAAGCAACAACAGGGTTCCCCATGACTGATGTAAATCTGCTTCTGATTCCAGCTTTGCCGCTGCCGGGGTATTATTAGCTTTTTCTCATGCACGGACCTCTGCCTTATAATGAGAGTGTGCATGCCTGCCACAAGCTCATGCTTCGTTTAATACATTTACCCTTCATACACATGCATAAAAACAAGCCGTTCCACAGGCTCAATCATCATTCAATAGCACTCTCCCAAGATGGACTTTGCTGCACAAGAATTTGGGTGGAAGTTGCCAGAAGATTCAGTTATTGCTATAGCTGAAGTCGTGAAGTCTGACTCAAACGGTATAGTTTATTTGGGTGTTTCTTCAACTTCAGGCACTTTAAGCACTGTGGACTTCTAGAAAGTAAAGTCTGGTTAAAATTTTTTTCACACTCTCAGTATTTTTTATTTAATTTGTCTACTAACAATGTCCAGCAGTGTATGCATCACAGGAGATTTATGTCACTGTTGTCATTTTCTTTTTCTACAAAATTCCCACCACATTGTCATTTTCACCACATGAAAAAAAACATTTTTTTCACACAATAAATATTGATATGGTTTATTTCACTCTTTGTTTGGATTATTATCGTTTTAAACATGTAATGATTTTTATTTTTATGATGGATTTCCATACTTTCAGTTGTTATATTATAGTAATAAGTTATGTTAAATGTTGAAACAATAAATTCTATACATACAGTAATAAGAATTTGAAAAGTACCAAAAATAAATGATCAAGGACTGGTAAAATGTTTCCAAATCAGTTTTATTTGTGACCTTCTTATAAAAACAAAACAAAACAAAAAAAACACCCATGTGCCTGAAGTTGAAGAATCTTTTTTTTGTTTTTTTTATGCATTAAATTAAATTGAACCAATATTGGGTTGCATTTATGCCGCCTCTAGATAGGAGAAGAAATTCTTGATAGACTAGTTGACTTACTAATCCACTAGTTTGTTGATGGAAGACTAGCTGACCATCATGACCCATCCCTACCCTATGTTTCTCATTACTGCCACAAATCGCCTTTTCTTTGCCTAGATAGCTGGTGCGGTAAATCCTATGTGGCGGCTCAGCCGAAAACTCTTTTTGCACAAGCTGATGTCATTCATTTGGAGGGTAGGCTGACCTCTCCTTGCACTTTACAGAGGTGAACAGATTTTTGTGTGCGGTTGGAGGCCAGGGTCCAGAGGAAACCAAGATTAAAGAGCTTTGTGTGTGCCGTAATGCTCTGAGAAACCGGTAATGAGTCAATAGTTCACCCCTAGGATGAACCGAAGATAAGGTGGGTGCTCGATGACATCATCATTAGCCGGATTGATATGCTGCAGATGCTAGCTAACACAATTGATTTTTGAATAACTCTTCTGACATTTCCCTGAAAAAAAATGACATACAGTGATTTTCTTGTATTTATTCTTTTTTGTGTTAGTGGACACCCATTAAAACCCACTGAAACAGTGCTTTTCAGAGACATTCAGAGAGTAAATTGTGCAGGATGAAGTCATGTCTCAACGGTCGGTGAGCATCAACCCCTGGTTTAATCCCCCTGAGCTTAATTTTGCAGCCCCTGTTTGGGTGGCTTTGCTCTGCCTGGTCTATTAGCTGGCGCTTCCTGTCTCCGATAGTCTACTGTGAAGATAACTGGAGAAAGCTGTCACTACTTGTTCAGTATAATTGTTTGTTTGTGTGCATATATGTTTATTTATTGATAACCATCTACATTTATTTCATATTTAACATAATTTAAGATAATGTATGTAAATACACTGGGCCTCAATCTTGAAACAAGAGCAGAAGAATTTGTGTAAACAGTGGTTCTCAACCATTTTTTTGATGAACGCCCCCCTGCTTCATTCCCTTACCCCAGACCCCCCAATTATGTGACGAGACTTTGTTGTACCAAAAAAATAAAAAAATAAAACACAAAACTCAATATTTGTGTTATTTGCTTAATTTGCTCGATGCAACTTCGATGAATTGCATAATTTTTAAAGTTTTGTTAATAAATTCATCAGGCTTACGTGTCATGAATGTGATTCCAAACCTTGCGTTTCTTGAATTCAAGCAGATGGAGGGCTATATCTGGGGCCTATAAAATGAAAATGCAAAGACAGAACCTAATAATAAAAGTGGTATTGTTATTATATTTCAAAAATAAGTGAAAAGACCAATAATATTGCATATACTTTGTCCCACTGAAATGCTCATTCTACATTACAACATTGATTTTGAGTTGGATGCAGATGTAAATTTACTCGTATCAACAACAGTAAGACTATCTATGACATCTATAAAAAGTAAACCAGTTATATTTTCTTACACTCAAACAAAAATATGTTAGCCCATTTTGTAGGATTTATGCATTTCTATTTCATCTTAAAAAAAATTGTGTATTTTGCATTTGCCCTTTTGAAAATTTAATTTATTCAGTAATTATTTATTTTTGTAGTTTTAACAGTGGTATTTGTGACAAGACCATAGTAAGCACATGGAAGCATGGATCTTCTTCACTACCATGGTTAGATGTAACATGATTTCCGTTAAACAAACTATGACATTTTTGTAATTACAAGCATTAGGCCAACTCTAAACACATGTAAAAATAATAAAAACAAAATATAAATATTTATAAGTTATAACAAAAATTGATTATATTCCCTCACTCCCTAATGTAGCCTATGACAAATTTAATAGAGCTGAAGTAGTAATATGATAATATTTATTATCAATCTATTTCTGCCTAAAGTACAGTTAGTGTTACTATAGTAAATTCAAGGGTGGTCATGTAGAATTCTGTGCTGAATTCAAATGGTTTCCACGTCTCGCACTGTGCTTCTCACTGATTCTCGCAAAGCTGCGTGTTTAAGAGCTTGAGACCAGTCTGCGAGTAAAAACGTACCTTCTTTGCGCTCGCACTGCTCTGTCCATTGGGCCGTATCCATCTACAGACCATACAGGTGCATTAGCGGAGGTTGTGCTTCAGATGCATCGCTAGACTTCAAAATCAGATGAACTGCGGTACAAATGCATACCAGCCAGTACAATTGAGAAACAACTGATATACTCCAAGTCTAGATGAACATTATAATGCAAAGAGGAACTTGACAAGAGATTTGATTATTATGACTGATAAACGCCCCCCATTTGTAACCTAACACCCCCCTCTCTACTAATTTGCTCTCAGCACCTCCTGGCATCCCTTGAACGCCCCCTGGAGGGCGGCACCGCCCCCGTTGAGAACCCCTGGTGTAAATCTTTTATAAATCTATTGTAATGCGTCAATTTACTTAATGTTTTTTTTTTCCAAACAATTTACACACATTCGTTCTGATTGCAAAAAGAAAAAAAATAAAGCCCCAATTTTCAAAAATCTGTCTAAATGTTTTTTTTAAATCTTGCCATTTTTTTGTTTTTTTTTTGTGTTTTGCTCCATGAACACACTCAATGTCAGTTTTTAAACCATTCGAATGCAAATCAAATACATTTGGGGCGGTTTTAGTGTCTTGAGTATTAAATGTTATTGTTTATATTAGCAATGGTGTGTAGGAGTAAATATGCTTATAAATTTGCCTTCTGTTAAATTCTGTTGGACACCATCTAGCTGTTTTGTAACACAAGACTGTGCCCTGTGTGAATGCCCCCTAACACTATAATTAACAATTTATACATATTCATAGTACATATTCCCACTCCACCCACCTTCTAACAAATATTAACTAGTCATTATTTCTTGTTTCATCCTGTAGCCCAAGCAGATTGGCGACGATTTCTGTGGCCTGGTTCTGAATCAGCCTCTCGGGGGGCTCAGGGTCATTGAAGGCACTCCTCTGTTTGAAGATCGCACTGACGGTATGGCATCCGTGGCTGCGTACACATATGGCGATCATTCTGTGGTGTTTGTGGGAACACGCAGTGGCCACCTCAAAAAGGTAAGAACTATCCAATCTGTGTTTTATCAACTATATCTGATCTATAACTATATGTAATTATATCTAATAATTGGATTTAAAAAGAAAGAGTAAATAATGTAGAAGCTTTGTTTACATTGGGAAGCGAAAGTGATATTGATATAAGATTTGCTAGATTGAGTTTGTGAGTCAGTTTGAGTGTACATTTATGTGTGAGTTGGAGCGTACGTTTATGTGTGTGCATGTGTTGGAAAGTATGTTTACGTGTTAACGTATGTTTGAGCGTACGTTTACACGTACATTTACGTTTGAGCGTACATTTACAATTGAGCATACGTTGGAAAGTATGTTAAGTGTTCGCGTATGTTTGCGTATGTTTGAGCATACATTTGCACGTACATTCAGGGTTCTCACGCATCCTGGAAAACCTGGAATTTTGCAGTGCAGTTTTCAGGTCATGGAAAAGTCATGGAAAATTAGAAAAATACCTAAATGACCTGGAAAATAATTATTTGTAGTGGTGCACCGATCAGGAAATTTGAGGCCGATACCGATCTCCGATTGATTTTTTTTTTTAACACTAAGATCGGCCGATAACAATACTGATTTTTTCTTAGTGCCATTTGCCACACTTTTGCAAGTTATATGCTGCAGTTATATGTTTATGCCCCACACAGTACAATTACAATAACACAAATTTTTTTACAAAAAGGTTCCATTTGTTTACATTATTTAACAACATTACTGCAGTTAACATGAACTAACAAACTTAATGTTAGTTACAACATAAACTAATACATTTTTTAAATCAATAGTTGTATTAGTTAATACACATTAATGTACTATGAATTAACATGAACTAACAATGAACAATTGTATTTTTATTTACTAACATTTGATTAATAAATGCTGTAAAAATATATTGTTCATTGTTTGTTCATGGTACCTAATGCGATGACTAATTTTAAAGAAATGAAACCTTTTTATTAAGTGTTACCAAAATTACATTAAAAAGACATTTATTGTGAATTGCTAACATTTATTTGTATTGAAAACAGTTATGAATAGTTATTTTGCCAATATCAAAAGGTCATTGTGACATACTGGCAACCAAAAACCATGAGAACATCACACATAGCGGAGATACTTTCAAAAATAAGACAAATATATTCATTAGAAGCTCTAAAACTACTCCAGTGAGAAATCATTAATATCTATCTTTGGCATCTTGTTGTAACAAAAATCACTAATTGTTAAGCAAATGCATGAAGACATGGTGCCGTTATTGAAGGTTAAACAGTTACATCTGTTATTAGTGGTATTGTGACCAACATTAATCTGATTTAAATTGGGATCCTCACAGAATAGCGCTGGGATGAGTGACTGATAATGAGATATCGAAAGCACCTGGAGAGCATGCATGTTTGATTGACACAGAGAGCACTGTTAAAGAGAGTAAAGCTAAAAGCGCTCATGATTGCTCCACACAGCGTCTGATTGTCACGACTTGCATTACATCACGTGTACTCAGATTTGTATTTGCATGTTTATTTGTTGTTTAAGTTTTTATACCCATTAGCAGCCTCTTTATCCTCTTCCTGCTCACTGTGCAACGAGTCAGAATAACTACCGTAATGACTCTAGAAAATGGGCAACTTAATATTCGTACACATGTAATTCTTACACATTTTTAAAAACAAAACGGCATATTCATGTGAATTAGCAGTGTATGTGTGATTCCCTGTGTGCTGCAAAAAAGATCGACCCTGATTCTAGGCACTATCAGCCAATCACGGATTTAAGACGAATATTGGCAGATTTCGATCGGTGGCCGATCGATCGGTGCACCCTTAATTATTTGTCCTGAATGTGCTGCACACTTCAAAATGATTGTGTGTAATGAATTCAGAAAAAAATAACCATTCAAAAACCACAATATACATAATGAACTCTAGTGTGTTTTTGCTTAAATAGTACACCCATAAAATGTCCTGGAAATGTCCTGGAAATTTGTCCCTTGAAAAGAGTGGGAACCCTGACATTTACGCTTGAGTGTAAGTTTGCGTTTGAGTGTATGTTGGAGTGTACATGTATATTTCAGCATACGTTCACATGCAGAACTGTTGTAGCAATTTTGTTATAAATGCCACCACCATAGTGAAAGGGATACAAATTGCTCAAATACTTTTTCTATGAGCGTACGTTTACGTGTGAGCATATGTTTGAGCGTACGTTTCTGTTTGAGCATACGTTTCCGTTTGAGCGTACATTTGAACTTAGGTTTATGGTAGAGCATAAGTTTTAGCGTAGATATTAGTGCAAGTTTGTATGTATGGTTGTACTTAAGTTCGTAAGTAATTATGTCTGACTGCAGAACTGATTTCCACTGGAGTGATATAGGGAAGATTTGCTGAATATAGATTGGTTACATTTGGATGTACATTTGCATGGTTGTGTGTATGGCTGGGTGATATGTCAAAATTATTTTATCGATAATCGCCTTAAAAAACAGCGCGATATCCGATTACATCGTTTACATTTTTGCGTTATTGATTTTGCTTTAAAAATGTAATTAATTTATTTAAACATGAAAAACATAAACAAAAGACATTTCCACGAGGAAATAAAGTGTGGAAATAAAGCGAACTAAACTCAAAGCACCTCCTGAGATGATTGGAGATCATTTGCAGCATTCTCATAGATTACATTATTCTTGCAAACAGTTTTCAGATGAATGAACCAGAGAAAACTCTTAACATGCACTTGTTCCATGAGACAGGCTTACACTGCATGCCGACATGCGTGTGTTCCACATGACCGGTTCGTGCTGCACACCTCTGAACAAACAGCGAATCAAACACAAGCACTGACAGCTTTTCTTTTGTCTGTTCTTAAAAATATATTAAAGTGTGTTTCTTCAAGCACGTGTCTTTGTGACTAACAGCATTTCTTGTCATGTGTCACTCCGAGACGTCGCCCGCCTGTTGCGCGAAATGAGCAAAATTACATTCGCATAAAATACCTGCATTTGGACGAGGAGCTTGCAAACTGGATACAGCCTAATCGCATTTTGCGGGTGGCGGGTGCCAGTTTCACACCCTGGCCACTGTGTAATAAATTTGCCGACTTCCCAGATCCATGGTTTTGCCATTACCCAATATTGTTGATCATTGCAATCGGCATCGCGATCTTTGTAAGACATCATCGATATCCGATTAGATCGTCCTATCGCCCAGCCCTAGTATGGCTGACTGCAAAAATGTGGTAATAAATATGCTACGAATTCCACTGATCACTCAATTGTGCGGAGGTATTCGCAAACAATCAAAAAAATTAAATAAATGCAATGTAAGAGGTAGTAAAATTAAGGAATTACATGACTTGCGAATGTGTGATTATAGAGTCAATTGGTCTTGAAGTTTTCGTTAACCATAACGTTCCACGTATACTACATTGGAAGGTTGAGCTATTTAATACAACCTTTTTTTGCTTCATTTCAACAACACGCACACACAGACCACCAGCAAACCATAATAAAAACCTCACTACCTTGTGACTCATCCTGTCCAGACCAGGCAACAGCTGAGGATGTTTAAAGAATAATATGCCCACTGGTGAGTTTAAGATAGCACTCCACAGAAGTTACAAACCTTGTTCCTCAAATGGCAGCTAACAGCCTCAGTCAGTCGACTCATAGGCCCATATATGCACATTAAACCTCCAGGGAACCAAAGTGTGAGGGTGGAGTCCGTAAACTCACGTTTTTGTTTTTTTAATTGGTCATAAATAGTAAAAGATGTGCATGAAAAGAGAGAAAGTGAGCAAAAACCCAGTCACCATTAAAGTTTAACATTACTCTGCAACCATCCCCTCAATACGTGCCCTATATTAGGTCATCGGAGGGAGTTTTATTTGCAGTGGCTCTAAGTTACAGTTCATTGAGGAAATCTCACATTAAAGAAATTAAATTAGAAGTGAGACCGAAGAGATTGTTCTAAGAAGCTGACTTGGCTCTTTCTCAGCAGACATCATAATTAAAATGAGGTAGATGGGGATTGGGCAGGAAATATATTTCAGTTTTTTGTGTTCGCCGTCCAAGCAGCCAGCTGGAAAATATAAATACGATCGCATCCTTTCTCGTATTGGAATGGGGGACCAGAGGTCAGTCTTGTGGGAGCTATCCTGTTTGGTTTTCAGTTCTGATTTTTTACGGGGGTGCGTGTTTGAACATGTTCTGGTATACCTTCAAAACCTTGGTGCAATTGCTTGTGAGCAAAATGTTTGGAAACACAGATATATCCAGAGATTGAATTTTAAGTTCTTGGCTGTGGGGTTGTTATAACATATTCTGAAGATGATACCAATACTATTGACATTTTAAGATTCTCTCAGCAAGATGGGCATTTTGACCAAGAAGTGCATTTGAGCATTCATTTTTACAGCCTGTGAGCATGGGAGTGTTCAAAAGCAGACGCCTGTCAGTTAGACATTACTCGGGTACTGCATTGATTTGTTACAACTACTACACTAGAAAGACTGTTATCATATCTATTTTAAATGGCTATCGACTTGGAACCAATGTTTTGATATTCCTGCTTGGCTGGCATTGGTAGTCGTGTGATTGTCTATTGTTAATAAGCAGAATAGCGTTTATGGTTTCACTGATAATAACCAGCTCTGTTTGTTTATTGGGATTATATGATGTTGCAAAGATGCTCTACATCCATATGGCCTTCATATTGACCCCAAATCTCAATAAACACACTGTGTGGGGAAATCTTATTGTTTGTTTTTCTACTAAACATTGTATCAGGATGAAATGCTAAACGGTTTGTGTGTGAATCTGGTCGGTGTTAGGTGGAAACCTGCTTTGGATTTGAGAGAGGCTGGTAGTTATCATTTCATACATGTACTGTTTGTTCCTGTATGAGGTGGAGATGTAAAAAATAGCCATGGAGGAACTGTGGTTCAGTTTAGTCTGTGTGCAGGGAAAGCTGGAAGTTCCTAATAAGAATTAGACTTATTTGTCTAAAAAGCATTAAAGGGAAAGCTCTCCCAAAAATGAAAATGCTTTTACCATTTACTCACACTCATGACGTTTTTTTCCTCTGTGGAACACAAATGCAGAATTGCTATTTTTGAGTGAACTTCCCTTTGTCTATATTAGTAACAGAATCGCATTCATTTGTCCGTATCTATATTGAGTTGGCGATAAAAGTATAAAAATATAGTCAAATCAGAAACCAAAAGTAACACATTTCAGCCTTATAGTTAGACAGCTTAACAATTTAAACTTTTTCAAAAACTAGTTTGAACAATAGTATCCAAGAAATTCCATATTTACTAGTCACTACAATAAAACTGGAAAATTGGTATCAGCCACCACTGTCATCAAACAATTACATGCAGTAAAATTAGAATGACAAAATATTCCGAATAATTTAGACACTGTTTGAAGGAGATCTCATATTAATTTATGATTTACAGTAACTAATGTTAATTGTGTTAGAGGCTGTTCAGACAGGACACATTCTTGCGCTAAAACATCTAGATGCACTGCAACGAAAATAACTGAATGCAGGTGTCTAAAGACACATTTTTAAAAGTTTAAGTGTTTTTTTAACTTTTACACACCATCTAAAAAACGTGGCACTCTTGTTCGATATGGTGAAAAAATCGCAAGATGTGATTTTACATATAAAATCAATTGAAAAATAGTGCAGAGCGATGCAAAAACGTGTTAATGGCACATTTCCAATTTTACAGTAGCAAGTTTTCAGGATGTTTTTAATGCATAATCTATTGGAATGTAAGTAGATAATAGGGCTGCACAATATGGAGAGTAAATGCGATAAGTTGTTGGCAAATGCTATATGCGATTAGAAATTCCGAGTGGGCAGAACAGCGGAATGCCCACTGCCCAAAGAAACTGAAGTTTATTAGAATAACAAAGGACAGCTATCCCAGAGATCACAAACATAGTTGTTTTTTTGTTCCAAATTAAATAAAGACTGCATATAATATGTACAGTTTTACTGTTAGCTATGTAGCGGATATTACAATTCATCTTCAATTATTTTATTTTTTTTGTTGGTAAAAATCATATGAATATAAAGTTAATTTCACCATATTGTGGGGTATCCTAAAATAGTCTGTGTTGTAAAATATTTAGTTTTACTCATTCTATTTTTACTTTTATTTTAAATTAGTTCAATGTGGGACTCTTTATTTTGAAAAATGATGTCCAGAAGCGATTGCCGTAGACATTCGCTTTCTGCTTTTGTTTAACATGCCTGTTCTTAGTCTGCGCTGAACTTGAGACTGAGAGGAATGATTTCACCGTGCAATCCATTAATTGATACCCATCCTTTGATATATCCACATAGACCACAAGCCAAGTTTGAGTTTGGTGTCTGGTCTCATTATTATCTGCACACTACACAGAGTGACAGCTACATATGCACAAATTGTGACATGCTCCATCATTTGAGCCAGTGCCTATGCATACTGCACGCATACACACCAAGTGACAATTGTGTGCCCAGTTTATTCTCAGCTATCTGCATCACCTTGAATGTTACTGTATTAAAATCATTCCGTTATCACAAGCCCTTGCAAAATGCATATTGTGGTATGTACATTTGTGATGTTTAGATAAATTAGATACAGTTGTGCTCAAAAGTTTGCATACCCTTGGAGAATTGGTAATATATGTACCATTTTTAAAGAAAACATGAGTGAGCAGGCAAAACACATTTCTTTTATTTCTTATGGGATTCGTATTCAACTGTAGGTTATAACAGAATGGCACAATCATAAAACAAAACATGGCAACAAAGAAAAAAATGAAATGACCCCTTCATACCCTTCATAGATGATGTCTTCATACCCTTAGTTCTTAATACTGTGTATTGTCCCCTTTAGCATCAATGACAGCGTGCAGTCTTTTGTAATAGTTGTCTATGAGGCCCCAAATTCTTGCAGGTGGTATAGCTGCCCATTCGTCTTGGCAAAATGCCTCCAGGTCATGCAAAGTCTTTGGTCATCTTGCATGAACCGCACGTTTGAGATCTCCCCAGAGTGGCTCGATGATATTAAGGTCAGGAGACTGTATTGGCCACTCCAGAACCTTCACCTTTTTCTGCTGTAACCACTGGAGGGTCAACTTGGCCTTGTGCTTAGGGTCATTGTCGTGCTGGAAAGTCCAAGAGCGTCCCATGTGCAGCTTTCGTGCAGAAGAATGCAAATTGTCTGCCAGTATTTTCTGATAACATGCTGCATTCATCTTGCCATCAATTTTCACAAGACTCCCCATGCCTTTAGAGCTCACACACCCCCAAAACATCAGTGAGCCACCATCATGCTTCACAGTGGGGATGGTATTCTTTTCATTATAGGCCTTGTTGACCCCTCTCCAAACATAGCACTTATGGTTGTGACCATAAAGCTCTATTTTGGTCTCGTCACTCCAAATTACAGTGTGCCAGAAGCTGTGAGGTGTGTCAAGGTGTTGTCATTTGTGGCATTGGCACAGTAAAGGCTTCTTTCTGGCAACTCGACCATGCAGCTCATTTTTGTTCAAGTATCCTTGTATTGTGCTCCTTGAAACAACCACACCGTCTTTTTCCAGAGCAGCCTGTATTTCTCCTGAGGTTACCTGTGGGTTTTTCTTTGTATCCCAAACAATTCTTCTGGCAGTTGTGGCTGAAATCTTTCTTGGTCTACCTGACCTTGGCTTGGTATCAAGAGATCCCTGAATTTCCCACTTCTTAATAAGTGATTGAACAGTACTGACTGGCATTTTCAAGGCTTTGGATATCTTTTTATATCATTTTCCATATTTATAAAGTTCCATTACCTTGTTATGCAGGTCTTTTGACAGTTCTTTTCTGCTCCCCATGGCTCAGTATCTAGCCTGCTCAGTGCATCCAAGTGAGAGCTAACAAACTCACTGAATAATTACACACAGACACTAATTGCAATTTAAAAAGCCACAGGTGTGGGAAATTAACCTTTAATTGCCATTTAAATCTGTGTGTGTCACCTTGTGTGTCTGGAACAAGATCAAACATTCAAGGGTATGTAAACTTTTGATCAGGGCCATTTGGGTGATTTCTGTTATCATTATGATTTAAAAAGGAGCCAAACAACTATGTGATGATAAATGGCTTATATGATCACTATCCTTAAATAAAAGACAGTTTTTTTGCATGATCAGTCATATTGTCAAAATCGATGCCAAAATTTCACAATTTCTGCCAGGGTATGCAAACTTTTGAGCACAACTGTGTATCGTGCAGCCCTAGTAGATATTTAAATTATAACTCATTTAGCCACAAGAAACTTAATTTACCTCTCTCTTAACAGTCTAGGAAAGGACTGTTGAGGTGATTGTGTACATTGGTTTTTCAGAGTGTTAGTCTACCTGCTATAATGTGGTGAAGTGAAAGCAGGAGGAGGCTGGGTAATTGTCCCATATCTCCCCTCGCAATGGCTTGTTTGTTTTGGCAGGAGAAGAAAGACGGCAAGCGGCTTTTCTCAGGCTGTACGGAAATCACTCAAGAGTCTTTAGTGCTTCCTGTCCCCAGTTAGCTGCGAGTCGAGTCAGTCGAGATGTAGTTTTGAATGCAGGACTCAAAATACTGGAGAGTTTCGTTACATGATAGTTTCTCTGAATTGTCCTATCTGTAAAAGGACACATTTTACAGAGCTCTAATTCATACTCGCAATTTCACTATTACTATTTCTCATATTTGGTAATACTAAGTATTAAACGTTGTTTGTGCTACGGATAAGAATGATACCTCAAATCATACAGCTTATTGAGGAGAGGTGTAGTATTGCTTTTCTAAGCAATCAGATGTACAGTATGATTTTCACCTGGTGAAATGAGCGAAATAATCACTTTGATGGAGGGACCAGAGTGATATCTTAGGACAAAAATATCATACAGACAGTGTTCTTACGCTAAAAAAACCTAGATGCAACACAATAAATATAGAATAGAACACAGGTGTCTTGGGATGCATTTTTAAAAGTTAATGTTTTTTATATTGACACGACATCTAACAACATGGCGCTCCTGTGCGAAGTGCTGAAAAAAAAAAAGCGAGACATGGTGCAATGGTCAAAGATGTCCATCTATCACATGTTTACATAGGGAAATGAAAAACAGCCAGACACACGCAAAATTGTGTTCAGTATATACCGTGGTGGGCTCTTTTGACACCCTAGCAACCGCAACACAGAACACCTTTTTAACCATATAGCAGTGGCCTGGCAACAACCCTAGCATCCTGACAGTTATATTTGCATGGGCAAGCACCACTCTTATGACCATTTTCTTCATAAAAATGTAAAAATCTAGTTTTACATGATCATACCCATACGAAAGAGACAGCACAGGATTGTCGCCTGCAGCTTTTCGATTGCAATAATCTATGTCTAGTCTACAAGGAATTCCATCCCTCCCATTGTACTTTTACAAGCAAGTGCTTAAACCGGTAGTCTTGTTCCATTTCCTGCTGCCTTGATATTTAGCAGCAATTGCAAAGGCAAATGAAAATAAATATAGCCCGCTATTTTCACCCTCACCTGAGCTGTTCACATGCTGGTCACAAAGCAGCAGTGCTGCAAGAGGATTGTGCAGCCTGAACAGTAGAGGTGGTGCGGCACGAGATAATCTGACCACTGGGAAATAAACCCAAGGTTGTCTTGTTTTTTTTTATTTATTTTTTTTATGGAATGCTTCTGCCGAGGAAGCATTGTGGATAAAAATGTGTTCTTCCTACCTCTGTATATAATTTCGGTATGCTCCCAAATGGTTGTACGTGGCTGCCATTGAATCCCTAATCAGGTGCTTTTATGTTGGTTTATTGTGTCGTCTGTTAAACAGCTGAAAGGATCTCAAGGTAGCTGTAGTATATCTTCAAAACAACCCATCCTGAGCTGACCTCCGCATCCCCTCAACCCCGTGTTTCCTGTAGTTACAAGAATAGGAAGTCATTGTATAATGCACTGTATGCAGTAAGCAGTATGCTAGTATTCATTTCCAAACATAGCCAGTGTAGTGTACACTTTTTTTTTAAATATAGTAAGTGGAACAATAGACATTATTTCATGATAAATTATTTAAAAAGTGGTACATTACCTTATTACAGTGCATGTGTAATTTAACGAGTGGCGTCCAGTTATCATCTTTGAAATGGAAACGAGAAAAAAAAGACATTGACCGATATTGTTTTTTTGTTTTGTTTTTTTTTTTACCGATACCAATGCTGATTATTTGTAGGTTTGTGTCTAATAACTGATATGCAGGAATGATTGTTTAGAAATTTTGTTTAGATGTTTAATTCTATTTAGATTGGAGGCTATTCTTTGGATTTATCAATAGACTCATTATTACAGAACCGATAACTGATTTAGTAAAAAAGTGAGAATATTGGTAAAAAATTATTAGTTATACCGATTATTGGTCTTTCTCTGGTTATTTTGCATTTTGGCAGTCCAATCAAACAATTAATTTCTTTGGATTTATTGATGGACCCGATATTACAGAACCGATAGCCGAGTAGAAAAGTGTGAAAATCGGTAAAAATTATTAGTCAAACTTATTATTGTTTTTTTGTTTTTGTTTTTTTTGCATTTTGGCAGTCCAGTCAAACAATGAATTTCTTTAGATTTATCAGTGGACCTGATATTACAAAACCGATAACCAAGTAGAAAAGTGTGAATATCGTTGTCAAACCGATTACTAGTGTTTCTGTGGTTGTTTTGAATTTTAGCATTCCAATTGAATAATAAATCTTAATGAAGATGTTGGAAATATAAGGTCAAGTCAAGTGCATTGCATTGCAGGATACAGTATTTCACGTAGTGTGCTCTGTTGTATACTATGCATTTTGGCAAATGCAAAAGGCCATCCATGTATCTATGCATTCAGAAAAGTTATACTGTGTTGTGCATACTGCACAGTATAAATGCTAAAAACTGCAGAAATGTTAAGAGCAGTATGTGTTAGTAATCTATTCTAAACATAGCCATTCAGCAGTTTTTATATGAAGAAACAGATCATGTTACATATGCTGGTGTGATCTGACGTTATCATATTTGTGTTTTATAAAGACAAATATGGCAGGGTAGAAACTCTCATTCTGCACCCAGCCGTAGACGTATGATACACGATTGAATCCGGCAGATTGGTTTCCCTGTCGCAGTGTTCAAATTGATGAATGCCTTTTAAAAAGCGTCAAATCCCTGTGCTTCACCAGCAAGTGTGCCACAGACAATAAAAGAGGTTTCTTTTGAAGAAGATCAACTGAGTCACTCTAATCCTCATAATCACGCATGAGCTGGAACTATTTTAATTTCTTTTTCCATCACCTGCATTTTTTTGTTATTCAGCTTTTATATTTCATCATGTTCACTTGTACAGTGGCCTCAAAAAGAATTTGAACACTTAAGCCACTCTTAAATATGCATGAATGGCATTGCACAATGAAAGTAAATTGTGACGGAGGCTGTAACTCTGCCTAACATCTCCTTTTGGGTTCTATGAAAGAAGTTATAGGAGTTTGGAACAACATGAGGCTGAGTAAATTATTTGGGTTGACTATCAAGTGACTATTTTGACTATTAAGTGTCAAAAAGTATACTACTAGTTTTTTTTCTTTTTATTTCTAGCCCACAGTTACCAAAGAACATAGTTAAACTCAAACTTGTGTAATAGACTCACACAAGAGTTCAAAGCTAACCACTTGATCTGCCATTTTGTGCCTGATTTTTGCTCTGTTCAAATCACACAGTGATTGGACTGGAAATTGGAGCTAATTTAGTGGTATAAATCAGCTCGCGGCGAGCGGAGCGCGGGCGTGGAAATGGCCGGGAGGCTGATTTACGAGCAGCTTCGGCCCTCAGCCACGTTTGATCACGGCTAAATCTGTTTGCTGTAAATCCGCTGTCACAGAACAAGGCGAGGAAGGATGCGTTTGTATCTCGGGCCGAGCTGCACTGCAGGAGTGTCAACCTGGGACACATTACAACGAGTTGATAAGAAGCTCCTTGATCAATGCTCGACCCTCATCATTAAGAGCGATGGCGCAAGTGAGCGGCTCAAGCCATTGAAGTTGGAGTCTTGCTGGGCTTTTCTGCTCTACTCCTTTAATTAGATGACTGATTTCTACCTGAGAAACTGATATGTTGGTCTCCACAGTGGAGCAATGACATACAGGGGCCGGTAGATGATATCTAGCAGGACACTTGATCAACGCTCGACCCGCATCATTAAGAGCGATGGCGCAAATGAGCGGCTCAAGCCGTTGAAGTTGGACACTTGCTGGGCTTTTCTGCTCTACTCCTTTAATTAGACGACTGATTTCTACCTGAGAATCTGATGTGTTGGTTTCCACAGTGGAGCAATGACATACAGGGGCTGGTAGATGATATCCAGCAGGACATTTGATACCACTAAGCTCTCATGTTGTGCTGTTTGGACAGTCTGTGTAATTGCTGAATTTACTGATAGTACATATTTGTTGCAGCTTAATGGTATATTTACAAGCATTTAGCAAACCATCAGTTAATAAATACTGATAGGGAGCTTTAGAAAGTTCTATAGGGATTTTGAAAGGGATAATGTACAGTTAGCTGATCTTTAGGCGAATATACACTACTGGTCAAAAGTTTTGAAACACTTGACTGAAATGTTTCTCGTGATCTTAAAAATCTTTTGATCTGAAGGTGTATTTTCACTCCTTTGTAAATCTTGACATCAGCAATCTACTTGGCGATCCTGATTTCAAGCTCGATTACACTTCCTAGCACTCTGCGCATGCGTCATTCCTAGGAAGTGTAATCGAGCTTGAAATCATGATCGTGCCTAGAGACTGCAATGGCAAGATGTAAAGTGAAAAAGGAGTTACATTTTGGTCTGTTCTTACCCAAAACAGATTGGATTGCTTCAGAAGACATGGATTAAACCACTGGAGTTTTATGGATTACTTTTATGCTGTCGTTATTTGCTTTTCCGTGCTTCAAAGTTCTGGCCACCATTCACTTGCATTGTATGGACCTACAGAGCTGAAATATTATTTAATCTTTGTTTGTGTTCAACCGAAGAAATAAGGTTTATTAAAGCAATAAGCCACAAAAAAGCAGACTGTATAAAACCCCCTTTACCGTGGAAAAATCATAAATATATACTGTGTGTGTGTGTGTGAAATAGTAACATTTAATTAATCAGAATAAACAGTTCTTCTGCCAAGTAATATAATTTTAAAATATACTTTTACAGCACAAAGGTAAACATTTTTGCTATTGTTTTGTTCTGGCTTTGAGGTGCAGACATCTAATTAATGATCATTTTACGTGGCTAAAATATCATTGAAATTGTCATTGGATGGAACAGTTTAATTTTGACATTTTACGTGATTCTGTCTTATAGACCAATAATCGTAAGGCCCCATTCGGCCAAGTTCAGCTGTGTGGATTTGGATGCTGCTGAGTCACTGGTACACTGTAATTGTGCCTGGCATTATAATGATACTGTACAAGATCACATCCAAATGTGTGAAGAACCTTAAAATACAGGTTTTCTAACATGGCTGCCTTTGATCTTTATGTGATTTACGAGGGAATTTTGGTTCAGAGTACGTAATGGAAACATAAAGAGATAGTTCTCCCAAAAATGAAAATTCTGTCATTATTTACTCACCCTCTTGATTTTCCAAACCCATATGAGTAACTTTCTTCCATGGAACACAAAATGAGATGTTAGGCAGAATGTTCAGTCACCATTTACTTTCATGGCATCTTTTTTTGTATATAATGAAAGTGAATTGTGACTGAGGGTAGCATTCTACATAACATCTCCTTTGTCTAACCACTTGATGCTGTGAGTGTTTTTTTGGCCATGTGTATGTCCTGACATTCGCAGTAATCACTTTACCTCCCGCCCTGGCTGTCGCAGGTACAAGCTAATGAACATAAGCGCTTATATGTGTAGTATTGTTGGATTAGGCCTTTCAGGGCCACCTGCTGTGCTGCTGCAGTGCTTATCTCGCCGCTTTGTGTCATAATTTAATGGGAGACTTGATAATTTCATTAAAGGTCAAGACAGACGCGTCTCATAAAGGGAAGCTAGGTGTTTAGAAGGGCAGCTCTAAAGCACCTGTCTTGGACCGTCTGCAGGAAAGTCTCTTTTCCACCAAAATGGTGCTTTGCCAGTGGTTGGTGCCGCTGTGCAGCACAGCATACGTTGGAACAGGATGGCCGTTGACTGAATGCGTGTTGCAAAACCACATTTCTAGACTGCTTCGCTGATTATAATGGGAGTGATCTAGTTTTGTGCGGTCTAATTATTTTGTGTTCTACCTGGTCTCATAGAAACATGTAACTATACCTACATTTTAGCAAGAGGATTTTTACGTGTCTCGTTGTACATATCGCGGCAGTTTCCTGGTGAAATTAACAATTATTAATGATTAATTAGAGGACAATGATTTATTCACACAAATCATGAGTAAAATGGCAGATTATCAGTTTATAAACATATATTTTTCATCACACTGTGCTACTGTAGCATTGAACTTTACAATTTAACGATTGCATTATATAACCAACTACAATTATGACACAATAGAACATTAACCTGAAAAACCTCATCTGTTTGGGAGAAACAGATAATGACCCCCCATTAATGAAAGAGTGTTTTTATCGTGAACGAAAATGAAATGGAAAAATAACACAATTAGAAAAATTAGGAAACCAAGCTAAAAAACATTACTCCAAAAGTAACTATAATAAAATACGATAATGCAGATAAAACTAGACAGCCTTGAAAATGTTTATGGCAAAAACCAGATTAATTTGAAAATGACAGAAATAAACATTGAATTTAAAATTCAAAACATTTATAACCCTACTCTATTATGACCAGCAGGTTTTTGGTGCCACTTGCAGAACTGATTTTTCTGGCCCAGAACCGCCGTTTCTGCAGTGGAAATGCGTGGAAAGGTTCTAGATCATTCATGAACTGGTGTGTGTGGATGTGTTTCCCTTGTCTTTCTCTACCATACAGGCAGACCCCATGGGAGCACACTGAACCATTTTTTCTCCCCTACCCGCCCAAAGTTTGACAGAAAATAATGTGTCATGTTTCAGTCATCCGCAGTCTGCCTGGTAGCAGCTCGGCGCTTTTTATCATTCCGTTCCCATCCTGCGCGTCTCTCAATTTCCGCCTGGCCTCACCACTGCGCTAGAGCTAACCTTGGAGCTGCGCGCTGAAAATGAGCCATAAGATTTGCCATTTGTTTCCTCTCCTCAAGCTACCGGCAACCTCCATGCCATTTATTTCATTGCTGCTGCCCAGAAGGAAATGACCCTGTTTTCTAACTACAGACACATTAAAACGGCTAATAAACCCAGTGGCATGTCACTGTATAGGTTTAAATCCATATTTGGTGTGAGGAGGAAGAGACTTGGTTATTAAAGGGATAGTTCACCCAAAAAAAATTCTGTCATTTACTCAACATGAGGGTGATTTTGGGGTGAGCTATCCCTTTAAATAGTTAAATTTGTTTCATGTTGTCTTTAGGAGTAGTTCAGATATACTCATTTTGTTTATTAATTCAGCTTTAGAGTGTTTGTAGGCTTTACGCTATAAGGTTAAACCAAGAGTGACTGTTGTGGTTTTGGCAAGCTAGCATCGGCCAGTCTGAGCGTAAATGTCTCTTACAAACAAGCCGCCTGATTTAAGATAGTGTTACTCTTTAGTCTGCTGAATGCACACTCTGTACTGCTAAATAGATAAGCAGAGGAGGTCTCCAAAAACTCCCCTTGCAAATAGTCTATTTGTCACATGATTTGAGACCAGTTATTTAATAAAGATTTTCACAAAGGAGAGCTCTGTGGTTGACCTGCGTGGTACGATCACACACCAAACGCACATACACTACACTTGTTCTCTCCGTCACTAGCCCAATTCAGTTCCCATTGGTCACAACTGCTAAAAGGACCACAAACCTGCTAAAGTTGAGACAACAGGAGCACTCGCTCAATGTCATATGAGGAATGCTTTAAACATTTGTAAGACTTTTGTTTATGGGCGAGAAGTTGCATATTGTTTTGTTTGTTTACGCAGGTTAAGATTTACTTTGATGTCCTGTTTAGTGGAATATTTTTTGTGGAAAGTGCTAAGAATGAAGGTTTTTTTTACATTTAACAAAAAGCACCACAGAGTTTATAGATGGATATTAGAAAACCTTGGAAATATCCGGGAGTTTTTGAAATTGGGGTTTTCTGGCCTGGAAAAAATTATGAAATTATTGAAATCTTTGTCAAGGAAAAATCATGAAATTTTTCAATTCAAGTTATGCTCAGCTCTGAAATATTTCATCCAGAAATTCCTCTTTGTGAGTAGAATCTCTATAAAATGATTTTGTAACACTTTACAAAAGGTTCTGTGCTTTAACATTAGTTATTACACGGGTCTCTGGAATACCTTTTTCTGATTGGTCAATGGTGCCATCTAGTGGTCTGATATTTCTGAGTAACAATCGCTCATCCAGGTATTAAGACATGTCAGACCGGTTGCCGAATTGCCACAGACCTCCCGATTCGATATTACAACAATATTTCCTAGACGATTCGATATGTATTGTGATATTGCGATTCTGTAAGTATTGCAATTTGATGTTTTGATTATAAAAACTTCTTAGATAAAAATAAACTTTGTTAACTCCTTTATCTCAGAAAGAAATGTCTATTGAAGAACAGTTGTGTCTGAAATGACAATTGTTTCACTCCGTAATATATAACTTGCAGGTAAAAGGTAGGGATGTGCAAAACTATCAATTTAAAACTACCAGTCAACCAGTCTGTGCGTCCATTTGTATTCAACATATAAATATATACATATATCATTTTAACTTATCAAACTAATTTTGTTATTTTAGAATATAAAACATAACACATATTACCATAGGCTAAAACTATTATCATAATGATAATTTTGCAACATACAAATGGAGGCTAAAGAGTAAATTGTTTAAGAACCATTTCTGAGGATGTACTGAATTATGACACACATGACAATTCACCTGTATTCCCAATGTCATTGCATGTTATTTGCATATGCATCCTGAGATAGTCTGAGATCCTATGCAGCGTTCTCAAAGACAACACTATTCTTACAAACTGTTCCCAGATGACTGACAGAGGAAAAAAAGTGAGAACTCACCATTTGCGCGTTTTCCGCCAGATATGATAGCACAGTGCGCATTGGCACCAAAGCGCAGTTGAACTTCTGAACAAAGAAGCAAATCAGACATGCACATCGCCGGTATTTCTTTCAACTGTTCTTCAAAATATAATTGGATGTGTTCCCTCAAGGACGGGTCCTTGTGTCTAGCGGCATTTCTTGATGACAGTGGCAGGGAAATGTGCAAAATTACCCGCCAATGCGCGTGAATACCCTGGCTGTTAGATTATAAATATTGCGGAGGCGCAACGTAGTTTACGCCATCCAACAGTTTGATAAGCCTTTTTACAGCTAAACTATTTATTAATGAAGTGGCGGAGAGAATCTGCAGTGACTTCTGACAAATACTCTCCACAACACCTCTCAAATAAACTTTTGGATTAAGCATAACAGGAACATTGATCACAGCAGAGGATTTTGACGTCCGACAGTGAACAAACGGTGCATTAATGTGAGCAGCGGTGCATTAAATACTAAACGTAGTTTAGTATTTGGAGCTCTGCACAAATAAAGCTTCTTATTTTTTTATCTATTTATCATTGCGGCATTAAGATAAACATGTATTTTTTTTTATTATTAAATAAAAAAATAGATTTTTCATCAGGGAGACGATTTTAAAATCATTTCGCTCAAGAATCGCTATTTGTAACAATCTGGGTTTTTTTTTTCCCAGCCCTACCGGGTATGGCGAGTCATTTTTCCTACTGCGATTCCTACTATCATTCTGCGATCTCTATAAGTAAGCTAATAAAATCATTTCAACTCATATTAATATTGCATATCCATTTATTTATTTTATTTGGCAAGTAGTCTTGTAATAAGCTTGATAATGAGCAGTCAGACAATCATTTCCGCAAAATAAACACGACCAGAACTCCGACGCAGACCAGTGGTGGTAATCAGTTATTCAGCGATTTCTTTCTTCTCACATAATAACATAATTTCAATGCAAATCAATGTTTCATGTCCATTTACTTATTTATTTGGCAAGTAGACTTGTAATAAGCTGGATAATGAGCAGTCAGATGGTCATTTTCGCAACACCAACACCAACACCAACAGAACCGCAAACCGGAGGTGGATTTCAGCTGTTCAGCGATAAACATGAGCTAGCAATGAACAATACTTGAACAGTATTTATTTGATTAATGTTAAATTTTGATGTTTTTAGGTACAAATTGTTAATGCATAATGAACTAACATGAAATAAAAATGAACAATAATAGGTTTTATTTTTAAATGAACATAAACCAAGACAATATATAGTGTGTAATGGTAACACTTTACAATAAGGTTCTATTTGTTAACATTAGTAAATGCATTAGGTATCATTAATTAATAATGTACAGTATTTTTTAACAGCATATATTAATGTTTTCTAACGTTAATTTTTCAAATCACAATTGTTCATTGTTAGTTTATAATGCATTAACTAATGTTAACATATTACATTTTTTAATTTAAATTATATTTAAATGTATTAGTAAGTAGATGTTGAAATTAACATTAACCAAGATTAATAAGTGCTGTAAAAGTATTGTTCGTGGTTAGTTAATGCTAACTAATTACTTATGTTAACAAATACAACTTAAAGGTGCTGTAAGCGATTTTTTTCATGGAAAGGCATGCAAAAAAATCTTCCTTCAAAGATATGAATGAAATAAGTGTCATGAGATATCTCACCAGTCTCTGTGACAGCTCTAGACTCTGTGAACAACAAACAAAAATGTGTCCGCGGACCGTGGTCTCTGACACTTTCTGCTTGTCGATCATCGCGCTCTCATAGTTTGCTGTTTACAGAGTCTAGTGCTGTCACAGAGACCGGTGAGATATCTTAGTACATTTATGTCATTAATATCTTTCAGAAAGTAGTAAAAAATGTTGTATATCTTTCCATGAAAAATTGCTTACAGCACCTTTAATTGTAAACTGTTACTGATATAATTAACAATAAGTAATAAATGTTTTTTCATTAGCTTAGTTGATGATACTAATACATTAACTAATGTTAACATATGGAACCTTATTGTAAAATGTTTAAATACTTGTCCAGTAATAATGAACGACTTAAAGTAATTGAAATATCATAGGAAAGCATTGGTTGAAAGTTGTGGGAACACTGAATATATGATGACTGTGGTGGGTCTCAGCTGTGGCTTAGGTCACTACGACAGTATTTTGGCCTTTCCGGCCTCTGTGTGTGCGGTTTTGAGATCTGGTTGTTTACGCTTCTCTCTGTCCCCCTATGTTGATAGAAGCTTTTCTGCCTGTCTAGCAAGCCAATAATGGAAAGCAATCCGCTGTGAGTATTTAGATGTGGATATGGTTTGTCCAAGGTAATTAGCTTTGGCCAACTCAAGGGATCAAATCCGAGGCTGTAAACTAACTGGAAGAGACAGATGGCGGAAAGACGCGTCACTCCACTGTGCCCCCTCGCCCGACAGCAGCCTCATCCAATTCCATCTTGGATGACCACGGTACAGCCTTTATTTGAACAGCAAACAGGACCACGTTCAGATGTAAATATGCTTTAGCAAGCCAAGAGAAAACAATTCACTAAATAACCCACAGACTAAACAAACCATCTCGCCGTGTCAGATTTAACGTCAATTTTTGACGGAAACCCCTTTTCCTTTCAAAGGCGCAGACATGAAAATAGTAGATGGGTTTGCCAGAAATATTTCATTCTGTATTCTTTGTGCTGAATTTTCAGCTTCCAAATGCATTGGTCACAGTGCAGCCAGAATGAACTGTGTTTTTAAGGTAAAGTGTGGAACCTCGCCTTGGTTTCCAGATACTGAATTCCCAATGCTAAATATACACTCTGTTTTTAAGAAAGAGGGAAACTAGAGAAACTAGACTAAAGAAACTATACCTCATCCATAAATGAAAATTCTGTCATCGTAGACTTTGTGTTCCATGGAAGAAAGTAAGTCATACGGGTTTGGAACAACACAAGGGTGAGTAAATGATAACAGAATTGTTCTTAAAGTACCTTTAAGTACTTTAAATTATGAGTAGCTTGTTTGGGAGATCACAGTTTCAAAGTAACTTCCCCAGCATAGGTAGGCTGCACTTTCGGCCAGTATCGGTTTTCTTTTGGGGGAGAATACTTCTTTATTTTGCTGGGCCTAAGAGAACTACACTGGCTCAATGTTTGAATTGTGGAATTGTGGAACTCATATCTGAGGACTTCAGCAGCACGAAGGGGGGTAAGCGGATTTTTTCGCACTGCGTGTCGAAGGCAGGCACCTGGAACTAGGTCTTATCTCCAGAAAGAAGCAGGAAGGATGAGTGAAAAGTAGGAGAGACATGGAGGGAGGGGTGGTCTGACTCTGCTCGTTCATGCGGAGGTCTCTGGATCTGTCTGCGTATCACTGTAGCGGCTGCTAAAGTTAGACCATCACTGCAGCTGCCAGTATTCATCTTTCGCAACTGATAATGCGCAAGCACAGGTGATGTAAAATATATTTCTTGATTAATTTGGTTTTTGCTTGGCTGTAGGTTTTGGACACAGGCCTGAACACACACACACACATACATGCTAATTTTGAAACCAGTAAAAAAGAGAGTACAGTTTGAATTGGAAAAAAATATATTTTTCAATAAGCCTAATCAGACTAGTGTTAAAAAAAAAATCAAACACAATATCTGATGATACTGATATTTTAACAGCATTCAATCTAGACTTTTACATGTGAAAACTGGCCAAAATATACAGAAATGCTGATACATGACCAATAAGATAATGAAAAAATTCTATTTTTTTTTTTATTTATATGCTAATTATTTTTATATTATGGCTTAAACAATATTATGTCCAATATTATAAAACTATAAAAAAAAAATTACTATGTTTTTAAAACCGTTTTTAATCTTAAATTTTATGTAAAAATCAGTTATCTAAACATCAGAATTTAAATCTGGTGTATACTGTTTTAATTCTGAAAAAAAAAAAAAAAAAAAAACAGCTAACCAGCGATCACTGATATTTTCTGATATGTGTATATATTGGCCAATACACCGATACAATGTTATGTCCAATATTATAAAACTAAACTGTTTTTACTAGTTTTTTAAAATGGTGTTAAATCTTAAATGTTACATGCTTCTAGTAAAATCAGTTATCTAAAGATTAGAATTTACAGTATAAATCAAGAATATCGGTTTAGTACCTTTTAAAATCTGCGATAGAAAGAGTACGCTGATTAAATTGGGGAAAAAACAGCCTAGTCAGACTGATGTGATTTTTAAAAAAAAGGCTAGTAAAAATTGTATTAGCTTGTTTGTTTAAAAACAATCTATATTGGTATCATCGCCGATATTTTGTGATATTCTCTAATATGTTAATATTGGCCAATACATTAAACGTAAATATTTTTTACATTATGGCTGATACAATTTTATGTTCTTTATGCTATTTTATTAGTTTGTTTAAAAAACAATGTTTGATCTTATATGTTTAAAATATAATCTTATTAAATTTTATATGTAAAATTGGTTATCTAAACATCAAAATTAACAGTCGAAATGATGATATTGGTTTAGTGCCTTTTGAAATCTGGAGTATACTGTTTTAATTGTTAAAAAAAACAAAAAAACAATCATAAACAAAACATTTTACATACCGAATACCAAAATGATCGCTGATATTTTAATTGGCCAATACGCTAAATGCTTATTATATTTTTGGTGATCCAATATTATTCCCAGTTTTATAGAACTATGCTTTTTTAAATTTACAGTAGAAATTATGGATATCGGTTTTGTACTTTTGAAATCTAGAATGGAAAGAGTGTGCTGTTTTAGTTGGAAAAACAAATTGGCCTAATCAGATACGATAAAAAAAATAAATAAATAAATAAATAATTATTAGCTCTTTTAATCATTTAAAAAACTGTATATATTGACCGATACCAAAATGATCACTGATATTTTCCAGTATTTTGTGCATCCCCGGATTAAAGTGTCAAAGAAAGACCTTAAATCTTAGCAACTCTTAGTCATCTGTACGTATCTGTTTAAAGTATCCAAGTCAAAACCACAACCAAATAATTCATATAGCACCAACGCCATTTCCCCTCACATATCTGTGTGCGAATTACAGATTGAGAAACAAATTAAGAGAAAATGGCAAGAAAATACATCCTTGCAAAGAAAACCTTTATGGAAATTGACTTCTTAATCTTATGAGAGATAGAAGTAGAAAATTGCTCTCTGTCAAACGATGCAGAGTTGTTAACGCTTTGAGGCATTATGTCTTCTATTGCGCTCTAATTCTATGATTATGGGACATTGTTCACTGTATTGTCTCGCAGGAAGTGGAAGGCAGGAAAAGCTTCTCGGTAGAACATAATACTGCCGAATGACAGGGCTGACAAAGGCTGAGTCTCTTTCCTTTGCCTTTGTTAATAGTGGTCGCATAAAACCTGCTAATGAACTCATTTTCACACGGCCTGTTTATGAACTGGTTTGAACTCTTAGTAGCACCACTAATAAGAAACACTATTTTACTTGCCAAATTCAGGGGCGTTGTGCACCCATTTTCTTTTAGGTGGCGCCAATGGAAGTCCTGATTCACATGCTGCCATCAGTGCGATAAAACCTAGTATAAAAAAGTTCTAAATTAAAGTGGAAGACGTGTTATTCTAATGATACAGTTTTTGAGGGGGCATTGGCTCGACCAATGGAGTGATTTTAGGGTGGGGCTGTATTACAGCCAATGGAATTTGCAATGCCGATTCATTGACACTAGTGGTGCAGAAATGACACACTTTAGTTTTCAGTACAGCATGCTATCAAGAATAATCCAATTGTGATGGCATCGAGTTTTATATTGATATACTTCAAAAGCTTTCATTTTTTTGTGTTGATATAGAATTCATCCATCCAGAAGTGAATAAACTGAATCAGTCACTCTCTCACTTATCCACGCTCATTTTCTCCAGATGCTACTGTGCTCATCCTGCCAGCTGTATTTGGTGCTGTGCCTCGTTTGTGGCTATATTGAAATCTTTGTTGAGTGACAATGACTTCCTTCCCCGAAAGATAATTAATTACTCTCCTAACTGTGTGCTCGCGCATTCCGAGGTGTTTAGCATTTGCAGTGGCAGGAAGTGACGGATGCCTATACACGCGATTGTCTCCCAAGATGGATTTGTAAATTAATTGTGGTTGATTTGAATAGCATGCCTCTGAATGGCAGTTTGCACTGTATATCTGAGCATCCCGTTGGGGTCGAGTCATAACAATAGACATTTTGTATCCCTCACCAACTAAATACAAAGTGCATTTTTAGCGTGCGCAGATGAGCTACCACCACACATTTGGGCACATGAGTGGAATGGAAAGCAGTGCATTCACCATTTACAAACTTGTGTATTTACATATATTTTGTTCTCTGTTGGCGCCCTTCAAAATCTTAATGACTTCCACAGATATACCCAAGTTGTACGATGGCTCTGCTGCAATGCTAAGTTTATTCTCTATTAAAGGTGACGTGTATAATTTATTTGGATGTTACTTTGTCTTATCCCAGTTTAATATGCAGAAACAACTATAAGTAAGGCATTCATAGGTTGATATCCCTGAAAAGTGTAAACAATGTGGCTATCACGGGCTGGTCGAGATGCTTAAACAATGTCTTGATAATGGGGCAGGGCTATCAGTTTTTGGGAGTCTTTGGGAAACCTGTTGGAATTTCTATTTGGTGATGCTAGTGGTACAGAAATTACACACTTCAGTCAATACAGCAGTAGTGCCCAGTATGCAAGGAAACCATTGTCATAGGGACAAATATAAGTGTGGGTGAGAAACATCAATATTTAAGTCCTTTTTTACTATAAATTTCCACTTTCACTTTTACAATCTTTAGATTAAATCACTGTACTCTTATGGATTACTTTTACGCTGCTTTTATGTGCTTTTTGGAAAGTTCTGGCCACCATTCACTTGCATTGCATGGACCAACAGAGCCGAGATATTCTTCTAAAAATTTTCATTTTATGTTCAGCAGAAGAAAGTCATACACATCTGGGATGGCATGAGGTTGAGTAAATGAATTTTTTGGTGAACTATCCCTTTAATGACTTCACCAGATATAGCCTACCCAAGTTGCATGATTTTTTCGCTGCAAGGCTAAGTTTACTCTGTTAACTTAATCAATACAGCAGAGAATCGGTAGCGGATGTTCTTTACTGTTCTGTTGTGCTGAGATTCTGACCTATTGTTCGTGACTAGCTTTTGCTGGCATTGGCCTCTATGCTGTCTGCTGGTGGGGTTTTTATCTGAGCTATCCAGACTTAGCCGTGTGCTAGCACATATCTGTGTGACTCTTCCATGGCTTAGCGACTACGGCAGCAAACCAGTGCGGCCTCTCGTGTTTGCCTGCCCTCTTATCGCGTATTTACTCCCATGGCCTCAGTTTTGTGATTACTTATTTTCATATGCCAAGTGTGACCTTGACTATTTAATTGCTACATTTAATGATGTGAAAGTTTCATGTAGAAGAGTTCTTTGTTTTGCAGTGTGCTGATATGTAGATGTCACGGATAAAAGTGAAGCAGTTCTTGCTATGGTTGGGCGATTGTTTGGCATTTCTTCGCACAGTAATTACTGATTGTTAGTTATGGTTTGTTTTAAAATGAGGTGGCAGATGCTATTGAGAGGTTTGCAGAGGGTGATAGCCCCTATTCTCGCAGCTCTGCTATAAATGCCGTCATATAGTGTCTTTCTTTCAACTGTTTTTTTTTTCATCATTGCAGAGTTTAATCAGCCTTGACTGACTGGCACTCCCTCAGAGTGCATTCTCAGGCACCAGTTCCCTGAGGAGGAAGCCATCAGTCCACCCACCCCCTCTTTTTCTCATGTTTGTCTCGCGCACACGGCCGACCGCCACTATGTCTATAGATGTTATGTATTCATAAGTTCATCTGTCGGTTATATGATGATGGTATGCCTGTACTGTTCATCAAATCTACAGAGACACCATCTTAATGACATTGAATAGCTCATCCTAAAGGAATGTTATGGGTTAAACACAGCTATATGTCTGTTTTATGGTTGAACGCTTTTGATACGGTGTGATAGTTGCATATTTTAAATGTTTATTGCCATTGTGAGTGTATTAAATGTAAATGTGTTTTTTGTTCATTTTTAAAAATGGGTACGATTCATCAGTGGTAAATGATAAAGCTTATGCTGTGTTTAACCTGGACTATTCCTTTAAAACCTAAATTCCTTCCTCACCAAAACGATCAAGATGTTTGAACAGACATCTTAGAAGACAACTTGTAAATGTGAGATTTTAGATGTCAACGTTTATGCAGATCTGTCTGTGAACGTCTCATGTGAGCCGAGAGACTGAAGACAGGACCGCCATGTGACTTGTAAAGCTGTTAACAAGACGGCATGTTTGTTTTACATCGTCGCTGTGTTGTCGAGAACCAGTCCTTCTTGAAGTGTTTGTTTGGCTTCCAGAACATTTTTTTAAACGGCCTTCAATGTGCTTTTATGGCCAGAGAGGTTTGTGTAGAGATCTGTGGAGCAGATCTATCAGCGAACACATGTTGGTATGTCAGTGAATCACAGTCTGTTTCTCTTCACCCTGGAAATGTTTCAAACCAGGCCGAGACAGATCTTAAATTAAATGTCCTGCTAACCAAAACAACCTTATCAGTGGAATGTTTAACGCTGTAAAAGATATATGAAGGATGACCCAAAGGATCTGAATAAGAGTATAGCGTGATAACAGCAAGTAGCTTGTAAGTAATGATTTCATTATGATGTCATAATAGTCATTGTTTAGAGAGGAAAATATATACATTTTTGGTTCGCCACCATGATACTAAGGTGTTTTTGGTGGTTTATAGGTTGTTTTATGCTGTTGCTAGGGTGTTCTGAATGGTTGCTACATGGTTGCTGGGGTGTTCTGAGTGATTGCTATGTGGTTTCTAGAGTGGTCTGGGTGATTGCTTACTAGCCCAAGTAAAAAAACAAAAACAAATAAAACATCCCCAGTTTCTATGATATTTTGGTTCAGGTTCCTTCATCTATGGAAGTCTATGGGACTTTTTTTTCACCCCTTTTATCATCTGCCGGGGAGGGTCATGAGTCTGAGATTTTAAGGACCATTCATGTCTGCAGCACAAATGTGCGAGATGGGTTACACACCAAAGTTTTATATTGAAAATTAGGGGTTTGTTCTAATCCCCAATCCTAAATATGAGCAGCACGATCACACAGGAAATCGACACGTTACTTCTGAAAGTTCATGTACCTTGAAATCAACTACATTTAGATGAATTAGTAACAAATGGCATACCCCATTAGACATTTTTGCATCAATTCAAATGTGATCACTTTCCCTCTAGTGATACTTATAGCACATTATGGGAGCAACCTCCGAGACAGGTTCTGGTCTTGTGGGAACCCGGAAGTAATCGCATTCAGATTAACAATGGCAAGGTCGGGGGCCTGGGTAGCTCAGCGAGGAAAGACGCTGACTACCACACCTGGAGTCGCAAGTTCAAATCCAGGTTGTGCTGAGTGACTCCAGTCAGGCTCCCTAAGCAACCAATTGGCCCGGTTGCTAGGGTGGGTAGAGTCACATTTGGTACAACCTCCTCGTGGTCGCTATAATGTGGTTCTCACGCTCGGTGGGGCACGTGGAGAGTTGTGCGTGGATGCCGCGGAGAATAGCGTGAAGCCTCCACGTCTCCGCGGTAACGCGCTCACAATCCACGTGATAAGATGTGCGGATTGACTGTCTCAGACGCAGAGGCAACTGAGATTCGTCCTCCACCACCCGGATTGAGGCAAGTCTCTACTCCACCACGAGGACCTAGAACGCATTGGGAATTGGGCATGCCAAATTGGGGAGAAAAGGTGAGAAAAAAAAACAATGGCGAGCGCGATTTGAAGTTTAGTGTTGGGTTTTAAGTTGGGGCATAGAATTAATAAAATATGAATTCCTTTTGACTGTTTTAGCCTACATTTATAAATAAAAATATAACTAGCTTTTGGCGCTTCTCTGTGGACCTTTCACCCAGAAACTTGAACTCGTGTGCCCATACATTCAACAACACTTCTAGCATAGGCCACCAGGGGAAGTGGTTCAAATTTCGAAAATGTTTAGATCTACTGTTGCCAAATTCACAGTGTGATCAGTCTGGTATGAGCAATAGTAATACTGTTGCTAGTCTCAGCAAACACCACAAAATACAGAAATGCTTGCAGTTGTTTTTTTATTCTTTGAACTTGCAAGATCAAAGAATGAAACACCTTATTATTTCGGATGATCTTATCTAAAGACCACCTCTTCAGAACATAAAAGGTGTCATTCCTTCAAGTGCATATTTATCCAGGCTTTGATTGTCTATACCCCCCAAAACTCAATAAGCAAAAGAAATATCCTACTCCGTTTCTATTTTTTGACAATTACAACACTTTTCGTCACCCACGCCGTGTTTCTGATTACAGACCAGTGCGAATTCTGCATGCTCCACCAAATCTAGTTACATCCCCATCCCCCCAGTCCAGTCACCAACAGCCACCAGCCGTCCTTTGGATTGACTTACCCCAGGAACGCTACCTCACACTGCAGACATTTACAGTTCCCTCGGGCCCAACTGCCCTGTGCACCTTCTCTCCTCTCCGTATTTATGAAGTGATAGAGGGTCTGGATTCCACATTGACCCTCACAAAAGGCCAGGGCGGCGGTAGAGAGATGAAGGAAACTAATGAAAATCAGAAAGAAATGTCAAAGGAATATTAAACGTGTCATAGCTGGGGTCCCAAATGGACTGAAAAGAATGAAAAAGTGAAGAAAAGATGAATGTGTCAATGTGTTGGATAAGCTCAGGTCATCCCTCTGGTTTCTGGACTGGGTGACTCATATTTCATCCCAAAAAATCAAAAGATAAACATTTTGAATTTCTTGTAAAGAAAACAAAGCCTATTTTGGGACCATTAAAGGGATAGTTCACCCCAAAATTATTATTCTCTCATTATTTACTCAGACTCTTAGGACTTTTCATGCTTCTGTTGAACTTTTTCTTATAGTGAAAAAGGAGTTACATCTGATCAGTTTTCTAATCCAGTTTTCTAATTTAAAGATAAAGTGTGTAATTTCTGAGCCATTAGCAATAACAAACGGAATTGCAAAAATAATGACTGTTTCAAACAAGTTTCCCGACCACTCACCCTGTCTTCTATTGGTTGCCAAACAGATAGTTCCGCCCCAAACTCACACCATTTCTTGAGCCAATGTTACTATGCCAGGCAGGTCGGGATGCTCCAAAAGACAGAGCAATGTTTTGTTAATGCCACAGAGCCATAATGTTTACACCTTCTGGGAAATCAACCTGCAAAATTATCGCTTACATTTGTTTTAGTATATATCATACAATTTTCAATTATAGTGATGGGAAATTAGGGGAGAAATGTGCTTAAAATAATTTCACAATGCAAAAAAAAAAAAAAAAATCCTAAAATATGCTCCTTTTTTTCAAACAAAATCAAATTTCTTGTTTCTTTCTTTCTATTTTTGGGTCAAATGTGATCTGGACATGTTCTTGACAGATTTTACGAGATTCGCCTGAATAGATCATCTCCCAGGAGAGTTTGGACACCTGCGTAGGTCCTCCATGAATTGGAATGTCATTCTTTCTCTCGGCACACTGCCAAGCTTGGTGCCAGCTTGGAAAAATTAAGTCCAGGCTCTCAGCTACACAAAGAGCATTTTTACTGTCTTATTTGGTAAATAGTTGAATCAGCAGTGTCACTCCGACACTGAAAGCGGCTGTGTTCTCAATTAGAGTCTTCCTGTTGGGCCATGGAAGAGGGACTAAATACTGTATGTGCCAGCATGCAGAACCCATTGAGCCTATTGTTAAAATGAGCGGAATTAAATGTAGCGCATGCAAACCGACTGAATGGGCGTTTGAGCACATTTGAATTGATAATGTATTTTTCCTGTTCTGTAGGATTATTAAAATGCATATGTCCTGTTTGGTCAGCACATTCTAAACGGGCTGCGCCGCAGTGCCGTTTGAGCTTGTTCTCACTTCACTTGTCTCATGAGTCTGTATTTTTTATTAATCCGGCGGACCGTATATCCTCTCCCAATTATAAAGACAGATTGGAAAATATCTTAATCAATCGTATCGATTGGCAGAGTTCAAGCTTTGCAGCCTAAGAGAAATATAGGCCAGTTTCAACCGCCTGGCCAGGGGAGAAATCTTAGCCAGCATCTGCTAATATGATCGTTCATCTAGCCTCACGACTGCATGCACAGGTGCTTGTTTATTTGCGACGAGTTGTACAGTAAACATTGCGGTGCTAGTAATTCACTTCCAGGTTTTGTAAAGCAAAGGCTGTTGTTTAAAATATGACACATTCTTTTTCAGGGGCAGGAAATCTGATATGAGAGGCTGGTTCTTGGGCGGTAAATCAATTATTATTCTGTTGCCTAGGAGATGGAAAAACGAAAAAAGAAAAAAAAACTGTCGCTCTCCCAGGAGAGAGACTTGTTTTCATTCATCTCGTTTTGGTCCCTGTCTGTCTGTCTCTCTCTTTCTCTTTGAGATTAGATTAGATCATTTGCCGTATTGTCATGACGAACGTTCTTAGCATTCTCCCAGCATAATCTGGGACGTCTAGGGCAGGATTAGGCCGTAAAGCCTGGGAGTGTCCTGGGCTTTGTTGCAGGGTTGAAGTGTGCCTGTTTGGGCTTGACCTTGCACGATATCTCCTCGGCTCTGGAATAAAATGAGAGAATGGAAGCACAGAGAACTCCTCATTAAATTATTTAAATGCCCTGTGAGAGGGTAACACATTTTAAACACTCTATGAATTCATACATATGTCGCTCCCTGTCACGTCAGAGAAATAAAGAAAGATGAAGGTTGCGAAGCCCAATTCTGCTCATAAATCCTTAGAATCACTAGTCCTTACAAGTGTTTCTTACTATGGTCCTCCTGACTACTTACTTAACAAAACAGTACTATTTTTTATTAAACAAAACAATACTTAATATACTATACTTTAAAAACATATCTAATCAAATACAGTTTTGATTGAAACCTCACAACTCGGGTAAAATATAATGTATTTTTCCTGGCGCTGTTGACTTGCTGTGCAGCAAACACCGTACTATACCTTTCCACAAATAAAATAGGGATTTGAAGCTGGAAATGCAGTATCTACATCAGATATTCCACATGCAGCATGGCTGTATTGATAGTGGGATTAAATACTGTATATCCCCCATCATACCTGTTCTTCATGCAGCCATTGTCTTCAACTGGTCACATGACTGATAGGATCAGTGCATTTGCAGTCAGGTCACTGCATGTGTCACACATTGATAGCCCCACACTTAATGATAGATAAGATGCTGACAGTGTGAGGGGTTGAAGGCGGGTTGGGGTACTTCACAAGCCCCCCCTCTGGCTCTCATTTCTTCCATACCTCTGTCACTATCAATTTGGCCCCAATGCATAGCTGTAAATGGGGCACCCAGACAAGATCCTCTCTCCCTGGGTGGGGAGGTGAAGAAAGATGGAGGGTGGGGGAGGGTGGTCACTGGCCTGCGGGGCTTGGGCCCTTTTTACACCTGGTATTAAAGGGATAGTTCACGCAAACATAAATTCTGTTATTATACACCCACCCCAATGTCACTCCAAACCTGTATGACTTTCTTTCTACCGTGGAACACAAACAGCGAAATTTGAAGAACCTTCACATGGCTTTTTTACGTATAATGAACTGAATGGTGACTCCAGGCTGTCAGGTTCCAAAAATGACTGAAAAACCATCATAAAACCACAGTAAAAGTAATCAATATGACTTGTGCACTATATTCCAAGTCTTCTAAAGACTTACGATCTCTTTGAATGAAATTTAAGTCGTTATTCACTCTCAAATCAAATCATTGATCAGATCCCAATGGCAGCGCCAAAGTCAAATATTCCGACTATCAGTTACATCTAACCTCATTGGTTCTTGCGTGTCTTGTGACCAAACCATCATGACGTCAAACCTGCGCCGTAGTCGCCATACTTGATTTTAGCACTGCTTTTGGTCTGTTATAGGACAGACCAAATATTCCTATGTAATCCAATATTTAGGAATATATAACTCAAGTCGTATTTTCTCATTTCACTGTTTTTATGGTGTCCTTTTTGGAGCTTGACAACCCCAAACCAAGCTGTGACAATTTGTAGGCAAACCCAGTAGGCTAATTAGCCATGGGCATGACTAAGTATAATTTATGTTGTAGAAAAAAACATCCTAGTATCTTCAAGTAATGTTTACCACAGAACTTATTTTACTAATAAATCCAAAACTGCCATTATATAAAAAACCAATGCTTATCGTTTCCCCTTTTTTTCTTTTCTTTTACTAGAATGTGAACAGCACTATGCAATCACATTATATGGCAAAAAACGATTTGACGATTTTTGGTTCGGTAATATGTGTTTGGAACGACAAGAGAGTGTTTAAATAATGACAGAATTTACAGCTATCCCTTTAATACAAGATGTAAACTGGGCCTATCAGTTTGGCCCAATGCGCAGCTACAGATGGGGCGCCCAGACAAGATCATCTCTCTCTGGGTGGGAGGTGAAGAAAGATGTATGGCAGGAGAGGGCGTTCGCAGGCCTCCATGCCTCAGAGGCAACCCGTGGTGGTCCTGCCTCTTTCTGTACCTCTGTTTTTGTGCATCTTGTGTCTGTGTGTGGCAAGGAGGGGAGTCGGATGCAATTAATGAGCTTAAAACCTCCCCAGCCCATCACTGTCTTTCCTGAAGGGTTAATGCTCCAGTGAGCACTTCCCTCAGGTCGTGAGATTGGATGCACACACACACAGTGATCTGAGACAAGCAGACAGGATGGCTGGCCACAGACACTAAGAGTCCTGTTGTGCCACGCTGTCTTGTTTATCTATTGTAGCAAACCTCAGGACAATGGCTTCATTACTGCCGACCATTCTCTGGTTTTTCGGGGTAATGTGTAATACAGCCAAGCACGTGTGTGTGCGGGCTTGTCGCCTAAATAGCTACCAGAACATTCTCAAATGACACTCTGGAGGAAGTAGGTCAAGCGAGAGAAGATTTTTTTTGGTAAAATCCTCTGTGGTTTGTCTCTTTTTTTCCTGTTTTATGTGCCTTTTATTTCTTTAACAGGCCATTTCATCCCAAAAATAGGGTTTATCTCACATGTAGCACTGAGCTTTGACAGATAAAAAAAAAAGCCTTTGCAAAAAAGTGTGTAATGCTAGGACAAACATTCATTATCATGCTATGATACCCCAGGGTACCTTAAAAAAATACCATGGTACTACAGTAGTACATGCCCAAAACTAGATTTTGTACTGTATATTTGCAGAAGAAAATTTGGGGTGACTGTTCAAACAATTCACCGCTATGGCTGCACAATTAATCGCAGTTACAGGTACCTTAATGAACTAACTGTAAAAAGTGTAAACTACAGCATTCTTTTAGGGTGCACTCTCATTGCATCAAAATGTTTTTGAGCAAGTGAAAATTTTAACCAATTTCAGAGATGTCACTTGCTTCCTTTCTGTGTAAAATGTTGTGACGAGGAGGAGGGCGTGACTGGGCCGTGATGGAGCAAGGCTGGCACTGAATCAGATGATCAGTGGGAGAGCGAGATAAGGGCTGGCCGGAGGCAACGGTTCGAGAGAGAGAGACACACATGGCCGCGTTGCATGTGTGTCTGTTCGTTTATGTTTTATGTTGTGTTTTATCATTAAATGTTGTTTACTGTTCAGCCGGTTCCCGCCTAATCCTTGCCTGTCCTTTAACTGTTACAAATGTATTTTTTAAGCCGCTAAGAGTGCCAATGTTAAATTGACCGTTTAGTCTACAATGACTGATAATTGATGATAAACAATAATAAATAAACTGACAACAATAAAGTAATTCAGGAGCATGGTTCTCAGCTTGTTTTGGATGTGTAGTCTGTCCCACCAGAAATAAGTATTGTAATGTAAATTCTATTAATTGAAATTAATCACAATTCAAATATCATGATGAAATAATAAAAAATTCTTATTTTTGTCATAATTGTGCAGCCCTAGTCACCAACACAATGCTAGGACAGGGCATTGCTATGTGCTGGCTGAGGTGTTCTGAGTGTTGTTTTTAATGCGTTGTTATGTGGTTGCTAAATGCTAGCTAGTGTTGTGGTTTGTTGCTAGGTGTTTGCTTACTGGCCCAACTCAAAAGAGCCTACCCTCCGAAGTGGATATGGCTTTAGTCCCTCATTTAATGTAAGCCTATTTTAGTCGGTTTCATCATCCACCAGGTGAAAATCATAAGTTTGATCTCTTATAAAAGTAAAGAAGCTAAAAAGGCTGCATAATTTGAGGTATTATTGAAGATCTTAGCACAAATTGTGCAGTACAAGTTGCTAGTTTTTCCTTGGCAAACACAAATAAAGACCATGTTAATACTATGGTCAATATTTTAAAAAACAATTAGTGTTCTAGTACAATATATCTTAAAAAAACAACACCATGTTATTTATAGTGTGTAAACAAAGAGCTTGGAACACAATGGAAAAAGACAGGTCTCAACATAACTCAAACAGTCATAAAATAACTATTTGACATCTTTTATAATTGGTACAGATATTCAGGGATTAAAGGGACATGTGTTTGGGAAGTGCTGAATGAGTTGTGTGTAAGCGAAGTGTTATGTAGCCTCAGGGCCACTGGTCAGCCCCAAAAATAGGCGTCATGTCATGGGAGCACCTGTTCAGTGGAAATATGAGAGCACTGAGATTGCTACTCATAGAGTGACTCAAGTGCTAATAATCAACAATCACACTTCCATCATTATAATAACCGTTATTAACGGGGCTGACGACCATTAATGTTTGGATACAAGTGAGGGCGAGTTCCACATAAAGGTTTACTCTTGGACTTAAGAGAGATTTGATGAGTTTTTTTGTTTGTTTTTTTTGTGTGTAAGTGAAAGTTTAAACGATTCCCACACAGCTGTGGTTTGTTAGCGTTAGCTTAAGCATTGAAAAAGTTCTCTCACAGATCTCATGTTGTACATTTTGAGCTTTTTTCTTGTCAATCTATTTTTCTCTTTCTCTTTAGCTCAACTCTTATGTAAAACCTTTTTGTCGGTCAGGCTTATATGTCAATAAAGTTGAAGTCAAAGACTGCAGGAGAAGCTAAATGCATTGACCTTTTAAACTGAGAGAAATAATGCTGCAGACTCACACAGTCACTTGCATTCGTGCACATACACCATTTTCCTAAACTGCGTTGCCAGTCTTGGCTGGGGTTTAATCTGGCCAAACTGATTTTCAAGCTAGTTTACTAGTCTTAGCTATTTTTAA
Source organism: Myxocyprinus asiaticus (assembly GCF_019703515.2). Classification (NCBI taxonomy): domain Eukaryota; kingdom Metazoa; phylum Chordata; class Actinopteri; order Cypriniformes; family Catostomidae; genus Myxocyprinus; species Myxocyprinus asiaticus. The sequence goes on along the minus strand of NC_059367.1, from coordinate 7,368,978 downwards.
AAGGTCTTAAGTGGGTTAAGCTTGTCTTTCAGCCTGGACAAACTGATTTTCAAGCTGATTTACTTGTCTTGGAACGTTTAAGATGGTTTTTAGTGGTTTAAGCTAGTCTTTCTGCCTGGCGAAGCTGATTTTCAAGCTAGTTTACTAGTCTTTGCTGGTCTAAGATGGTCTTTAGTGGTTTAAGTTAGTCGTTCAGCCTGGCGATGCTGGTCTTCAAGCTGGGTTGCTAGGCTTAGCAGGTTAAAGATGGTCTTAAGTGGTTTAAAATGGTCTTCCAACCTAGCCAAGCTGGTTTTCAAGCTGGTTTACTAGTATTAGCTGGTTTACGATGTTCTTAAGTGGTTTTTAAGTGCAGCCTGACCAGCTGAAAAGTGCCAAAACCCTCTCTAAAACCAGACAACAGACCAGCTTGACCAAACCGGGAGACCAGATAAGACCAACAAACCAGCTTAGGCTGGTTTAAAATGTTTATTCATCATGGAATAAGAACATATTAGCCTATACAGTTTTCTAACCAGGAACATCATAAGAAGTTGCCAGCGTCATATAATATTTTCTCTAAGAGAAAATAGTAAGTGAAGGGATAAATTCACAGTTAATCAATATATTTTATGTTAAATATAAAGCTATTTTCAGTGGAGTTTTTGGCCCAGCATGATTTATAATAATGACAAATTATACATAGCACATTGGGTGAAATTGTCAATTTTTTACCATTTTTTTGTATTCTTTGAATTATGTTTACAGGCTTGGATGATTTTTTTTCCACTGAGCTTATTCTGTAGTGCATTCTGAAATTGCTATTTAAATTAAGGACACATGCTATTTTGCCTTACAATTTTACAGAAACAAGGTATCTTTGAAGACAGCATAATATTGCTGTCTTCCTTGTAGAACAGTCTTCACGTCTGTGGTGTGCAGATGATGCTTAACATGCTGTCTTGGTAGGCAGCTCACTAGGTTTTGGAATAGATTAGCGCTAATGTACTCACAACCACCTCTTGAAATTTTCCTGCCAAAAAGCTACTAAAATGTTCAATATTTTGCAGATTTTAAAAATGTGTATAAATCTATCAGAAAGGCAGTGCGATAATGGTGTAGGCCTCAGTGGCTGCTCTTAGTGAGAGTTGGAAAGTGTTTTAAGTGTGTAATTAGAAGCTCTGTACCCCTGATGTGGCTCAGCTATTATCACCTTTAGCTAACGCCGCCATTCATCAGCAGCACTGGGGGGATGGGAGAACAGGAGGATGAGGTATTTGTTCTAAACCTCCCAAATATTTAGTTTAAGACCCGTTTTCTTTATTCCTCCTCTTTCTTTAACATTTTCATTTGTTCCTCCTTTCTCTCTCTCTCTCTCTCTCTCTCTCTGTCTCTGTCTATCTAGATTCTTCATTATGACATGAACTGTACTGCATACTATATTTCCAAATCATTTGCATATTTGTGGCATAAAAGTATTGTAGGGCACAGTAAGTAGGCCTAATATATTCAGTTTTATGAATGGATTGTAATAGTAACAATTAAAACATAATTGACTTAAATCTACCATTCTCTCTGCTCTTACAGAAAAGTACGAAAGTGGCATGGTACATATATGGTATTGGATAGTAGTACATGATACTGCAATATATACAGTATTTAATACATATTTTCATAAAAATTTATAAATATTATGTGTATAATGAATATCATAGGCTATATATATAATACAGTATAATTTTACATTTGATGATTGCTATATTCATATATCATGCTATTTAACACATTTTCAATCAAATGTATGCATATTCGCATAAAATATATATTTAATAAAATAGATTTTTTTTATACGTAACAATTACAATATACATATTTAATACATATTTACATAAATTAATACACATGATCATATATATTTAATATAATACACATTTTATACTTATTAATTATTAATTATTTACTGTTTTCATGTACCATGGTATTTAATACATACAGTATTTTCATAAAAAAGTAATAGATATTATAATGAAATATATTGAATACAATATATATTTTAAACTAAATATTTATTATATTCATATACCATGATATTATGATAAACAGTTTGCCTTTTTTGTTAGTTTCTGCCTATGTTGCTTTTTGTTTTTTGTTTCTTTAGTTCTTTCTCAATTTTTTCTCCCGCGCTCTTCCGTTCTCTCCTCTTCTGCTACATGTGGACATTAATGGACTTGGCACTTAGGAAGTTTGTTGACCAAATGTTTTTTTGGGTCAAAACAGGCCACAGTGTGAAGCTTCCTCTGCCAGATATCAGTCAAGAGGCCTTCCGGTGTCTAAACTGTGTAGTGATAAAAAGTGTTTGTCAATATTAAGCTTTCACGCGCTCACAGATTGACCAAGAGCAAGGAACCTCACCCGCTATTATTCCACAGATAACGTGCCTCGCTTTTTATTCAAACAAGTGAATCATCCACAAGCGAGAGCCCGTGTCTCACATTCCTCAGTCCTAACACCTCTCTCGACAGGTCTGAGGTACCTTTTGACTTTAAATGATATAAACCTTGCTGTTTACTCTGGAACGACGTTTCTTAATCCCACCTTTCCATTCCTGTCAGACTTTCAAAGATGTTGCTGCGATCCTGGCCCACCGCAGCCTGCCCTGCTGAGAAAGGTTTGAATTAGATCAAAAAGCTTCCAGATGGCTCAAATTTAATTATTTAGCACACAGAAAAACCAATTCGGGTCAGCCACAAATATATAGGATGGCTTCAAATGGCTTCAATATCGGTGCGTGCTTTTATTAGGACCGGGAGGCAGTAAAAGCGCCAGCAGGCCACGTTGTAAATGGTCACTCGGAAAGGGGTGATGTGTTTTACTCACAGGGTTGCAGGCCCTTAACAATGGGGCCAATCATTTTCTCGGCCTGCTCGACAAATCAACATAAACAAAAGCCAACAACACCTCTGTGCCAATTTCATTGTAGCCAAGATAAAAACTGGTATGATTTCCAATTTTTTTCTTCTTCTTCTTTTAAGGCGTACTCTGTAAAAACACAAGGAAAAGGGGGGAACAAAGAGTAAGGCAGATAATTCACAGAGGAATTATTTCTGACCCACTAAGTGCCTTGTTGCAATCACGCCGAGTTGTTAGCAGATTGTTTTAAGAGTTTCAGGAAGTCTGTGGTTTTTGTGGGTCCTGGAGGTGTTGAAAATCTGGATGTTCCCCTACAGAGGAGACTCTGTTTATGTTCGGAATGGTATTCTACCATATAGTATGCAAATTTCTACAGTGCAGTGTGCTCAAATTGATTTCCTATTCCCAGTGTAATGGATGAAAAGAAAGTAATATTACCTGCAATTTATAACATTTTCTTTCTAGACGCATGATTTGTTTGGATTGCCAAATGTTAAAGGGATAGTGCACCCAGAAATAAAGTTCAGTCATCATTTATTCTCCCTAATGTCGTTCAAAACCTGTGACTTTCTTGTGTAGAACACAAAAGGAGATGTCAGGCAGAATGTTAGCCTCAGTCACCATTCACTTTCATTGCATTTTTTTTTGGTAACACTTTATTTTGATGGTCCCAAATAGATATTTAACTGACTATAAGTGACTTATCAACTGGCTTGCTGTAGCTAGTAAACAGTGTTTCAACAAACATTCAGTAGACTTTCAGTAGCCTGTATATAGATCTCTATTAATGATGTACTTATATTATTGTTGAGAACATCAGTTCATTAAAAGATCATTAATAAAGATCTATATACAGGCTACTGAAAGTCTACTGAATGTTTGTTGAAACACTGTTTACTAGCTGGTGACTGAGGCTTTCATTCTGCTTGCTGCTTTTGCTTTCCATGAAAGAAAGTAATGGGTTTGGGATTGGTCAGGGCTATATGGCTACAAAAAATGAAATATTAATATTTTTCTGCTTATTGACTATACAATGTACAGTATATCTTGATAATTATGTTTTTGCTCTGAAATGGCTTAAAGCTGGAGTATGTAATTTCTGTGACACTAGCTAATGCACCACCGAACAGAATTGCAAAATAAACGTTGTTTTTAAACAGCTTTCTGAATACACCCCTTGCCTGCAGTTGTTCAAACAGACAGATAGTCCCGCCCCCAACTCATGCCACTGAGTGCACGGGCAGAGTGCGCGGAGGTAGGCAAGTACATAGTTAAACAGGCAGGTGGGCCATCCAATCATTGCATTCAGGCCAAATGAAATGATTGGACGGACCTTTTACAGGGCTGTGACTGCCACAGATAATGGATTTAAAAAAAAAAAATTTTTTAGTATCAGAGCACTTGATTTATTGGTTGCTGTCAGGGTGCAAAATTCAACCAGTATAACAAAAAATGCTTCTGGTATAAATTGCATACTCTAGCTTTAAAATGAATGTAATTTATTTTTTTTTTAAATCAGGAACCATCATGTCATCTAAACAGCCATTGTAGCCAAGTAGATTTTTTTTTTTTAATGTTTAATAATCATGTTAAAATCTAAATTGCACACAGACCATGTATTAATGTAATCAAATTGCAGCCTTTTGTGGTTTAATAATTACATATTGAATCCCTGAAGGATCGTGAAATTTGTCTTATGACATGCTATTTTGGAAATGTAGTGGCCAAATAAAAGTGCATTAATATCATTGCAATATTCTAGAGTTTGCTTAATTTTATATTGCCAGCAAAATGATCGCAATTACAGTATATAGTAAATATTATGGTTGGGAAAAAATATAAATTTTCAGATGCATCGCGATCTTCATTTGAACAATTTCGATATCGATTCTTAAATCCCAAGATTGATCTTTTACTCTAACCAGTAATCCTCTACAATGAGAGGATTGCTCACATTTGCAACCAAATTTAGTGCTATACGACTAAAATGAAAATATTTAGCTATTGTCTGGTAAATGTTCAAATTTCACTCACCAGTGATTGTGTAGTGTAGTGGTGGAGTATTCAGCAGCGAGATAATTTCTCTGCGTGTTGAGAGTAAAAGCTGTCCCGTGTAATGCATGTCCAAAGATGAAATCCAACCGACCCGTTTGTCATTTAATAATGTCTCTTTTTTTAATACCCTTTCTGTTCTATACAGTCAGTTTTTGATCAAAAACAACAAAAAAAATAAACATTTAATTCTAATCACACATTGCACAGATGAGAGATAAAGCTATTCGAGTCTCTCTCATTAACATACGCTCATTTACAGATGCTCTGTAAAGAAATTCCTGTTTCCTTAAAGAAACAGTACCGGTTTTTAGCACGTGTTCAACAATCAATATAAGTACCTGTAAATAGTACAAATTATGCAATTAAACAATAAACATGCAACAGAAAATTATATATGCAATAAAATATCATATTTTCACTTTTAAAAAGCTCAAATGTGACCAAAATGATGAAAATCGAATAAAATATAACTAGAACATTTTTATATTTCCATAATGTACCTACTTAGAAGGTCCCCTGTATAATTAACAGCATTAGCTGGGAAATAATAATTAATTCATAAATAAGTAAAAGGGACATTATAACTGAAATATACCCATTTGAATCAATATCAAATCTTATTCGAATTGAGAGCTTGTGAATCGAATCGGGACATTTGTTTCAATACCCAGCCCTAATGAATATTCAATACATCACCCAGCCCTAGAAAAGACATGATGAGGTCATGTGAAAACACTATCTGAAGTGTTTATGATTGAATAATTTGTACTTTTTCACATACTAATTCACAGGTTATACTGCATAGCATTCAGTGAGTGGCAAGCTTGTATTCCATTCTGAACATAGAAAAAGATAAGTTTAGGCTGGGTAAAAATTGCTGAAAAAGTCTCTGTAAGTTTCCTAAAGCAGCAAATGGGACAATTTTCCATTTTAAGACTCTTTTTAATACTTTTGTGTTGCTATCTGTGACCAGTTACGAGGGGAAACTGCACTGACTGGTTTTCAGAGCTGCTCAGCTTTAGAACTTGAGTGTGTGGAATGCCTGTCGTAATTTTAAATGTCTATCTTCTCGAACCGGCCGGGGAGAGTGAAAGACAGCCACCTGGACAGCTTCACTCTCTCGCTAATGGTTTTGTCAGTGTTTTGGGTTTCAGGGCCGTGAACGGCCAGGCCAAGCATAATAAACCAAAAAAAATGTAAATTTTAATCAACGTGTAATCGTTTGAGTTTTGAGATAAACCCAATAGGGATCCTAAACAGCGATTTACATGTCCAAGCAACTGTGTTTTGATTAGCTTATCGCAACCGGTGATTAATCAAATCGTGAAAGTGAATCTCATTACGATGATCGATCGACTTTTTATGACTTGCACTACGGGCTTTTTCGCAAAGCACAAGGAAAAGCAAGGAAAAAATGTAGAATAGATAAGCTAATGCAGCCTAAATGAATTGTAGCATCATTATTCAAATCAAAAGAAGCTATCCGACGCGCTACAGGGCTCGTCTGCGTCTTGTTAACCCGAAGGGCACTCCAGCATTGCGAGTGAGCTATTAACTGTGTTTGCTCTCAAACATGACGACATGATTATTGTTTGTCCTTGCTGATTCCAAACACTGTTTCAACACATAATGAGTATGGCTAGCTTTTGACTTAATGATGTGTGCAAGAAGGAATCCTATACCGTCGGATGAACATGGACACTGGGAGTGGGAATCCAAACCTTGAAAACTTGTGCTAGTAATTAATTTGGTTGTGACTCAAAAGCAGATGTTAGGAAGAATGTTGGTCTTAGTCACCGTTCACTTTAAAAGTATCTTTTTTCCCTACTATGCAAGTGAATGGTAACTGAGGCTAACATTTTGCCTAAAATCTCCTTTTTTGTTCCACATAAAATCGTGGTTACAGTAAGGCACTTACAATGGAAGTAAATGGGGCATGTCCATAAACCTTTCAAAACTATAGCCACAAGATGTAAACATTATGCAGGTTTACATAATTTTAGTGTGATAAAATTAGGTTTTTACCATTGTTACTGCATTTACTAGATTACAAGTTTTATCTCGTTATGTCATCATGACTATGAAACTAAATCATGACTACTAAAATCATGTTAACATTTAACTTTCTACTATACCAGGGATTCTCAACGGGGTGGTACCCCCGTTCAAAGGATGCAGGGGGTGCTGAGAGCAAATTAGTTGAGAGGGTGGCGTTAGGTCACAAATGGGGGGCTTTTATCAGTCATATTAATCAAATATACCATCAAGTTCCTTGTTGCATAAACACATTTATTTAGACTTGGAATATACAAGTTCTCCATTATACGTGTTGGTATGCATTTGTACCGTGGTCAATTGAAGTATCTGGATTAATGGCGTCAAATAGACAGGTGGAGTCACAACCTCCGCTAATGCACCTGTATGGCTCTGTAGATGGCTTCATGGACAGAGCAGGTGCGTTTTTATTCGCAGACCAGTCTCAATCTTTCAAATGCGCACCTCTGATCGTTACAGCGCTGCAAAAACCACGTCGTGAGCTGCGGAAACCATTTGCATTCGGCACAGAATTCTCTGGTGCAAACCTCTATGAAAACCCTCGGTGAGTAAACTAGTTTAAAACCACATTAAATGGCCCAGCATTCTAAATAGGATTGACAAGATGAACAACAGAAAACACTGTGACATGCACAAATTACTTGTCTTTTCACACATCACCACCTTTACTATAGTAACACTAAATGTACTTTAGGCAGAAACTGATGCATAATAAATATGACCATATCACTTCAGCTCTATTTTAAAAGGCTACATTAGGGGAGTGAGGGAATATAATTCATTTTTTACTACTTATACGTGTTTATACTTTGTATTCATTGTTTTTAAATGTGTTTAGGTTAGACCTACTGTTTATAATTACAAAAATGCCATAGGAATGACGTAAGGGGGCGTTCATCCAAAAAAAGGTCGAGAACCACTTGACTATACCTTTGAAGCATTGTGTGTATTTTAAAGTTTATGGACTGGCTTCATTCACTTCCATTGTAAATGCATTTTATTTATTTGTTTACAAATAGGGGGCAAGTCAAAGTTTTTTTGTTGTTTTGTTTTTGGATATCAACATTATGCCACAAATGCTGCCGATTGAGCTAAACTTGTTTTGAACTCGGAACATTCCTTGAAGTATGAGCAATAGTAATAGAGATGCTTGCATTTGCAACTCGTGACTCAATAAGATTCTCAACAGGAGTTTAGCTTTAAATTGGAACTTAGATGAAATGTGAAACTTTTACAATTGCGCACCCCCTTTCATAATAATTGTCTCAGACAACAGTTACTTCCTCGTAACCTGCCAAATAGATTACACTCACACCGGCACACACACTTAAACAAATCCCACCATCCAAACAGGAACAGATAGAATAACAATACCTCTGCAAGCCCGCTCAACTTAATCACCATTGCGTTAGTCGATTTCCTTTTGAAATTTCCTGTGTTTCAGGCTGACGTACACATCAACGTAGATTTGCAGCATCATCCATCAGGTTACAATTTTAAGAATTCATATATTTCTTCTCTTCCTGATGCATATTTTTTTTCCTGACAAAGCAATGCTGTAATTGACTTCCCTTTTTGAGTGAAAAAGCTCTTGGAGGAGTCTCAGGGCTGAATACAGTTTACTTTAAGCCTTTTATATTTCAAAATAGAGAGGGAAGTCAGACAGGGTTAACTCCTCGGTTACACTTTTTAAATTGCACAGGAGTTCCTGGACTTTTCCCTGCTAACACAAACACAGGGCGTCTATTTGAAACACATCACTGACAATGTGCCAGCGCATACAAAGAATGTGAGTGTTTTTGTGTGTCGCGCATGTTACCGCAAGGATGTGTAAAACCAACATGCAATTTCCTGCGCAATTAATTGTCGGATTAAGTGCAGTTTCATGTTAGCTTTTCCTTTGTCTGGATCTGGGCAGGAGAGGTTAATAAGCTTATGCTGGAATTCCAAGAGTCTCCAAGGGGTTGTTGGCGAAGTTTAGGACAGTGTTGTTCTTTCTGACTTTTTTCCCCTTGAAATGCCAACGTATTACAACACTAGCTCAAGTAGGGCTGTCACAATTAATACATAATGGCTTGATCACAATTATTTGAGATAAATGTGATAATTGTGCACTTTAAATAATTGTGACATTGTTGTATTATGTATGTAATAATTAAATAATTGGCTGATTGTGATTATTTGAGAAATTTTAAATATTGTGCACTTGAAATAGTTGCAAAATTGTTGTATTATGTATGTAATAATAACATAATTGGATGATATGATAATTTGAGAAATGCGATTTATTGTGCACTTGAAATAGTTGCAAAATTTTTGTATTATGTATGTAATAATTACATAATTGACTGATTATTGTTATTAGAGAAATTCGACCATTGTGTACTTTAAATAGTTGAGACATTGTTGTATTACGTATATGTATGCAATATTTATGTCTTCATTGGTTGATTGTGGTTTGGTTATTTGAGAAATTCGATCATTGTCCACTTTAAATAGTTGCAACATTGTTGTATTATGTATGTAATATCATATTACTTAATTGGCTGATTGAGATAATTTGAGATAACTGTGATCATTGTGCACTTAAAGTTTTAATTAGATATTGCCATCCAAATAATAGAATTTTACGCAAATATAAAAACACAGTTTTATATCTTTCTTCCTGGTGCAGTAGTGCGTTATGTGAGCGCTCTAACTGAATGCAATTTTGAAAAATGTTATTGTTAACACAAAGTGTTTTTTTTTTTTTTTTTACATGTGCATAGTGGCAAATATTTTTGGCTGCTACATGTTTTCAAGAATAAATAAAAACTGTGTCACTGAAACTTCAAAGCTCCATGCGAAATGAAAAGTTAAAATGATGCATAAAAAGTGAAGAAATTAGGACAGAAATATATTAGGATTGCATTTTAATATTCCAATATTTTATATATATATATATATATTATTAATATTATTACTCTGTGCAAAATTTTATTACAAATACAAAGTCTTAAAAGTCTATCATACATTTCATGGTTCACTTTGGCTTTCTTTTCTAACATTTCCATTTTTGTTCCACGGAAGAAAGAAAATCATACGGGTTTGGAACCACAAGGGTGAGTAAATGATAATTAGGACATAATTTTAATTTTGGTGTGAACTATCCCTTTAAGTATGCCTAGTCCAGTCTCTCTCTCCTCTCAGATGAGAGGTGAGTTTGCAAACGTTCCCTGGGCCTGTATCCAGCACCTGAGCAGCAGGTCTGCAGTGATCAGAGAAGCCTGACTGGTCTGTGGCCTGTGACAGCCGTGTGAGCACATGGTAACATTCCTGTCTACACTCGTTCTGCTCAGTGTGACAGTCCATGAGATGCCTGAACCTAAATCCCCAATCCCTGCCACTGCTGCCAGCAAACACCCCACCTGTACACCTGCAGGGATTCACAAAATCACACCATTTTATATGCTGTCTCCACCTGCTGTTTCTTAAATTCATCTGTTTATTTCTTTGTTGATGTTTGTTGGTAGAAAAAATTGGTGATATAAGCAGGATCTAAAATTCACGTTCGTAAAGTTTGCGAATGCATAAAATTCTAAAGCTCCATAGATCCAAGTGCACTGCCCCAAAATGTGGGTGTTTATTATTTTTTTTGGGTAACTGGGCTGTAATTTACTCCATACGGATATACGAAACCAGAAGAAAATGGTAATTGTAAGGTTCCCCCTGATAAAAAACATTCCACCGATGGTGAACTTGTAATTTGGGCATTATAAAGGGGTGGTATACATGACTGGCTCAGAGTAATTACTATTTGAGTGAAACTGGGCGCTGGTGAAGGGTGAAGGGCATTAGAGGAAGACTAGAGAATACTCCGCTGTTCATACACACACCCTTCACAGATTATACGCAAGGAATTTTTTGAGTTTACCACCCAAGAAATCCCTCAACAATGTAGGGAAAACAGTAGAGTAAATCAAGTTTTTTTTTTTTTTTTTTTACGCAACACAATGGAGTGTAGGCCAGGAAATGGTGTCCAATTCAAGACCACATTTTTAGTTTCACATTTTCCCACACGCCACAGCTTTCCCTACCCATAATGCCTTTCTGTGCACCTTGTTAGTGAAATGCATGCATTTTTCACAGCATTAAGTGCTTTGGTTCATGTGACCTCACCCTTAAAGCCATACCATGCGCATACGCTCAGCAGACCTTCCTGACACGAATTCAAAGGTCAGACCCAGGGTCAAAAATCACGGAATGCCGTAGAAAGTGCCCGCAGCTGTAGAGGAAGAGGGTGTTGATGGTTTAGTTGGTCGTATTTGTTAGGTTAGAGTGAAACAAAGCAGGTGTTGGTGGCAAATTGTCTGGACAAACTCTAGTCTCGCATAGCCAGAGGTCTGGTCTGTATTGCAACTTATTCTGACAGGAAGAGTCAACTGATTGTCGTGTAAAGCAATCAATCACAGTTTTTTTTATTTTTTTATGTGCAGTTTAGAAATGGGGTTATCTATGGCCCCATATAAATCAGTTTTATTTTTTCACAAATTCTGTTTTAGTTTTTCCCAAATTCCATGTTTTCCATTTGACTATTTCTGAATTCCTTATTTTAAAGTTGAATTAAATTTTATCAAATTAATTTTTAAAACAAATTAAAACAGAACAGTTGCTTTAAAAAAAAAATAACAACGTACCATTGTGTTATTTTTATCAAATTAAGTGCTTCTATACAGATCCTCACAGCACAATCCAAACACAACATTGGAGTTATTTTTGTCAAATACAGCGCTGCACAGCAGAGGATCACAGTATTAATGAAATCACTGACAAATGCTTTTATTTAGTACGGAAGCACTCTTGCTTGTGAGGTATTGCTTAAATATAATGTAATTATTATTGATATTATTATTATTATTACTACTACTACAACTACTACATTGAATATTACATTTTACTGTATAGTAGTGATGTATTTCTGTCGCAGTTTCTTCAATTTCACACATCTAGTTAAATTGAGCTTTTATTCTGGCAGCAGCTTTTATTTTGGAGTGGAGCCCTTTCAGTGTTTTTGACGGTAGCTTCTCACTTCCAGATAAGCAGTTCGATGTATAGTTTAAGGTGTTTATTAAACAGGTTCTTATTAAACTGTGAAAGGCTGTGATTTAATTATATAAATATACAGTCTGCATGTGATGCGAGCTTCAAGCTTAATGAGTGCTCTGCTTATCTGCTACACAGAGCACACGTGATGATCAGAGACTATTTAGCCATGAAAGGGACCAAAGCCAGACATGTTCTCAGCGTATGAGGGGCCGGCTTGACACATTAATTTTGAAGCGCACAGCACATGCAGACTGTATATTTATTTAATTAAATTTGTGGTTTAATCATCACACTAGGACATATTAAAATGTTTCTTTTATTATTTTTGCATTGATACATCTATTTTATCCCAAACATGTCAAATTACGTCACATTCCGCCTTTTATATTAATTCCGTTTTTAAGACTGGATTCCACGATTACGTCTGAGTCATCCATATAGCAGAAATCACAGTCTAATATAATAATTATATTAAAAAAAAATAGTTAAGTAAAATGTGTTAAGACAAACTTTGTTGGATTGACAAAGCCATGTCTAAAATGGCTTTGAAGTTTTACAGGGCTTACTATCAGACAAACAGACAAAAAGTCTGACATACAGACAGTGTACTAAGTGGCTGCTAGGTTGCTATGCTGTTTGAACTGATTGTCTGGCTTGGTGCTAGGCATTGCCATGGTTTTCTATCGTGTTGTTGAGTGTTGATAGGTGAATGGATGTATGGATGTATGGATGGACGGATGTATGGATGGATGGATGTATGGATGGACAGATGTACAGACGGACGGATAGATGAATAGGTAAACTGAAATATAGGTAGATGGATGAGTAGATATACGGATGGATGGATAGACGGATGGATGGTAGGGGTGTAAATTGGACGTTTCATCACAATATGATTCCGATACTTTAGAGTCTGCCATGATCCGATTTCGATTTGATTCGATTCAGGGCCCTGCTATCGATATTCCAATAATATGTGCCTATTTTACACAATCAATTAAAAATGTTTTGCCCTCAAATGCAACCAAAATTTTAATATTTTATTGAGCTCTCTGAAAAGTGCAAATTTAGTATCCATATTGGGACATCCACAACAAAATAAGGTACTTCAGATATATTAGATATAATATAAAAAACTATCGTCACACACAAGTGATCATCAATCGTTTGATTACAGCTTATTTTCAGTTTAATCCAATTCAGAGTACTTACATACCCATGACTTGTTTCCAATTATCCATGCTATCTGCGGTTTTCTTGGCTACAACTTCCACAGTTGTAATGAAAATTTCTGTTACAGTTAACTGGGATAAATGTTAGTAAGTGTGTTGCTGTGTAGATGCGTAAAGTCGAATAACTGATGCTAGTGCTGGGCAGCAGGTGATTTCTCTTTCCCTCATTAGTGCTGTTCAGAATGCCGGCGTTGTCAAGACGTGTCACGTGATGGTTGAACTGCTCCATGGTAGTTTTAAATAGCAAATTCTCATGTAAATTTCAAATGGGTCGCATGCGCAACGATATCGATGGAAGCCCAAATTAATCGCGCATGTGAGCCGCTCTTCGTTTGTCATGAGAGCTCACATTTGAAGGAGCGTCTGGATGGCTGGTTAGATAGACAGACAGATAGACGATAGATGGGTATGTAGATGGATAGATCAGTAGGTAGATGGATAAGGTGGATAGGTAGATGGATGGATGGATGGATGAATGGACAGCTAGATAGATGGATAGATAGGTAGACGATAGATCAATGGATAGATGAATGGATGGATGGATGGACAGATGGATAGATATATAGATGGATGGATAGATGGACAGATAGATAGACAGATGGATGGATGGACAGATAGATAGAAGGGTAGGCAGGTAGACAAATAAACAGATTGATAGATAGGTAGATAGATGGATGGACAGATGGATAAATGTCTGCACCATAAGGCCCCATAGGTGTTATGTACATTTCTATATAGACAGGATGGTAGTAGAACAACAAGGAGCACAGCGAATGGTAACTGTAGGGTTGACTATTACAGAACAACTCGGGGGCAAAGGGCTTTTTCTCTGAAGTGTTCCCAACTCTAGAACATGCTACCATCTGAAATAAAATCAATAAAAGACATAAAATCTTTCATAATATTGGTTAAGCGCTGGTTTAAAAGAAACCAGAGCTGTACTCATTTTTAATTCTCAATACATTTTGGTCTAATCTTTTATGCTATATGTTACCAGGGTTGGGAGCAACATTAGTATTTATTTAGCAATCTATTTATTTATTTTGTATACAATTAGTTTATATTACTTGATTTATGTAGTTTTTATGTAGTTGAAAAAAGCCTATCTATGGACCTGAGATGCAAATTAGCATGTGCTATAATCTCTATGTACAATGCATCTTGTTGTACTGTCACTATACAAATAAACCAATAAATAAATAAATAGATAGATTTTGGAGTTTGGTGGATGTAGCTTGAAAGCTCTAGGAGGAGTTACAGTTGATAATTTTGGTCTTTGTTTAGGGATTTTGGAAAAAACCCTAAACCATGTCTGTAGACAGTATGTTGGCTTTGTCTAGCCAACATAATTAATTCAAACAATGCTGCTGCAGTCTCCGAGTGTACAGAAAACACACAGAAAAATAATGGGAAATTAGTCTTAAGAAGAACAGTAATAAGTGCAGAGGAAAACAACTTGGTAAACGGTCTACATGCGTGCCGTGTTAGGTTGAGACTAGGGTAAACTCTGTTGCTTATGCCCATCTTTGCACACGGTTTGATCTGAAGAAACAGGATAAGAACTCTAATTGAATTACAGGCCCTTTGTTGAGTTCCTGAGGTGCAAAGCCTTTGTCTCCTTCACTCTCCTGAGAGGATACATTTGCAGCTTGAGAATTTTGACCTTATTTTTAAGACACTCAAGGGCTTTTTTCATTACTGGGGTACTCATGTAAAATAGATCTGCTTCGACAGAATAGGAGACCTCTTTAAAGAGGTCCGTAGATGAATGTTCCAGGTTCAATGCAAGTTAAGCTCGATCGACAGCATTTGTGAAATAATGCTGAACCTGAAGAGGTTGAAGAACCTGAGATAGGCCAGATGGAATGTAAAAGCAATGGCATAATTTCCCCTCATGCATTTCTCGATATGAGAGGGCAAAATATATCTCATTTACCTCCCTAATCCCCTTTTGCTACGGGATGTGGAGAGCTGCCACGGGCAATAATCTACAACAGTTCTCGAGAAGGACTAATATCCAGTGGAAGTGGTGTTCACTACAAGGTGGAGAAGCTTATAGGGTTAGTTCATCCACAAATGAAAATCATATACACAGAAGGGACACAGAAGGAGAGCTACTCTTTTCCATACAATGAAAACACTGTGACCAGAGGCTGTCAAACTCCAAAAAACTAAAACACCACAAAAGTAGCCCAAATGACAAATGGCTTTGTGTGATGAAAAGGCATATTATAAAAAATTTGTTGTTATTCACTGCACATCTTCCCTTCTGCCATAGCTCTCATTTGCACTTCCGCATGTTAAAATGGCAAAAAATGATGCACTATAAAGTCTGCACAGTAGAATTACTTATGTGCTTAGTTCAATAAAATAAGTTTTTGGAAAGTAAGAACATTTATGTTAGAGTCCGTAGATGAATGTTCCAGGTTCAAAGCATGTTAAGCTCGATCGGCATAATGTTGATTACCACAAAAAGCAAAAATTGTAGATACAGTAAGGCATTTGCAATGGAAGTGAATGGGGCCAGTAAATGGTAAAATACACACCGTTTCAAGTCAAGTCATTTTTATTTGTATAGTGCTTTTCACAACACATAAACTCAGCAAAAAAAGAAACGTCCCTTTTCAGGACACTGTATTTTAAAGATAATTTTGTAAAAATCCAAATAACTTTACAGATCTTTATTGTGAAGTGTTTAAACAATATTTTCCATGCTTGTTCAATTAACCATAAACAATTAATGAACATGCACCTGTGGAACGATCATTAAGACACTAACAGCTTACAGATGGTAGGCAATTAAGGTCACAGTTATAAAAACTTAGGACACTAAAGAGACCTTTCTACTGACTCTGAAAAGCACCAAAAGAAAGATGCCCAGGGTCCCTGCTCATCTGCGTGAACGTGCCTTAGGCATGCTGCATGGAGGCATGAGGACTGCAGATGTGGCCAGGGCAATAAATTGTAATGTCCGTACTGTGAGATGCCCAAGACAGCGCTACAGAGAGACAGGAAGGACAGCTGATCATCCTCGCAGTGGCCCACGTGTAAAAACACCTGCACAGGATCGGTACATCCGAATATCACACCTGCGGGACAGGTACAGGATGGCAACAACAACTGCCCGAGTTACACCAGGAACGCACAATCCCTCCATCAGTGCTCAGACTGTCCGCAGTAGGCTGAGAGAGGCTGCCTGTTGTAAGGCAGGTCCTTACCAGACATCACTGGCAACAACATCACCTATGGGCACAAACCCACCTTCCCTGGACCAGACAGGACTGGCAAAAAGTGCTCTTCACTGATGAGTCACGGTTTTGTCTCACCAGGGGTGATGGTCGGACTCGGGTTTATCGTCGAAGGAATGAGTTTTACACCGAAGCCTGTACACTGGAGCGGGATCGATTTGGAGGTGGAGGGTCCATCATGGTCTGGGGTGGTGTGTCACAGCATCATCAGACTGAGCTTGTTGTCATTGCAGGCAATACCAATGCTGTGCATTACAGAGAAGACATCCTCCTCCCTCATGTGGTACCCTTCCTGCTGGCTCATCCTGACATGACCCTCCAGCATGACAATGCCACCAGCCATACTGCTTGTTCTGTGCGTGATTTCCTGCAAGACAGGAACGTCAGTGTTCTGCCATGGCCAGCGAAGAGCCCAGATCTCAATCCCATTGACCACGTCTGGGACCTCTTGGATCGGAGGGTGAGGGCTAGGGCCATTCCCCCCAGAAATGTCCGGGAACTTGTAAGTGCCTTGGTGGAATAGTGGGGTAACATCTCACAGCAAGAACTGGCAAATCTGGTGCAGTCCATGAGGAGGAGATGCACTGCAGTACTTAATGCAGCTGGTTATTCCATTATTCCATTTCTGTTTGTTACATGTCTGTGAAACTTGTTCAGTTTATGTCTTAGTTGTTGAATCTTTTTATGTTCATACAA
The DNA here is from genome assembly GCF_019703515.2 of Myxocyprinus asiaticus. Lineage (NCBI taxonomy): Eukaryota > Metazoa > Chordata > Actinopteri > Cypriniformes > Catostomidae > Myxocyprinus > Myxocyprinus asiaticus. The sequence goes on along the minus strand of NC_059367.1, from coordinate 7,351,718 downwards.
ATATTTACACATGTTAAGTTTGCTGAAAATAAAAGCAGTTGAAAGTGAGAGGATGTTTCTACAGAGTTTATTTTCAAAGCAGCTTTACAGAAAATCATGCTTTAACATAAAATGAAACTCTAATATCTATAAAGTCTTTGAGTCATCATTGTGTAGTTTGATTAAATATGATTGTAAATTGTGTATAAAAATAAATAATTAAATAGTTAAATATTAATTGTATTTAGAACCCCAGTGAACAAGCCGAAGGCGACTGTGGCAAGGAACACAAAACTCCATAAGATGTTGGTTAATGGAGAAATATTACCTTGGGAGAAACCAGGCTCACTGTGGATGCCAGTTCCCCACTGGCTAACCAGCATGAATATAATGCCAATATTAGTTATTTACAGTTGAAGTCAGAACACTTAGGTTGAAGTCATTAAAACTAATTTTTTAACCACTCCACAGATTTAATATTAGCATACTATAGTTTTGGCAAGTCGTTTAGGACATCTACTTCGTGCATGACACAAGTAATTTTTCCAACAATTGTTTACAGACAGATTGTTTCACTTTTAATTGACTATATCACAATTCCAGTGGGTCAGAAGTTTACATACACGTAGTTAACTGTGCCTTTAAGCAGCTTTGAAAATTCCAGTCAAGCCTTTAGGCAATTGGCTAACTGGAGTCAATTGGAGGTGTGCCTTTGGATGTATTTTAAGGCTTACTTTCAAACTCAGTGCCTCTTTGCTTGACATCATGGGAAAATAAAAAGAAATCAGCCAAGACCTCAGAAAAAAAATTGTGGACCTCCACAAGTCTAGTTCATCCTTGGGAGCAATTTCCAAATGTCTGAAGGTACCACGTTCATCTGTACATACAATAGTACGCAAGTATAAACACCATGGGACCACGCATCCATCATACCACTCCTAGAGGTGAAAAGTGCAAATCAATCCCAGAACAACAGCAAAGGACCTTGTGAAGATGCTGGGGGAAACAGGTAGACAAGTATCAATATCCACAGTAAAACGAGTCCTATATCGACATAACCTGAAAGGCTGTCCAGCAAGGAAGAAGCCACTGCTCCAAAACTGTCATTAAAAAGCCAGGCTACAGTTTGCAAGTGTACATGGGGACAAAGATCTTACTTATTGGAGAAATGTTCTCAGGTCTGATGAAACAAAAATGTAACTGTTTGGCCATAATGACCATCGTTATGTTTGGAGGAACAAGGGTGAGGCTTGCAAGCCGAAGAACACCATCCCGACCGTGAAGCATGGGGGTGGCAGAATCATGTTGTGGGGGTGCTTTGCTGCAGGAGAGACTGGTGCACTTCACAAAATAGATGGCATCATGAGGAAGGAAAATTATGTGGATATATTGAAGCAACATCTCAAGACATCAGCCAAGAAGTTAAAGTAGACTTGGGGTCTTCCAAATGGACAATGACCCCAAGCCTTCCTCCAAAGTTGTGGCAAAATGGCTCAAGGACAACAAAGTCAAGGTATTGGAGCGGCATCACAAAGCCCTGACCTCAATCCGATAGAAAAGGTGTGGGCAGAACTGAAAAAGCATGTGCGAGCAAGGAGGCCTACAAACCTGACTCAGTTACACCAGTTCTGTCTGGAGGAATGGGCCAAAATTCCAGAAACTTATTGTGAGAAGCTTGTGGGAGGCTACCCAAAACGTTTGACCCAAGTTAAACAATTTAAAGCCAATGCTACCAAATACTAACAAAGCTTCTGACCCACTGGGAATGTGATGAAAGAAATAAAAGCTGAAATATATAATTCTCTCTACTATTATTCTGACATCTTAAAATAAAGTAGTTAACTGACCTAAGACAGGGAATGTTTTCTACGATTAAATATCAGGAATTGTGAAAAACTGAGTTTAAATGTATTTGGCTAAGATGTATGTAAACTTCTGACTTCAACTGTATGTGCATTGCAGGTCATGGTTTAAAATGAGTAAACTAAGTAAGAGTTAAGGGCCAGTGTTTAAACAAAGATTTTGTATGAACAATTTTGTAAGATTAATGACTAATGTCTTTGAAGTCCATCCTGTATTTACTGCAGAAGTTCACATAGATGCATTGTGCTTTGTTAGTTGGCTGATAAAGGCTTTTGTTGGCAATTAATTGATAGTCTATGTATTCCATCTTAAGAGTGTAGTCCATCAGTAGACAAAGGTGATGCAGGCAGAAATCAATGAGATACATCACAGTTCAACCGGCAGGTCATTTCGTTGAGGTTCAGTGGGGTCCATTCTATGTCCAAGGTTCAGGCAGTGGCATATGAAGAATCCGATGTCTTACAGTTGGAGTTGGCATCAGTTCATCCTCTGAAGTCCATCGTAAAAGACTGAAGTGATGCCTGGCTAGCACCGGCTGTAGTTTGTCGTCATCACTCAGTGACACGTAGCAGTGGAGTCCGACACCAAGCAGGAACGGAGCTGGATCTGGCTGGGATATGAATCCCGAGGTTGAGACAGGGAAACAAATAGGATAATATTAGCGTAGATGGCATTCAATTTATTGCAGAGTTATAGATTATGAGAAATGTTTCTGGTTCCGGCAGACCTAACTAAAGCAGCCTAATTGTGAGTTGATGGATAAATTAGGTGTATGCCTGGCTAATTAGATGATTAGATCTGTGTCCCAAACAGTGTTAGGGCGACTATTCCATAGTATTGGAGCCAGACAGGAAAAGGATCTACCTCCTTTTGTAGATTTTGATATTCTAGGAACTATTATCAGACCAGAATTTTGTGATCGTAATGAACGTGATGGAATATAGCATGGTAGAAGGTCACTTAAGTACTGTGGAGCTAGAACATTCAAAGGTTTGTATGTAGTTAACATCTCCTGTTTCAAAAGTGTAGCCACAAGACATAAACATTATACATGTTAACATTATTTTAGTGTGATAAAATCGCTCACTAACCTTATCTGTGTAAAGCTATATCCAATGTTGCAACAGCATTGTCATGATAATGTAACACCGGTAAACTCTGTAATCTGTTTAATGCTGTAATACTGGCAAAACCCTCATTTTATCACACTATAATCATTTTAACATGTATAATGTTGACGTCTTGTGGCTATACATTTGAAACAGTATTTTATTTTAATGTGTATGTACTGGCCTCATTCATTTTAAGGCATTGCGAGTACACAATTTGCTTCTTTATATATATATATATATATATATATATATATATATATATATATATATATATATATATATATATATATATATATAAATGAGGGATGAGTCAAAATTATTTTACAAGGTAATCAACATTATGCCTCAAATGCTGTCTGTTAAGATTAACTTGCATTGAACCCGGAACATTCCTTTAATGTCCATTGTAAGAGTCACTGAATGTGAATCAGCGTTTGCCATTGACTGTAATGCAATCTGTGGTGGAAGCTTTTTTAAATGCATCTAATAGTTGTGTAGATGAGATGAAGTTTATCCTCTATCCTATTCGTATTATAATATTACATGTCCAAAAGAAAAATATAGAGCTAGTTGCACTGAAATTGGGACTTTTGGTACATTTGCTCAGTAGAATAACATGACTTATAAAGCCAATAAAAACATAAAACCTGCTGTGAGGTAAATTAAAACCATTTTTTTTACATGACCACACGTTAACAGCTTGTGCCATTTTCATTTGATGTTTACCAAGCAGCATGTTTAGTTTATTTAGTTCATTATTGTGTGACTGTGTTGCATCACATCTAACTGTTAAGGTATAGGTATCTTTCAACATCTACACTGAGACACTGCGCTTTATGAGCATACAGCTATAGTTGGGATTGTCTTTTGGTCTTATGTTGTCATTACAAAGTGATTGCGTTTTCAGAATGTCCTCTTCTGTTTTATACCCACAAAATCCAATTTTACCCCACAGTCTATCACTCTTCTCGCACTCTGCCTTGTCTTTCACACTTTTCTCACACTATTTTCCCACTCTTTGATCTTAAAGATAAATTAACCTCTCCTGGGTCCCTCCCCCTCGTATATCAGCAGTGTTCGTCAACAGCTTGTCTCTCTCACCTTCTATGCTTCTCATTCATTCATTCACACACACGTTGGTTTTTGTCGTTAGTGTTCAGTGGGGGTTTTTTGCTCAGTTTACAGAGTTTTCTTTTTATAGTGGATGTTTTGTGTATTCTGAAAGCAAACTGTGTGTGTCATACTGGAGAGAAAAAGTGATGATGCGGCAAAAATTCTGTTTGAGCGTTTCATATATTATTATTTTTTTCGCTTTAGTTTTTTTTTTTTTCTTATCATTTATTTTTTTCCTTTCTTTTTTTTTTTCTTCCATTGCTGATCATGAGGTACTTTGTGGTTAAAAATATAAAAATGTTTTGTTAGACATTGAAAAAAAAAAAAAGTCTTTCTATTTTTTCTATTTTTATTTTTTTTATTTTTTACGAAACCTTTCTAGTAAATGTCCTGGTCCTATTTTACTACAAAATCAAATGAAATAAATAGGAAATTTTATTTTGCATATAGAAAATGAAGCCTATTTTTGGGCCATTAAGTTTGTGTTTACATTGCAACATTATTTACATGAACATTTTGCACATTTTACCTCCCACGTACCTCTCAGTGTCCCAATGTGAAAAAAGATGTTCATTATGATATTTTCATTACTGTAATGGGAAAAATTAATTTAAATTATAAAGCATTTATACTGCATATTTGTACTCCCTTGGTATTGCCTTTCATCTTCGCTAGTTTTAATGTAAATGATCATTGCACAACATAGTATTTTTAATGTAATTCAGTGTGTGTGTGTGTGTGTGTTTTGTGTGTGTGTGTGTGTGTGTGTGTGTATATATATATATATATATATATATATATATATATATATATATTGATTTTGGGGATAAATATAACATTTTCTTGAGAGGTTTCTTGAGAATCACGCAGGCTACTAGCCCAGCTGACAAGATAAACAAAATCTAATCTTTTTCTAATTTTGTGAGGTTTTATTGTGGTCACAATTTTTTTAATTTTTTTAATTATACAAGCTCGGCTATCTGTTTTATCAAATTAAATTTGTTTTGTTTTTTTATAGATTTTTCAACATTGTTGTGAACTATTCTAGCTCAGCTCAACATATTTCATTTAATTGTCATTTTCCTTTTTCATTTTGCTATAGTTTTGTTAAAAATACAACAGTATTTTTGTTTTGTGTTTGGGGGGGTTGTGGAATTATTGAAATATAATAGTAGAGGCTCTTGCTGTCTCTCAACCTTATAGAAATAATCTAGTTGTTGGAAGATGAAGCTAGTGGAAAGGAAAGAACTTTTTTCTTTCTTTTCTATACAGCACTTTGGAAGAGATGTACAACAAACCCAGCCTCACTTAAGAGCTTCTTTCAGACTGTCCTTCAAGTCGAACTCTTATGAGGGCTTCGAATTGATAAAAAACAAGCTCCCAAACAAGCAAAAAATGACAGCACATGTGCTAGAACTCAGCGGCAGGTTAATTAGTAGATGGATAGGCATGCACCGCCACCCTGGCATCATTTGAGTGGTGGAGACACAGAGAGGGGGAAGGTAATATTTATCTAAATTCCAATTACCCTCAGCTGAGCTGTTTGATGTTGTCGTGAGGTCAGCTCTCGGAAGGCTAAGCGAGCACTCTGCATTTCAAACACTTGAGCACGCCGTGAGGACATCTCCGCCTAGGGAACAGAGTACACATCTTCAGCATGCCCTCCTGAAAGCCATTTAAGTTCAGCACTGATTTTTTCCCCCCTTTTTAAGGCAGGCAGAAAAGTGCAGCTGATTACAGGGCAGCACTCACCCAGAAAGTGCCGCTGGGACGTTTTTTGGAGGCCATGCTCCCCATTCATGGATTGAGAGGAGAAGCTGTTGGATTTAAGTGTCATTTTGGCTGACAAAGCTGTCTTTCTTCATTCCGGTGAAGAGTTCACTACTCTGCTATTTTCTGCCCATGCATTAGTGTTTAATGTAGATAAAAAGTGCTTTGAAAAGTTTAAATTAAGTTGGTTATTACTCTTTTTGTGAATGGATAGTTTTTAAATGATTTTGTATTAGGCCTGAATATTGTGTAATGTAATTGTTCAGTTAAAGGTGATGTGGGAACTTTTTTTCGATGTTAAAATCAATGTAAAAACTTTGATAGCAAATTTGGCTCTGCTGTTTGGGTGAAGTTGGGGCACGACAATCTGCCAATGGCAGCGTGATTGGTCTAAAAACATACCATGGTACTACCATTTTTTTGGGGGACATAAACCATGGTAGTACCATAATTTTCTAGGTAGTACCTTGGATTACCATGTAAGTACCATGGTATTTATCGAAGTACCATGGTATATCCATCTGATACCATTACTGTACTATAATACCAACACTAGGGATGGGAATCATAAGGAATTTAACTATACCAATTTCATAACGGTTCCATTAACGATTCTTACTTTTGAGGAAGAAATATTTGAAAAAAATAAATAAAATAAATGCTATTTTAATTGCATTAGCTGCATTCAGCAGTCTGTTTCCAAATGATGAGATTACTTCAGGTTTAGCAGATAGCACAACAGAGCAGATATAATAAATTAGAAATAAATTGGTTACTCTTTACAAAAATGTTCCATTTGTTAATATTAGTTAACAACATTAGTTAACTAACAATGAACAATACTTTTACATCATTTATTAATCTTAGTTAATGTTAATTTCAACATAATGTATTGTAGTTCATTTTTCAAATTACGAATTGTAACTAATTGTACATTAGTTAATGCACTATGAACTTACATGAACTAACAATGAACAACTGTGTTTATATTAATTAACATTTAAAAAGATTAATAAATGCTGTAAAAAAAAGAAGAAATATATATATATATATATATATATATATATATATATATATATATATATATATATATATATTGTTCATTTTTAGTTAATGATACCTTATCCATTGACTAATGTTAACGAATGGAACCTTATTGTAAAGCAATACATTTAATACAACTCTTGTAAAAGGTGTTTACACAGACTTGGTGTAAATGAAATTTAATAATTGGGCCTATTGTAATCTTACTACATATCAACCCTTAAATGCATGCTAATTTGCATAGGAACTCTTATGTATTCAGGTCTTTAGAGACCCAGCACTTATATCTGTCAAAAATGGATATACAAAATGTCCAGATAGTGTCAATTTTCAAAATATTTTCAAGACAATTAGAAAACAATAAAATAAAATATATTTTGATGTTTTATTTTTCATAAATCAAAGAGATAATGCAACAAATCAGGACAAATCTAGAACAGGATTTATTATTTTCACATTGAAATTTCATGAGTTGCAGCTGGCTGTCAAACACATTGAACTACTCGTTACACATAATCTACATATAAGATACACATCAGCATGTGTTAATTAGGTGTACTAAGTTACACATGCGTTACACACATGTATTTTCTCAGGCACTTATTGAGTCTAAATAGATGAACAACATTATTTCAGTAGTACACCCAAATGACAATAGTCATAACATACTGTTCATGTGTTACACTTGCTATAGTTTACTTCAGTGTTGTTTCTACATCAGCTAGCAATGTCAAATGTTGTGTTTATTTGTATGGAAATAGTACTCATTTATCTTTTAATTCACAAAGAAATAGATATCCTGTGATGGTAAACTTAAGTAGATATTAAATAATCATAAAAAATATAATTTAAGGAAGTGTGGGGGAAAAAAACAACACTTTTACGTACCTCAGGTCTCTAAAGACACTTTTGTTACTTAAACTGTTATACAAAAAAAAAAAAAATAGAAAAAATATATATATTTTGAAAAATAGTTTTTGTGTTACACTATTTATAAGAGATAGATTGAGGAATACTAAAGAGGTTTGGGCACAACTCCAAAAAATGGATGAGGTACAGGTGTTGGAATGAGGTTCCGGGTCTCTAAAGACCCAAGGTATGAGTTTAAGGGTTAAATAAAAATTACTTTAACAAAATGTACTAACATATTTCATTTATTATAAAATGTTACGTATTACAGCAAAACTCGTAATGTGTAGAGCTTTCTTGAATATGGCTTCTTTAAATACATGTTGTCATATGAACAACCAGTCAGTGGCTGCAAGTATGATGTTACATAACATGATAACAGTTGGTTGATTTCAAGTTGGAAATGATGGAAGTCATAACTTTCACTTCAGTGAGATTAATTCAGTAACTGCTTTGACTGAAGTGTTTTTGATTCATTAAAATAACCAACTCGTAAGAGTCATTCATTTGGGAACTGTCTTGCTGAGTGTTTCATGCTATAGATTCAATAGATAATACAAGTCATATATTTGGTAATTGGACGACACTGATCACACTGTTTTTTCACGTTACAGAGGGGCAACGCTGCCCAACCACCACAGTACTTTTAGAAAGGAGAGGAAGCCTTTTCATTTTTCAATTGTGAAATATTTCTCAATAAAATTGGTCAGCATCTGGATTTGTTTGTGATCCAGCGGCACTTTGGTGTCTGCTTTCTGTTCAACTGCCAGTGTATTTTATTTGAGTTGACCGTGCCAGAGAATGAGCAACCCATATTATTTAAACATCCTGAATCATGTGTCAGTTTATGGCCTAAATGGGTGTTTCTTCAACTAAGGGCACTTTTGCGTGTTAGGAGCCATTTTTCCATTGTTTTTCTTGTGTTAGACTAATGTCTTTGATCTTTGCATCGCATCTCATATTGGAGCACTGGGTTATTGTATACACTGTGTCAGGTTAAAAAGAACGTCAATTTTTAAAGCACATCTTGAGACACTTGCATTAAGTGGAAGAGCACATTCCGTCTAAACGGCCTGTTAAGTTTTAAAAACTGTGATAAATCAAACAAAGAGTGAAATAATCATAAACCATTTCAAGATTTACAGTGTGAAAATGATTCATATCAATTTGTACACAAATTATGTGCAACTGTTCCTCAATTGCTATGTCATTTCCATCACAGCCAAACAGTTTTGCCTCTGTATTTTCATTTCCACCACTGTCATTATCAAAACAGAACGTTATCAAGCAAAAAAAATAAAATTTGTGATGTGGTAGAAAATTATGGTAGTGGAAATGTTTGTGACATTTCAGAAAGACATGACAAAATGACAGTATTCTCTTGTGATGCATGTATATTACATGTTGTGTATTGTTGGGACTTAGTGGACAAATGTTATAAACTAGTGAGATTGTGAAAAGTGTTGTTTTAAGACTTTCTGGCAGAATGTGCCCAGAGTTGAAATACCCAAATATGAACAGATGCCAGTTTGGTCTTATTTGTTTCTTCTCAAACCGATGACCTGTCTTCTTATCTTACATACCGAATTATGTATTAAAAGAACCATGAAATATTACAATAGCAATGCTGGAAGGGGGTAAAGAATTGTTTCAAGGTATGATGCAAAATTTTCGCCACATCCTTACAGGCTTGCATAACCTCAGTGAAAGGTGGCGCAACACGTATCGGTTACGGCTAAGCGCCCTGAAATCTTATTTTGCAATTCAGTCAGATTTTCACAGATAGCAGGGCATCGCAAATGCCGGCGGTCAGCGTGAATCCGATCCGTTTAAAACGACGTAAAGTGATGGAACTCTGTAGCTGAAGGCTGCGAAACGCGACACTACAGCTGGTGCCGCATGAATTGACGAAGTGCGGACAGAGTCCATCATGTTTCGAGCCCTTCTGTCCTGCTGCCCGCGGAGACGTGGGCTTTGACTTGGCCGGCGATATGTGACACCCAGTATGGCAGCCTTCGACTAATTGATGCCTTCTTGTCAACCCTAATTACTGCAACTGCTGCAATGTGAAGGCAGCTAATTAACAGACTAACGATGTTTGTCACTTCAAACCGACCCAGATATTTAGGAGATGGCCCGAGCCCGCTGCCAGTGCATCTGCTTGGGTGTTTTTTTTTTTGCCTCTATCTACTTTCTCTTCATTTTCTCATCATTTTGATCGCTCTGCTGTTTGCAAATGGCATTTCTTACCTTTTCTGAGGGAATTTAGTTTACTTATACCCTCATTTCAATCTTCCATCACATTTCTGTCAGAGCTGATTAGGACATGGGCGTTAGCTGACAGTTTTGCCAATGCCGTGAGCGGGTAGCGAAAAAGGTGAGCTCTCTGACTTTAAATGCGGTTGTCAGGCGCTCTGTGTTTTTTCTAAAGCCGTCACTTCAAAGATGTTTTGATTTTGACATATTTAGAACTCCGTTTTTACCCAGCAAGCTCAACTACTCTAATTATCACTGTGTGGAAACAGAGTTGTTGCTAATGATGAAGCAGTGGGGGCTCGAATATGTGTGTGTGTGTGTGTGTGTGTGTGTATGTGTAGGTATTGTGTTATTAAAATGTAATTGATCTTTATCACACATTTGATCAGTATCTGTAATCTTTTCCACAGCTCTACGCTGTCAGCTTGTGTACGTTCAAAGTTCAGCATTTGTTTTCTAGGTCAGCCAAAGAATTCTGCATTCATGAGGAAAATTATAATACTGCGTGTGTCAGTAATAATATGAGATATGCAAGCGAAGATATGCCATACTTACTGCCAACTAGAAACACTATGGAGCAGACATTCGAGTTTCATTATGATAGAAACACCTGAAATTTAAAGTTCCTTTTTTTTTTAAAAGGTCAAAATACTTTCTATTTGAGGAATGTTGCGGGTTCAATACGAGTTAATCTCAATCAACAGCATTTGTGGTGTAATGTTGATAACCACAAAAAATAATATTAACTTGTCCCTTAGTGATGTGCTTACAATGGAAGTGAATTGGGGTCCAATTTTTTGAAGGTTTGAGGGCAGAAATGTGAAGCTTATTGTTTTATAAAAGCCCTTACATTAATTCTTCAGTTAAAACTCTTGTATTATTTGAGCTGTAAAGTTGTTTAAATCATCATTTTTATAGTCATTTTAGAGTTTTTGGGTCTGACATTACATCATCATGGTAACGAAGTTGTAAAATTAGCTGTAACTTTACACAGAAAAGGTTAGTAAGCGATTTTATCACACTAAAATCATGTTAATGCATATTGCTTATGCCTTGTGGCTATACTTTTGGAACATTTTAACATTTACGTATTGGCCCCATTTACTTCCATGGTAAGTGCCTCACTGAAACCCAGATTTTTGCTTTTTTTTTTTTTTTTTTAAGAAAAGGAGGGGCAAGTCAAGATGAATTTTTGTGGTAATCAGTATTATGCCACAAATGCTGTTGATTGAGCTTCACTTTTATTGAACCTGGAATATTCATTTAATATTTCGAGACAACTAGGAGTAAGCCATTGGTAGGTTGATCTTTCCGAAAAGTGTCAACATTGTGGCTCTTTGGTGCTATAAAAGCATTGCTTTCTTTGTTTTAAGCATCCCGATCATTCCGACATAGGAACATTGACTCAACCAGTGGTGTAAGTTTTGGGCGAGACTATCTGTTTGAGCAACCTATGACTAGACAACATAATGTTTGGGAAATTCCATTCCATTTAGTGAAAAGTAATCTGACATATTTCCGAGTTAAACCAGATATTCAGCGAGATCAAATGTAGGGTGAGACTTTATTTGATCCATCAGCATTTGATTTAATCATGAAAAGTGTGTGTTACATACCGGAATTGCGCCAGGTGATTGGAGGATAGGTTGTAAAAAAGATTTGTGACATCGGCCGAAAAGGAAATAATACCTCTAAAGTTGCTTTAGAGGTAGAGCAAATTATTACTTCTTAAAAGATTACGAATGACTTGGAAAAACATGCACTGATAAATTGTGCACAGTAAGACCAGGAATGTGCATTTAAGAAAGTAAAGAGTCAATTAAGATTTCATGCTAATTCTGCCATTTTCGGTTTTCTTCTCAGATTCGAGTGGATGGCATACTGCCGCCATCAGAAAACGCATTGCTGTACGAGACCGTGACTGTTTTGGAGGGAAGCCCGATTCTACGTGACATGGTGTTCAGTCCAGATTATCAATACATCTACCTGCTGAGTGAGAAACAGGTGAGATTCATTTGAGAACTAGTCTGAGCTAGTCAGAAAGTATTTAGATATAGTGAAAATTAGACTTGTCTACTGTACAGATTTTCTTCCTTTTTTGCTTTTGTTTACCATTTATTAGGATCTTTTATTCATAATTCTAATATACAGTATATACACTGTTAAGCCAAAACATTATGACCACTCACAGATGAAGCGAATAATGTTGATCTTCTCCTATCAAGGCCACATGTCAAGGTCTGGGTAGATTAGATGGTAAGTGAACAATTAGTTCTCGTAGTCAACGTGTTGAAAGCAGGAGAAATGGGCAGGAGTACAGACCTGAGCGACGTTGACAAGGGCCAAATTGTTATGCCCAGATGACTGGTTCAGAGCATCTCTGAAATGGCAAGGCTTGTGGGGTGCTCCCTGTCAGCAGTGGTGAGTACCTACTGTCAGTGGTCCGAGGAGGGACAAACCTAAAACCGGCACCTAAGGCTCATCGATGCATGAGGGCAACGAAGGCTATCCCGTCTGGTCCGGACCGACAGAAGGTCTACTGTGGCACAAGTCACAAACATTTTTAATGATAGTTATGGGAGGAATGTGTCATAACACACAGTGCATCGCACCCTGCTGCGTATGGGGCTGTGTAGCCGCATACCAGTCAGAGTGCCCACGATGACCCCTGTCCACAGTAGAAAGCGCCTACTATGGGCATGCGAGCATCGGAATTGGACCTTGGAGCAGTGGAAGAAGGTCGCCTGTTCTGATGAGTCCCATTTTCTTTTACATCACGTGGATGGCCATGTACATGTGCGCCGTTTAACTGGGGAAGTGATGGCACAAGGATGCACTGTTGGAAGACTACAAACCAGTGGAGGAAGTGTGATGCTCTGGGCATTGTTCTGCTGGGAAACCCTGGGTCCAGCCACTCATGTGGACATTCATTTGACACGTGCCACCTACCTAAACATCGTTGCAGACCAGGTACACCCCTTCATGGCAATGGTATTCACTGATGGCAGTAGCCTCTTTCAGCAGGATAATGTGACCTGCCACACTTCACACATTGTTCGGGAATGGTTTGAGGAACATGATGAGAAGTTCAAGGTGTTGCCCTGGCCTCCAAATTCCCTGGATCTCAATCCGATTGAGCATCTGTAGGATGTGCTGGTCCATCAAGTCTAGTCCATGGTGGCTCCAACTCACAACTTACAGGACTTGAAGGATCTGCTGCTAATGTCTTGATGCCAGATACCACAGGACACCTTCAGGGACCTTGTAGAGTCCATGCCTCGGCGGGTCAGCTCTCCTCCGCATGAGCTGACACCAACAGCATATTAGGCAGGTGGTCATAATGTTTTGGCTCACCGGTGTATAATGTTAATTATTAGTTCATGTTAACTATTGTAGTTAAGTAATGTTAACAAATAAGACCTTATTGTAAATTGTTACTATATAATTTAACATGTAATACATTTCATATGAGTATCATTTATTTATAATTTTTTGGCCGATGCTGATAGCCAGTTATTGTTTTTATGGCCGTTAACCAATATGATATGGCCAATAATGACATTATAAACAAGCTGTATTGCCTGCTTATTTTCATTTTGAAGAATTTACTAAAACAATTACATGCTTCAAGTGAAATCGGGCATCTAAACATAATAAACAGTAGAAAAGAAAAGGGTTTACTTTAAAAATATAAACCCTGATATTATTTGCTTACAATATTGGGCCATAACTAAAAAAATGCAAATTTTGTCAGATATACCGATATGATTATTTATTCATCATCTTAGGCCACGTTCACACTAATCTATATAATTTTGAAGCTTCCTTTTTCAGTTTCCAAATGTCACCATTTTCTAAAAATAGTGAAATTACTGTGTGTACTGTAAATGAAAACATATAAGATGATGAAACTTTTTATTGTTCTTAATGTGTTCATATAGGTCATAACTGATTTACCAGTTTGCCATTTGCTGTTAATTTATTTCATCAGCATTCAAAAAGTGAGCAAAAACGGTTGTGTTGCATGGCAAGAGCTTCTTACAATAGAATAAAGACTCGTTTGTCAAGAGGGAGTGGGCGCTTTTGTTTTAAGACGCGAACCGGAATCTTGGATATGTTGTTTTAACATCTGCGAGACAAGAAAACAGAATATGAAATGCTGGTTCACAACTTTGAATGGAGTCCCAGCTGCTCTGCCCTAATAAGAACTGGTGGGGAAGCATTTCCATCCAGAACTGAGTGGAATAACAGCCTTTCCATAATGCTCCATTATACAGCCGGAGAAGAGGAAGGATACACCGACATTGACTAGCAGCTGAACAGATGAAGCAACGCTGTCATATAGTACAGCTGGAGAATAAATAAAGCTCTATTTTTCTACATTTTCCTCTCACACTCTATCTCACCACCCCTCATCTCTATGCTCATTTCTTCATCTCGAAGAAAGGAGAGATGAGCAGAAATTTGTTGTCTTTGTGCGTTTTTTGAAAGCCCCCAATTTTTTATGTACATTTTTTGAGAAAGACACAGTTCAAGTGATGTCGTCATTTACTCGCCCTCATGTTGTTCCAAACCCATATGACTTTCTTCCGTGGAACACAAAAGGGGATTTTTGTAGAATGTTAAGGACTGATGAGGGTGAGTAAATGATGACAGAATTTTCTTTTTTGTGTGAACTATTCCTTTAAATCCTTCTACACAGGGATTTTTCACTGATAAGGATTCCTTATCAGTGTGATTCAGAAAATAATGTGATCAAAATTGCTAATGTGCACTCCAGGCATTGAGGGGAGTGAGAACAGCTCAACAATGCATTCTGTGACAACACCTCTATATGATATTATGGAAAGAGGACAGTATACGGGTAGTTGGCATGAAATACTTTTGGAAAGTTGACATGTCCTGCAGTATGACATGCAATTTAAAACCATTTTAAACAGCATTTTCCTAATTCTTTTATAATTATGCATGCAGCTTCTATGACCTCATATTAAAGGGAAAACTCACCCAAAAATTAAAATTCTGTAATTTACTCAGCCTCATTTTATTCCAAAACTGTATGATTTTCTTCCGTGAAATACAAAAGAAACAGAAGATTAAGGACTGATGGCCTCAGTCACCATTCACTTTAATTAGATGGAAAAAAAAGATGCAATGAAAGTGAATGGTGACTGAGACTAACATTCTGCCTAAAATCTCCTTTTGTGTTCCTTGGGAGAAAGAATGTGTTATACGGGTTTGGAACAAAATGAGGGTGAGTAAATGATTGCATTTTCATTTTTAAGGGAAAACTATCACTATAAAATAAATAGTGACCACTTAGATATACTGATTTTATTAGCAGATATACACTTTCGCTTATACGCTCATATTAGGGCGTTTTCAGACCTGTAGCTCTTTTAATTTATTCCGAAACTGAACTAAACTAAAATTGCTACAATGCTCAATTTTCTCCTTGGTTCGATTCGCTTTCACAAGGCAACTTTTCAAAACAGACCAAAACTGTGTTGATAAAAATGTGAGCAAACTGTCCCCTCATTAGTCGGAGTGTTTGTGCGTTGTTGCTGGATTTCGCTCAGAAATACCGGTATAAATATTTCGGTAACACCTTACAATTAGGTTCCATTCTTTAACACTAGTTAATGAATTAGGTATAATGAACTAACAATGAACAATATGTTTTTTTACAGCATTTATTAATCTTTTTTAATGATAGTTAATAAAAATCCAATTGTTCATTATTAGTACATGTTTGTTCATAGTGCATTAACTAATGTTAACATATACACCTTTTGATTTAAAAAATGTAATACTTTGTTGAAATTAACCAACCAAGATGAATAAATGCTGTAAAAGTATTGTTCATTGTTAGTTCATGTTAACTAATGTTGTTATCTAATGTTAACAAATGGAACCATATTATAAAGTGTTACCAATGTTTCAGTTGGTACACATTTTGAGTATTGTTTGTCACAGTTATGCACAATGGCACCACATGGTATATGGGTTCCAATCAAAAGTTGCGCTACAAATAAACATGATCTGTCATTCAGATAGATATGAGTTGTAAAGTTTCCGTCATGGTTTTTTCATCATTAGTTGCTTTTGTGTTATTTCTGAATTTTAAAAAGTGCCTGTTCTCACAGTCACAGAGCTCGCTTTTCCTCTCACGCAAACATTCACACACACGCAACAGAGAGAGCAAAGCCATGTAAAGAAAGTAAAAATAAAAACTGATGCGCTAGTTCTGTTTCATGCCTCCTAAATGGTTTTCTTTCTTTTCTTTTTTCTATCAAAATGTTGCTGTACTACCTGTTTCTGTTCTGTTGCTATCCAACAGATAGAAGTGATCGTACTAAAATTACCTCAGGAATTGTTAAATAACACCTTTATTAAATGGAAATTACAACCCCAATTCCGAAAAAGTTGGGACAGTATGAAAAATGCTAATAAAAACAAAAAGGAGTGATTTTTAAATTATATTCACCTTTTGCTATATTGAAAGCACTACAACTACACATTATATGATGTTTTACCTTGTGAATTAAATTTATTTATTTATTTATTTATTTTTTAAATGTACAGTAATTTCAAATCAGATGATTGCAACACGCTCCACAAAAGTTGAGACGGGGGCAATTTAAGACTAATAACAATTTGACAAGTTGAAATAACAAGGCGATGTGAAACAGGAGATGTTAAACAGGTGAGGCAGTCGGGTCTTAGTACTGTATACTGTATAAGGAGCCTCCAAAAACAGCCTAGACCTTCAAGAGCAAGGATCGTTCAAGACTTGTCAATTTGCCAACAGATGCTTCTGCAAATAATCCAGCACTTTGAGAACAATGTTCCCCCAAAGACAAATTGGAAGGATTTTGGGCATTTCACCCTTTACAGTGCAAAATATAGTTAAAAGATTCAAGGAATTTGGTCAAATCTCAGTGCGTATAGGGCAAGACGAAAACCACTTCTGAATGTGCGTGATGTCTGACCCCTCAGACATAACTGTCTTAAAAAACTTAATTCATCTGTAATGGATATCATGAACATGGGCTTGGGATTACTTTAGTAAACCTTTGTTAGTCAACACTTTGTTAAGCTGCATCCACAATGCAAGTTAAGACTTTACTATGCAAAGCCCTGTATCAACACTGTCCAGAAGCGCTGCCGTCCCCTCTGCGCTGGTCTCATCTTAGATGAAAAGTAGAACAGTGGAACTGTGTTTTTTGGTCTGAAGAGTCCGCAAGATTTGTGTTCTCCGGGCCAAAGAGGAAAAGGACCATCCAAGCTGTTATTAGCATCAGGTCCAAAAGCCAGTGTCTGTATGGGCCAGGGGTGTGTCAGTGCCCAAGGCATGTGAAACTCGCACATCTGTGAGAACACCATGAATGCAGACAAATATGTACAAATTTTGGAGCGACCCATGCTGCCATCCAGCATCGTCTTTTCCAGGGACGTTCCGGCATTTTTAGCAGGACATCTTTAAACCACATACTGCTCGGATTACAAGTGCATGACTGTGTAAGCAGAGAGTGTGGGTGCTAGATTGGCCTGCCTGCAGTCCTGACCTGTCTCCAATTGAGAATGTGTGGCACATTATGAAGCACACCATACAGCAACGAAGACCACGTACAATTGTGCAGCTAAAGACCTACATAATGGAAGAATGGGGGAAAATTCCACTTTCTTTTTCTTTTTTTTTCTTTTTTTTAAATTTCTCCCCTTTTCTCTCCAATTTGGAATGCCCAATTCCCAATGCGCTCTAGGTCCTCGTGGTGGCATAGTGACTCAATCTGGGTGGCGGAGGACGAATCTCAGTTGCCTCAACGTCTGAGACCACAAATCCGTGCATCTTATCACATGGCTTGTTGAGTGCGTTACCGCAGAGACATAGTGCCTGTGGAGGCTTCATGCTATTCTCCGCGGCATCCACGTACAACTCACCACGTGCCCCATCGAGAGCGAGAACCACATTATAGCGACCACGCGGAGGTTACCCCATGTGACTCTACCCTCCTTAGCAACCAGGCCAATTTGATTGCTTAGGAGACCTGGCTGGAGTAACTCAGCACGCCCTGGATTCGAACTTGCGACTCCAGGGGTGGTAGTCAGCGTCAATAATCACTAAGCTACCGAAACTTCCACTTTTTAAACTTATCAAACTTGCGTCTTCAGTGCCCAAATGCTTAACAAGTGTTATTAGAAGAAATGATGATGTTTCACAGTGGTAAACACTCGACTGTCCCAACATTTTTGGAGCATGCAATCATCTGATTTGAAATTACTGTACATTTAAAAAAAAAAAAAAAAAATTCACAGGGTAAAACATATAATGTGTAATTGTAGAGCTTTCAATATAGCAAAGGGTGATTATAATTTACAAATCACTCCTTTTTGTTTTTATTAGCATTTTTAATACTGTCCCAACGTTTTCAGAATTGGAGTTATATATCTAATGTAGCCACCAAAAGGTTTCCAGTATTTAACGAAATCCATGTTTTCATTATGAATTAGTGACGTGCTGACCTACAGATTTCTCCTCCATAGATCCATGAAGTATGCATATGGGTATCATAGGTATATTGGTTGGTTTGTTGGTCCATTGGGTCGAATTGCATTCTCACTACAAGTGTGTAGTCTTAGACCGATTGTTTTCGTGCAGATTCCATTACGATTGCAGTGTTCAGCAAAAATGTTGAAACAAAACGAACTAAGGGAGAAAACACAGCAGGTTCCAAAACAAATGCTCGAAAGGAGCAAGGTATGAAAACGCCCTAAATTTTAACCTAAAATCCTGATGTCAACAATAAAAAAAAAAAGTCCATGGCCATGTTATGCGTCAACTACCCATGTACATTAGCACAGTGCAAGACGCTGGCAGTAATGCTATCATTCATGAGAACTGCTTTGTTCCGGGAGGTTCCCAGAGATTCAGGGAGGCACTATATACACGAGTGTGGGACTAGATTAATAGCGTCTCTCTCTCCTTCACCGTCTCACTCCCACCAAAGAGTCACTCATGTGGTAAAGCTCCACCGTTGCACTCCAAACATCAACATTTGTGTTGAACTGAAAGGGACGTTAAATCATCAGATGGCCCTGAACTGATCGATTAGTCTTTTTGCTGATTAAAAGCTTTTCTATATGTTCAGATCATAAACAGATAGATTTGACTTATTAAGTTTAAGCCTTTGGCTCACATTTTCAGATTTACAAGAAGAGATTGCTTGTTTATGACCCTAGACCTACTTAGAATGATTAGTTCTCATCCAAAGTCAAAGGTGGATATTTATGATTACTGTAACAGTATAAGGACAGGCAAGGAGGAGGCGGGAATCTGCTGAACAGTCAAAGTAAAATTTAATGATATAAATGAACTTAAAACAACATAAGACATAGCGAACAGACACACATGCAGCGCAGCCACGTGCGCCTCTCTCTCTCGAACTGGCGCCTCTGGCTCATCTTTATCCCCCTCCTGGCTGATTAGCCAGATTCAGGGCAGCCGTGTGTCCTCACAGCCCGTCCTTCTCCTCGTCACATGTATTTTGCGTGATTGGGTCACAATGTTTTTCCATGACGCAGTGGACCTTGTTTAAACCTGTATTTAGCACCGTTTGGAATCAGTTCACCCTAGAAATTAATACCAGGATATGGGCTAACATAAGCCATTTTTTTTCTCCTTAGCATTTGAATTTTAGAAACACCTTCTATATTTTTAGCCATTTAATCTAATGTTCATATGTTACCATGTGATACACGTGGAGACACTTTTTCCTTCCATTCAGCTCTGCTAACTATAAAAAGGGTCGTCACTGATTACCTCATTCCACGCTGAACATTTCTCCCTAATTCAGAATCGTTGTGAGATCTGTCTGTAATATAACAACGGCCTCTGTGCTTTATGAAATATGAAATGTGAATGAGTGGCAGAGTCTCAATAATTCATAGTCTACACTGACCGCTGGAGTTGCTGAATTTGAATATTTCATTTGCAGCAGGTGCACAGATAGGTGAGAGCGTATTTGCTCAAAATGGCCCGCTGCCATTCCGCGCCTTCAGATGTGTGTCATTAAAAGGTCAGTGAATGCCAAGTTTTCAGAGCGGTGTCATTATTTACCTTCCTGCTCTGCAAATCACATCGGTAGTGCAGCCATTTCTTTGGAGATAGAGAGGAGAGATAAAACCTTTCATTTATCTAACATTTTGTTCATCTATCAAAAACTGACAGTCTTAACTGCGGCTTTCCTGACGGCATCTACTGAGCGCTCATAGAAATAATTTTCCTATATGTTTATATGGTAACCAATAAAAGGAGATCCAATGATCTCCGTGTGTCAGTGTCTGTGTCAGTGCATTTCCATATGTTAGCCAGGCTCTTGATGCTATGTTAAGCAACATTGACGTGAAATGGCATTTGGAATTCATTTAAAGGATTGTTCCAGGTTCGATACAAGCTAAGCTTAATCAACAGCATTTGTGGCATAATGTTGATTACACATAAATTTTGTTATGAAAGTTTTTTATGTTCTTTTTTCATGTTCATTTACGTGCCATCAGATGTCTGGACTGCATTATAAAACCGTGCATTATGCATAGCTATGTGGTAGAATAAATTAACCAAGTAGACTACACCTCACCCAATCAGACTGAAACACCACAGTGTTGAAGAGCCATCAGCTATTCTGACTTGAGAGGCTGGGCTGTGTCCCTTTTGGGTGGGGGTGTTTTTCCCCAGCTCTTGTTTTTCCACTCTAAACTCTAATCTTGCCAGCGATCAAAGGCGATTACAACTCCTTGGAATGAGCATTTTTAGAACTTGTGCAGCATAGGCGCTTTTCAAAAACAACTACTTTTAGGTTCTGCGCCTTAAGTAAGCCAATCATCGGGACTGTGACAACCCACACCAACTTTGATCCACACACCACTCTTTTAGATTTAATATATTCATGTTATTTCTGTCCTAGACCACCCACTCTCTCCGACTCCCTATCATCATTTATATAAGCTTATATTTTTGGGCACAGGAACGGGCTGATGCATTCTAATAAACCATCCTGTTTGGCAATGGTGGTGGTTCTCCCATGCAAATCATCACATCTGCAGCTATTATAATATTACTGTTCCCTGGACATGACGTTCTTTTATGAGTCTCTCCTGTGCTGTTTTGTAATATTTTCTTTCTGCATGAGTCAACTTTGCTGGAACTCTGGCGTTCGGAAGCGTACAGATGCGCCTGAGAATTTGGCTCTGTTTTACGGACTGTTCGTTGTATCGTTTTGTACAGAAAGGCTTGAATGTTTGAAGTGTTTACAAACACAGCTGAATTTGTTTGCTGCTGAATCCCGTACATGTGTAGTTCAGATGGATGACGATAAGATTAGCTACTGTAACTACTGTGTCTTATGGCCGTGTGAGTTTCAACCAATGGGAGGACAGGGATCAAGTAATTTAATGGCTAAACCTGATTGTATGGCTGTGAAATAGACACATTAAAGCACCAACCACATTGTAGAATCAAACTTACGGCCTTCATATAGGGGCAGAAGTTCTAAATGCACAAAAAGAAAAGCAAAACCAATGCAAACTGTCCTAGAACTCCCACTTTTGTTAAGTAAAAATCTCAAATAAAGAGCATCATTGATTTAATACTTAAGTGATGCTGTAAACCCTGATATTACACCGTATCAATTGTTTTTTAATAGCTGTGCACACAGCATATGCACATCGATGGATGGTCCTTATACTAAGACCGAAAGTTTCCCCCACTACTTAGTGCAGGTTGCCGGCTTGAACAGGGCCATGACGATTCGCTTTCAGGTCGGAACCGGTGGTAACCTGCGATAGGCGCAACAACCAATATTACAGTCCTATTATAAGGGCAACAGCTCCCTTTTGATTGCAAATCCTTGTCCTCTGAATGCATTTATTTGTGAAATTAAAATGACAGTAAGATGGCTAATTTCAATTAATTGTCTCAATAATCTCCCTATTTTACCAAAATTTCGGGGGGGGGGGAATTAGGGGCAGCGAAAGGTACACAATTAGCGATATAAACACATTTCTGTATGGAAACGGCTTAAGGGCAGATTTCTTTTGCGATAAGCCAAAACTTATGCGACAAAGTGTTTTTTTAAGCATGACATCATCACACACACCATTTTTATTGATAAAAGGCCATTTGAATGGAAACAGGCAGAAGACGGCAAATTTCGCAACAATTTTTTTACGCATTTTCACTTTGTCGATAACAAAACAGTGGATGGAAACTAGGTTATTGAGACACCGTTTTTGTCCAGAGAAAACAAAGCTTTTCGAAAACACTCTCTGGTGTAAATTTAAGGCCATTTTTTTAGTATTACTTTTTTTCTCT
The DNA here is from genome assembly GCF_019703515.2 of Myxocyprinus asiaticus. NCBI lineage: Eukaryota > Metazoa > Chordata > Actinopteri > Cypriniformes > Catostomidae > Myxocyprinus > Myxocyprinus asiaticus. The sequence continues at coordinate 7,329,299 of NC_059367.1, read as the reverse complement.
ATTTTATTCTCTAAACCTTTTGATCCTAAATTCTAAGCTTCTGAACTATTTGTTAAATATTTTAATACATTATTCTCATTTTCTAATTGACTATAAAAGGGTGGGCTGCTTCCTTTTCTGGTGTTTACAGAGCCTAGCGCTGTCACAAAGACAAGTGTGATTTCTCAGAACACCTATTTCAGCAATATCTGTCAGCTAGTAGGGACATTTTATGTGTGCTATCCTTCCACCCAAAAAAGCTTACACCACCTTTAAACATTTATACGTTTTATTTTTATTTATATCACTTGTAGAGACGATATGTTTGTGTGTGAAACTGTTTGTGTAATTTGAGGTTTATGAATGTGTGTAATGTGTTCCAGGTGAGTCGTCTGGTTGTGGAGAGCTGCTCTCAGTACAGCACCTGTAGCACATGTCTGGGCTCTGGAGACCCTCACTGCGGCTGGTGTGTCCTGCATAACAAGTAAGTACTTTTTTTCCTACAGTAGACTGAAAAAGTTACTGTGCGTTAAAATATGTTTGCATGGATGAGCATACAAAGATAAAACTTGCGTATTGTTACTGTTGATTACCAAAATATTACCAATATGATAAACGTTTATTAATAATAACTTTCTGCTGTTTACGGTTGGTGCATGAATATAGAATATGATTGATGTGCATTCACAGACGTGCATATATATCGTCTGTAGAATTGCACCAGAAAACTAAAAGGCTTTGAAACGCTGCATCTGCGTTCATTAGAAACTCTGTTGTACTTTAGAGATTCAGGCCACGTCCACACTAGTCCATTTGAGTTTTCAGTTTCCTGATGTCGTTGTTTTCCAAAGTATGTGGTTATGGAGAGCATTTTCGAAAGTCTCGTTTTCCATTCTTGTGTGGATGAGAGAAGTAAACATAGCAAAATCAATGCACTTTCAAAGTTTTTTCTGCGCTTTAGCATGGACGTTGTCTCAGTGAAAACCTGCTTGAATTCAGTTCATAAAATTCTAGAGCTCAGGCAGCCAATCGGAATCCTGTGTCGCTGGTGGCTGCCATTTCATCTACCTCATGCAGGACTTGGCAGGTGTCAGCCCTCCCCACATGTTCCCTGCTCTTTCCTCCGGTCGCTCCCCAGGCAGCAGCTGGTCACAGGGGCTGGTGATTGCCGTCAGGCGAAACAGGAAGTATCTGGTTATTGCTGGCTTACTGCCACCCCACGTTGCCTATCCCCCTGTCATCAGAGCTCTCGACTCCATCCTGTAATGCATGAACTCTGGTAGAACTCCTGTCAGAGAGTGGGCTGCGTTCAGTCAGAGCCGAAGGAGGATGAACATGTGTGATCGCAGAACATGCTCCTTAATTTATGGAGTGTTAGCTGGAAATAGATGGTAAAGGTTTTGACAAAAGTATGTGCAGACTAGTCAAGACGGGGGCGGTGAGCCCTTGGGATACAGATCGTCGTTGAAGCCCTGGAAGCTCAGATGGAAACGAAACACATTGTACAGATTTCGCAGATGAAAAAAGACAAATCAATGTCTCCTAGCGAGTGAAACCATGTGGCTTTGGTTTCCTTTCCGTTAACACAAACTGGAACCAACTGATTGAATGGCTGTTAAATGGAAACTTTACAGCACCAAGTACACAGTAGAATCGAACTCGATCAATCTTAAATCTATAGCCCCTAAATTGACACTTTACAAAAATAAAAAAATAAACTTGCAGTGTGCAATTTCTGCTGCACCGAATGGAATTCGTAAAATATTGACCCTGTTTATACCTAGATTCAGTTTCAGGTAATCAGATCACAGGTGGTCAGTGCTAATTACAGGTGTAAGTGGGGTCCAAAAAATTTTGTGATCCGATCACTCACACCACATTCGGAGGGAGTCAGAAAGGCTTGTGACTGCATTTCTTTAAAAGTGGAAATTCTAATTGCCTGATGCATCCCACACAGCAGTGAAGAACTGTGTACTCGCTTGCCAATCAAACAAGGGTTTAAACTTTAGGAGTTATATGCCAATTTAAATGAAGTTAACTGTCTGATCAGAAAATTTTGAAAAGTGTATTCAGATTTATAATTTTCATATACACCGATCAGCCACAACATTAAAACCTCCTGCATAATATTGTGTAGGTCCCCCTCATGCTGGAAAAACTGCACCAACCCGCATCTCAAAATAGCAATCTGAGATGATATACTTCTCACCACAATTGTACAGAGCAGTTATCTGAGTTACCATAGACTTTGTCAGTTCGAACCAGTCTGGCCATTCTCTGCTGACCTCTCTCATCAAAAAGGGTTTCCATCCACAGAACTGCCCCTCACTGGATGTTATCTCATGATTGTTGGTGCCAGATGGGCTGGTTTGAGTGTTTCTGTAACTGCTGATCTCCTGGGATTTTCACACACAACAGTCTCTAGAATTTACTCCGAATGGTGCCAAAAACAAAAAAACATCCTGTGAGATTCACATAAGCCTGGTGTCCTACTCTCCACAAGACGGCAACATAAGGTTTTAATGCGATTCTGAAGTGAGAAGTGCTGTTATCAATGCATGGCGTCACACTGTACACTTGTGGCATCAATAAAAGGGGTTGCTGATGCATCGTATATATATATATATATATATATATATATATATATATATATATTCAGACTTATTATAATATATTCATGATTTTCAACTAGATATTCAAGACTTACAACTATATATTCAGACTTATAGTAGCCTACTAAATTTAGTATTTATAACAATATATTTTGATTTTCAAATATATATTCAGAACAAGGTTTCCGTTAGCCTGTAATTACCGGTTTTTGACCGTTAAAATATCATAATGTCCGACATTTTCAAACATTGTCAGACACAATGTCCCATGTAAATATTAGCACGATGCGTCAGCAACCCCTTTTATTGATACCACAAGTGTACAGTGTGACGCCATGCATTGATAACAGCACTCGCTGCCACAGAGGTTTAAACTTTCCTGAAGCTTGTGGAGTTCTAATCCGCAACTATCCCACACACTAACATAATCAGCCTGCGTTATTCCCATTTTGCTTCTCACTTCAGAATCACATTAAAACCATGCACTGCTGTCTTGTGGAGAGAAGGACACCAGGTTTATGTGAATCTCAAGTTGTAGAGAAACACTGGACACATTTGACTTCACTTTGGCAGCAAAGTACTTTTGTGTTATAAAAAATCGGAAAAAAGAGCCAAGGTAATTAGCCAAGAGAAATTATGACATAACCTAACAATTTGTTATTTTAATATTTATTTATAAATGAAAAGATATGTGGCAAATTGCTGTTTAGTTTAGTTTTGCCCCATTGTTCAATGTTTTTTTTTTTTTTTTTTTTTTTTTAAACGGCTGTTTTTGTTTTGTTTTTGTTGATATAAAAAAAGTTATAGTGAACAAATGTTTATCGATCATTTGTCTTGAATGTGTCATAAATTAGCCTGTATCGCATTAATATGCATAGTCCATCACATTTACATTGCAAAATAAACACTGAAATGAGATGGACGGATTTTTTTCAAGTTTTCCGGCAAACTTTTTCATTCCCGGACACGTTGGCCGGCACCAAAATTTCTTAGCGGAAACTCTGATTCAGACTTGTAACAATGTATTCAGGATTTATAACTATATATTTGGATTTACATCTATATATTCAGATTAACAACTATATATTCAGGATTTATAACTATTCAGATTTATAACTCTATATATTCTGATTTATATATTTAGATTTACATCTATATATTCAGATTTATAGCTATATATTCAGACTTACAGTATTACAATAATTTCAGGATTTACAACAATATATTCAGACTTATAGCTATATATTCAGACTATTAACTATATATTCAGGATTTACAACTTGATATTCAGACTTGCAACTATATATACAGACTTATAGCAATATGTTTAGTATTTCTAACTATATATTCAAATTTGCAACCATTTATTGACATATAACAAAACATTAAGGATTTATAAAATATATATTCAGTTTTACAACTATGTATTCAGATTTACAACTATATATTCAGGATTTATAACTATATTCAGATTTATAACTATATATATTCAGAATTACAGCTTTGTTCGGATTTAGAACTATACATTCTGAATTTATTCATTCAGATTAATAAAAAATATATACTCAGAATTTATACAATTACTGTGTATATACACAAATTGAAACCAGAGTCTGAAAAGTTTGATAGTGCCATATATACACAAAGTTATCCGGAGGTAAATGATAAGGCAGCTTTGTTCTGCCTTCCTGGACTGCGAAGACATTGTCAAAAAGTCGGAAAAAAACTCCCATCCGATTTATTGTCCTCCATCGCCATACCTTCAGCGAGATAAAGATCTTTAATTAAGATGTAAATCTGGGATTGATGGAATAATTAGTGCAAGCCTTCGCCGCAGCCGTTAGAAAATTACATTTGTTTGCATATTAATGGCATATCCCCAGACTTTACATGACCTTGTGACAGCCGCTGCACACCGCAATTAGCAGCAGATCAAGCAATACAACGGATTTAATGGCCAACGTGTTTGTCAGGCACAAACTTGCACCCAGAGTAACATGGGTTGTGGACACCTCAGGATTCTGCCATTTCTAAATGTGCCATCTCGGAGAGTGCATGACCTTTGACCTTAACCGTGTCACTTTCAGTTGTCAACCAGCCGGGCTTTCTATATTCATGCTCAGATGACAGACGCTTGAATGAAAAAATGTGTCAGATTGAACGTAGGAGTATGACAATACATTCATCAGTGACAAGCGGTTGGGTCATTGCTGTCTGCTGCATGGCTTTTGTGCTGCTCAGACTGGTGCAACTTTGCAGTTGATAGAAACTGTTTGCTTTGACAGTGAAAAGGCGACCTTGAGACATTGGCACACAAGTGTCTCTCTCACCCAGGGCTGTCTAGTCTGTTTTATTAAATTAAAGCTTGGGAGTATTTGAGTATATTAACTCAGGTTTCATATTACATGGTGGTTGTTTAACTCCCAGTGCTTAATGATACAAAAAGTGACCTTTTATGAGTTCCTATTTTAACATAATAAAGTAAAATATTGCCTTATAACTCATAAATGGTTTATACAGTATTGCATCAGCAGCATAATTAGCATAGGTCAGAGGAACAAGGTTTCTATCCAAAATAATTGAGCTATCTTTGAAATCATGCATGTAATAATGTCACTTATACAAAGACATTAAAAAGTGGTCTGTTGGTTATCAGGACCATTGCTTTGTTAGAGCATTGAATAGAGGGTTTCAAAAGTAATTACTGTGGCCTTTCGCACTGAATGGGTTTCAGTGGAATTGGTGGCTCATCTGTGTATGAAAGTTGTATTGGTAATATTTAATTAGCTAAATATGTTTTATATTCTGAAAAAAATGTTGATTGCCTGCATGATGCTAGGGTGTTGTGGGTGGTTACCAGGGCATTGCTTGGTGGTTGCTAGGTGGTTAATTACTGGCCCTAGTAGTCAAAAGAGTCCCACCCCCAAGTCTCTATGATATTCTGGTCTCTATATGTGGCTCGGGTCATTCCTTCAATGTAAGTCTATGGGATTTTTTGCCAGTCATCTACCAGGACAAAATTGACAATCTGATTGCTAAAAAAAAAAAAAAAACAAACAAAAAAAAATAACAGCACATTTTCCACATGGAACCAGTAACTAGTGAAATTGAAGGAAGAACAACTGTAGTGTCATTTCGAAAAACAATCTTGCCAGAAAGGTGTTTTTGAGTTTGTTGCGGTGGTTCAAAAAACAGCTTGTCAAAAGAAACTTTCAGAAATACTTCGGCAGATTTGCAGAGTTGGTGCAAACTTGCCTATTTCTGTACGATCTTTTGTGTAGAGACATTTTCCAAGACCATATTGTGTGTTTTTTATTTTTGTATTTATATACAGTGTATATATATATATATATAAGTCTATAAAACACAATAACAGATGGTAACCGGTGCATATTATCAAAGACTTTCTAGCAAGGTAGTCCACTCTCGGCCATCTTTGGAGCATTCCCGGGAGGCTATTTCCAGTCATGCCAGTGCAGCTCCTATCTACTTGAATGGGGAAAGACTGAAATCTCCAAAACGGTTGGTCAAGATCAGAGAACATATTTCAAATCAGCAATAAAATCTGATAATATTGGAATCATAAATTGTGCTTCTTTACCTCATATTATGCTAAAGCATGCAATTTTCCCGTCTTGTATAGCTAATGCGCATGTGCGTTAGCGAGTTGATTGACAGGCAATGTCTGTATCTAAAAGGTGATTGGCTCTCTTACCTGTAAGGTGGGACTTCCTTTCTACATGTGTTGACTGTTGGTGCTAGAGCTTCTCGGTTGAGCATTCCAATTTCTCCCATTCATTTAAATAGAAGTGGCCCATCTCTGCTAAATAATCTCTGATATTATGGCCATGTATAGCGTATTAGCATTTGCGCCATGACTGCATGATTTCAACATGATAAATTACACATTATCTACTGCATATGTATTACCTTACATCATCACTGAGTGGTTAAAGGGTCATTTACCAATAAGGTTGTTTGTGATGATAAGAATTTGAAACTTTTAAAAATCTAGTTTAAAACACATATCAAATAGAAATGTAATATTTGTGTCCAATTTGGTTAAATGCATTTTTGAAAAACATTTATAGCATTTTGTACAAAAAAAAATCTTTTTTGACTTTAAAAATGTCATGTGGTGTACCCAGCAAGTAGAAGGAATTAGGAAGGAAGTGCTTTCCTTGTACCTTGAAAACACGTGAACACCACTTATTAATGAATAAAAAAAAAAAAAAAAAAACATTGTTAAACACATTTTTTAAGGTAATTTTATTTATTTATTTATTTATTTATTTTTTTGAGTCAACAATATTAATAAGTTTTCTCAGGGTTACACCACATGACCTGAACAAAATGTGCCTTTTCATAAAAATGTCAAAATATCTGATATTCTATCAGATAAACTTTATACTCAGTCACTCTTTTTTATGGTTTTCATCAACATAAATAACAAAATGGCAACGTACATGACATGTTGGTTACACAACATGACTTTGATTTGGTGGACAGAAGTTTTTCAAATATTAATAATTTTTTCACTGCTTATTTTGTAGGAAATACTAATGTCAATATTTTTTTTTTTTCCAAGAATATTTCAGCTTTTAATGAGACTCTTTTTTAAAAATTATTATTTTTTTTATTTTTTTTACTGTCTCTGGATGGTCACACCACTTGACAATTTTTACTTTTACCTCCTGAGACCCCTGTGTGACTGCTGTGTGCATTTTCCATTTCCCTTTTTATTAGCACCTAATAATCAAGCAATAATAATAATAATAATAATAATAATTATATATATATATATATATATATATATATATATATATATATATATATATATATATATATATATATATATAATTATTATTATATATATATATATAATAATCAGTGTTCATGACTCCATCATAAGAAAGAGACTGGGCAAAAATGGCCTGCATGGCAGAGTCCAAGACGAAAACCACTGCTGAGCAAAAAGAACATTAAGGCTTGTCTCATTTTTGCCAGAAAACATCTTGATGATCCCCAAGACTTTTGGGAAGATACTCTGTGGACTGACGAGACAAAAGTTGAACTTTTTGGAAGGTGTGTGTCCCATTACATCTGGCGTAAAAGTAACACCGCATTTCAGAAAAAGAACATCATACCAACAGTAAAATATGGTGGTGGTAGTGTGATGGTCTGGGGCTGTTTTGCTGCTTCAGGACCTGGAAGACTTGCTGTGATAAATGGAACCATGAATTCTGCTGTCTACCAAAAAATCCTGAAGGAGAATGTCCGGCCATCTGTTCGTGACCTCAAGCTGAAGCGAACTTGGGTTCTGCAGCAGGACAATGATCCAAAACACACCAGCAAGTCCACCTCTGAATGGCTGAAGAAAAACAAAATGAAGACTTTGGAGTGGCCTAGTCAAAGTCCTGACATGAATCCTACTGAGATGCTGTGGCATGACCTTAAAAAGGCAGTTCATGCTCGAAAACCCTCCAATGTGGCTGAATTACAACAATTCTGCAAAGATGAGTGGGCCAAAATTCCTCCACAGCGCTGTAAAAGACTCATTGCAAGTTATCGCACACGCTTGATTGCAGTTGTTGCTGCTAAGGGTGGCCCAACCAGTTATTAGGTTTAGGGGGCAATCACTTTTTCACACAGGGCCATGTAGGTTTGGATTTTGTTTTCCCTTAATAATAACAACTTTCATTTAAAAACTGCATTTTGTGTTTACTTGTGTTATCTTTGACTAATATTTAAACTTGTTTGATGATCTGAAACATTTAAGTGTGACAAACATGCAAAAAAATAAGAAATCAGGAAGGGGGCAAACACTTTTTCACACCACTGTATATAATATTATTATTATTACTTTTGAGTGTTTTCAGACCTCGAATAATGCAAAGAAAACAAGTTCATATTCATTTTTAAACAACATAATACTAATGTTTTAACTTAGGAAGACTTCAGAAATCAATATTTGGAGGAATAACTCTGCTCTTCAATCACAGCTTTCATGCGTCTTGGCATGCTCTCTACCAGTCTTTCACATTGCTGTTGGGTAACTTTATGCCACTCCTTGCACAAAAATTCAAGCAGCTCGGCTTTGTTTGATGGCTTGTGGCCATCCATCTTCCTCTTGATCACATTCTGGAGATTGGACCGCCATGACAGGGTCTTGATCCGGTGGTCCTCCATCCACACCTTGATTGACCTGGCTGTGTGGCATGGAACATTGTCCTGCTAGAAAAACCAATCCTCAGAGTTGGGGAACATTGTCAGAGCAGAAGGAAGCAAGTTTTCTTCCAGGATAACCTTGTACGTGACTTGATTCATGTGTCCTTCACAAAGATGAATCTGCCCAATTCCAGTCTTGCTGAAGCAATCATCACCGAATTTCAGAGTGAGTGCGAGACACTGTGGCTTGAAGGCCTCTCCAGGTCTCCTTCTAACCATTAGATGGCCAGGTGGAGGATTGGTGATGATCTGGGGGTGCTTCAGCAAGGCTGGACCTCCACAAGTCTGATTCATCCTTGGGAGCAATTTCCAAATGCCTGAAGGTACCACATTCATCTGTACAAACAATAGTACGCAAGTATAAACACCATGGGACCACGCAGGCATCATACCGCTCAGGAAGGAGATGCATATTGTCTCCTAGAGATGAACGTAGTTTGATACGAAAAGTGCAAATCAATCCCAGAACAACAGCAAAGGACCTTGTGAAGATGCTGGAAGAAACAGGTAGGCAAGTATCTATATCCACAGTAAAACATGTCCTATATCGATATAAATTGAAAGGCTGTTCAGTAAGGAAGAAGCCACTGCTCCAAAACTGCCATAAAGAAGCCAGACTACAGTTTGCAAGTGCACATGGGGATAAGATCTTGGCATCATGAGGAAGGAAAATTATGTAGATATATTGAGGCAACATCTCAAGACATCAACCAGGAAGTTAAATCTTGGTCGCAAATGGGACTTCCAAATGGACAATGACCCAAAGCATACCTCCAAAGTTGGGGCAAATGGCTTAAGGACAACAAAGTCAAGATATTGGAGTGGCCATCACAAAGCCCTGTCCACAGTCTGACAGAAAATTTGTGGGCAGAACTGAAAAAGCGCGTGTGAGCAAGGAGGCCTACAAACCTGACTCAGTAACACCAGTTCTGTCTGGAGGAATAGGCCAAAATTCCTGCAACTTATTGTAAGAAGCTTGTGGAAGGCTAACCAAAATGTTTGACCCAAGTTAAACAATTTAAAGCCAATGCTACCAAATACTAACAAAGTGAATATAAACTTCTGACCTACTGCGAATGTGATGAAAGAAATAAAAGTCTCTACTATTATTCTGACATTTCACATTCTTAAAATGGTGATCCTAACTGACCTAAGACAGGGAATGTATCTACAGTTAAATGTAAGGAATTGTGAAAAACTGAGTTTAAATGTATTTGGCTAAGGTGTATGTAAACTTCTGACTTCAACTGTATATAGAGATATGTATTGTAACAATATAAGGATGGGCAAGGACGAGGCGGGAACCGGCTGAACAGTCAACATAAAGGTTTAATGATATAAATGAACTTAAAGCAACATAAAAAATTAATGAACAGACACACATGCAGCGTGGCCGCGCGCGTCTCTCTCTCGAACCAGCGTCTCCGGTTGCCCTTTATCTCACTTTCCCGCTGATCAGCTGATTCAGCGCCAGCTGTGCTCCATCACAGACCAGTCACACCCTCCTCCTCATCACACTCCTCCCCCGCCAATTCAGGGTGGGGCACCACCGGAGGGAAGGCGTGGGGAGAGGGTGAACGGAGACACAGAGAGAGGAGAGTACTTGCTCGCCGGCTCCTGGACGCGCTGTCGACCGGCCCTCAAATGCTCCTCCAACCTCTGGCGGACGCCAACTCAAAAATTAAAAGATATATGTATATAAATATATAAATGTATGTATATATGTATATGTATATGTTTTTTTTCCGTCAAATTGTTTATTATGTTTCCAGGAGTGTTGGTTATTCATGAGTTTGAGATGTTACAGACATTACAGCTGATTTTCTGTAAAGCTGAATAAATAATTCATACTGCCAACCATGTTAAAATAAAATGTAGCTTTATAAAATTCTGAATCTATGTACTGATTACCAGTGTCCCATGTCTGCCAAACATGTTGAGTGGTCCAAACATCATCTGCAGCCTGAAACTGAACTTTTGGTTGGATTTTAGGATTGAATGCTCATAGCTGCATAGAAAGCTGTAGGATATTCCTTTGCTCCCTTGCTCCCTATTTAGGGAATTACCTAACCTACAGTGTGCTGTCACTCTGCCCTGGTCTCAGAATAGTTCAAAATGCACCTTATTTTCATACTAACTCCATATAAAGTCTCTGAAAGCAACATTTTTCAGCTTTTGGATGAACCCATTAATTCTCAATGTGAAAGTGCATAGTAAATATATAGGAATGCATTAACTAATGTTAATGAATAGAATCATATTGTACAGTGATAACAAAATAAAGTATAATAACATTTATATTAAAATGAAGTGAAATGACCCACAGAGTTGAACATTTTTCAAAATAACAAAAACAAAATTCTACTTTTGAGGAAATGCTGTGCCAATTTCCACTTATGTGGACATCATGTTTATCACCGTGCTGACATGCGAAAAATGAACAGATTTTTTAAAGCGGCATATCAAATGAAACTAGCGTTCAGTGAAAAAACTTAGATATTTCTTACCAGAGGCACTTCTGTTGGCACTGCGTCCATAGGAGCGCTTCAAGGAAATCAACGGCATGCTGTTGTATCATGTGATTTGGTACGGCAGAAATGTAACCCTTAAATGACAGTATAGAGTCTTTTGAACAGTATTTAGTCAGTTTTTATTCATTTAAATTATGCGTTGCATATAGCAAATCCAAAATACAATGTCCACGCATGTGGATGTGGGGGTCGCACGAGGTTAAGCCCCAGAAAAAATATCAAAACATAGAAGAGGTGTGTTCAAGTAATTGTTTTGTGTGAATTACATATATGTACCCTAAAACAGCATCTTTTACTGATCTCATATATATTTTATTCATAGAACGAGGCATGTAGTAATTGATAACACGTTGTTTGACTGTTTTGACCTTCTTTGTAGCTCTGAGCGAAGAACAAAGAATAACGTTGCTGTCAGTGTGTCGGACCCTCCAACAAGCTGCACGATTTGAGGTATCATTCATGTCCATAGCACAAACTGCGCAGGACAAGTTACAGTTAAGGTTTATTACTTAGGGTTAGGGATTTGAACAAACCCCTAACCCTAACTATGATAATCATAACCCTAACAAGCATAATGGAGATACATATTTTGAGGCCCTCCTTCAATGTAAGTCCATGGGCTCTTTTAAAATGCTTGATTCAGTCCTTTTTTTGGAGCAGCTTAATTTCTTGGGTACAATATAAAAGTTTGCAGTTCGAAAGCTGTTTCCTGTTTCAAAGAGATAAAGGTAGCTATATTCTGATTACTTTTGCCCTGCTTGGTAATTTCTAATTACAGGCAGTTTTATCTAGGAGAAATTCTAGTGAGAAGAATAAAATTGGATATGGTGTTAGTCCACAGATGGATTAAAACAGACGTTTGGATTTATGGTGCTGTGTTTTATATAAAAGAAAGTTTGAAATGGAAAGGAGTGCAAAAATACCAAACTTAAGATTGTCTCATTAGGATTAGTTTCATTGTTTGTCTCATGCATCAATGCCAGCAAACATGAAGAGCTATCAAAATGTGCTTGCCACTCCCATCTCAACATAACAAGCTTTATAATTACTAGAACGACTGCTCTTAACCTTTTGTGTTCGTTTTTGCAGCGTCACAAATCCTAATAACCTCTGTAGTGGCTGTCCTGTGGATCTATCGTCTTTTATCTGTACTCAAAATGTCTGATAATGACTGGCACACCCCATGGTTTTGTTCAGTGGTTATCTTTTGTTGACAGACAGTACCTTCTCAATATATTTCATACAGTGTTTGGACCTGCAACAAATCTCAATTTCTCCAGATGCAAAGATGCCATTCTTTGCCTCGTGTTTTCGCTATGATATTAAAGCTGTTCAGCATCTGTGTTGAGCAGATGTTTTGGTTATATTATAGGCTGACCTTGCTTATCATCATAAATGTAGCTTTTTTTTTTTTTTTTTTTTATCACAAAACGTATGGTGAATTTGTTTCCAGACCTTTTCTTTGAAGCAAACTCATGTCTGCTGATATAATTATGAGCAATAAAGGAATAGTTCACCCAAAAATGAATATTCTGTCATAATTTAGTCACCCTCATGTCTTAGGCCACATCCACTCGTTTGAAAACGTATTTTTCAGTTTCCTTATGTAATAGTTTTTCAAAGTATGCGGTACTGGAGAGCGTTTTCGAAACGCTCAATTTTTGTGTGGAGGAAAATGCCGTTAGTGGGGTTGAGAGGTGTAAACGTAGAAAAATAAGTTTTCAAACGAAAACGTATTGATGTGGATGTGATGTGGATGTGGCCTCAGGGGCCATTCACATCGAACGCATTGTAGCATGAAAAAGACACGGCAGCATGTCCAGAGCAGAACGCAGGTGTCTTGCAATGTGTTTTTAACAGGTCTTTTTGACATGACACGGTGGTCAAAGACCACATGAGAAACAACGATTTGCACTAAAATAGTTAAAGGAATATTCCAGGTTTACTACAAGTGAGCTTAACTTGTATTGAACCTGGAATATTCCTTAAAGTTTAATAGTTACGTTTACCTTTGTGCGATGTAATTCCGCTGGCGAAGAAGGCGTGGGCAGATATTGAGTGCAGGTGAAACCAGCAAAAAACTAATTGCTAAGCAGCCTCTTTTTAATTCTGCACTTTAAACTCTGGGAGAGTGAAGTTAAAAAGAAACCCGTTGGGTGTGAACAGCCCCTTAGTATTTTGTCTTGTATTCCAGTAGAAATATCTATACATCCTTAAAACAAGACACATTTACTTATGAACAAAGCTTGCATTTAGCGCGGTTCATGCTTTAAAAAACAAAAACTGTTAGCCAGTGGGTAAGAACATTTTTTTTTTTTCACTTTGTTTTACATTTATTTTTCTTACTCCATTTTTTCTTGTTTCAATCATAAACGGGTTTATTTATTTATTTATTTATTTATTTTTTATAGATTTCTCTGAAAACAAGACTTAAATTTATTCTCCTTCTCAAGTATCTTGTTCTAAGAATGTTTAGAAATGTTTGCATAAGACCAGGCAAAAATACTGAGTAAGAAAATTATTTTTTTCAGTGCAGGTCGCCAGTCGCATGTTGATTCCTATGTGAGAGCCTCTATGACAATCAGTAAGGGGAACCAATGGATATGTAGTCATAAAGAGACTGTTCCATGAATAGAACATTAATGAATGCTGAAGGAGACTCGAGAAAGCTGCTAACAGCGTCTGTAGAGACCTGCATGCTAGAGTCCGCCCTTAACAAACAGTAACTTAACTAAACCCTTGACAGATCCATCACATCAGATAAGGAAACATGACTAGACCCACAGTACCCTTCTTACCAACAATAATAGCACTACTAAAGCTTTTAACCACAGTTCTTTTTACCCGACAGTGTACTACTAATTTTCCCGAATCCACGAGAGCCCCTCTGCATGAATGGTAATACAATACAAACTCCACAGAATGGGGCTGATTTGAATTACACTGCAAATCCATCTTCCAGCTTCCTCTCGTTGCCATGGACACAAACCATTTCCAGGGGTACACTGTGGTTTTTATGTTGTCACTCCCCCATCCCCCCCACCCCACGCCCTCTTGGTCTCTCTCTGGTTTGGCCATGTCATTGGCTAGAGGCTAAAGAGCCCTCAGAGAATTGAACACAAAGCAAAGACAACAAGTAGAAGAAAGAGATGCAGGTCAGAGCCGCCCCCCATCTCCTCCCTAGCCAAAAAATGAGTATGCATTTGGCAAGGGTTGTGTGTGAAAACCTATCTCTCATGGCAACAGTGCCTAGCGCCTTCCCCTGAGGAGAGGAGGTACTGGCAAACAAAAATTAGGAGAATGCAATGAAAGGCTTCAAAAACATGAGGTTACATATGTGTTTAACGAAACTGGGACACACAAGGCATACGGACGTTCTTTCTGTTGTTCAACCCAAAACGAGGTCAGAAATTTCTTCAATACGTCAAACATCAGAAGCTTTAAAGGGATAGTTCACTCAAAAATAAAAATTATTTTATTGAATCACCCTCATGTGATAAGCATTTCATCATACGCGATGTAGCTAAAATACATTCTGTCCAATGCTAGAACGATATTCAGCAGATATTTTTGTGATGTTTACTGTATCATTTAGAATGAATGTGATTCTACTCTTTCATGATGTTTATTAAATGTTTTATACACTGCCTGACCCAAAAGCAGTCACAGTTTGAATTTAAATAAGCAGATACTTAAGAGCCTGTGATTGGATCATTATTGAAGTGATTAATATGTTTCAGTTGGCAACAATTTTTTTAACCCTTATTGATGCAGTGTGTAGCTTCTCATTTCTTAAACGACGTATCCTATGGTCGTGGAAAGGATGTTACTGTGTTTTAGAAGGGGCAAATTATTGGCCTGCATCAAGCAAAGAAAACAACTAAGGAGATTGCTGAAATCACTGGAATAGGGTTAAGAACTGTCCAATGCATTATTAAAACCTGGAAGGATAGTGTTGAACGGTCAGCTTTGCTGAGAAATGTGGTCGTAAAAAAATCTTGAATGATCATGATCAGAGATCACTAAAATACTTGAAGTCACATCATAAAAAATTGACAGTAGAACTCACGGCTATGTTTAATAGTGAAAGTAAGAGCATTTCCACATGAACCATGTGACGAGAACTAACAGGATTGGGACTAAACCACTGTGTGGCCACAAGAAAGCCACTTGTTAGTGAGGCTTATCAGAAAAAAAACTACTTCAATTCGCTAAGGACTTTAAAGATTGGACTGTGGAGCAATCGAAAAAAGGTCATGTGGTCTGATGAGTCCAGATTTACCCTATTCCAAAGCGATGGGAAGCGCGTGAAGTGATGCACCCGTCATGCATAGTGCCCACTGTACAAGCCTCTGGAGGCAGTGTTATGATCTGGGGTTGCTTCAGTTTTTCAGGTCTAGGCTCAGCAATGTTGGGCGGCAATAAAATGAAGTCAGCTGACTACCTGAATGTACTGAATGACCAGGTTATCCCATCAATGGATTTTTTATTCCCTGACGGCACGGGCATATTCCAGGACAACAATGCCAAGGTTCATCAGACTCAAATTGTGAAAGAGTGATTCAGGGAGTATGAGGAATCATTTTCACACATGAATTGGCCACCACAGAGTCCTGACCTTAACCCCACTGAAAGTCTTTGGGATGTGCTGGAGAAGACTTTATGGGGTGGTTTGACTTTCCCGTCATCAATACAAGATCTCGGCCAAAAGTTAATGCTACTCTGGATGGAAATAAATATTGTGACATTGCATAAGGTTGTCGAAACAATGCTAAAGGTGGTCCAATGAAATATTAGAGTATGCAACTTTTTTTTGTCCAGACCGTATACAAATATGTCACTTAAAATAGAAGGTGATGCTTTCCATCTGCTATTCTCTTTTACAGAGATCTTAGCAATGTTGAGGGCCATTCACTCCAAACATGTATTTGCATCTGTCTGCACTGTTTTTCAATTTGCAACATCTTGCATAGGAGCACTGCAGTTGTTTAAAAGCTGTGCCATGTTAAAAAGAATGTCAACTTTTAAAAATGCACAAGCATTCGTTTTCTGTGTCTAACTTTTTTTTAGGGCAAGAACCTGTTTGGTCTGAAAAGCCCCTTAGTCATAGTAACTGGGTAGAAAGTGCCATTACTTCAGTTAGTATTTCTATTCTGGTTCTAAATGTTTCTGAATGGTGGAAATCACTGACGTCTTAGGGATGTTAGGGGCTATTCACACTAAATGTGTTTATGGATCCATCTGCACTGTTTTCCAATAATTTTTCTGTGTAAACATGCATTTTTTAACCACAGAAAATGTTTGGTCTAAACAGTCCCTTAGTTATGCTATAACCGGGTAGAAGATGTAATCATTTCACTTTGTCTTTCTGCTCTGGTTCTAAATGTTTCTTAAAGATGGAAACCACAGACATCTTAGCAATGTTTAGGGCCATTCAAACCAAAGATGTTTATGCATCGATCTGCACTGATATTTTTTTCCATGTAAATGTGCTAGACGGACATTCTTGACTGTTGCGCCTCTGTGTCTGGCTGTTTTTTCAAGTCTAGCGCAGGATCGGCATGTTTTTTTAGACGTGTCAGGTTAAAAAGAATGGCAACTTTTAAAAATACATCTTGAGATACCTGCATTCTGTTCTGTTTGTAGAGTTGCATCTATTTTTTTTTTTTAGTTATGCTAACTGGGTAGAAAGTGTGATTACTTCACTTGGTATTTCTACCCTACAAATACCAAACAAGTTTATGCATCCATCTGCAATGTTATTCAATTATTTTTTATGTAAACATGCACTAGATGGTTATTCTTGATTGTTGCGGCATATCTTGCTTTTTTTAATTTATTTTTTATGTCTCGTGCAGAAGCGCCAAGTTCCCTATCTGTCACTCACTCGACGTTGTGTCGATGTAGTGACACTAGGGGTCACTCTTGGGAGCCCGAGACACCTCTGGTCTTTGATAAAAGGCCAATGAAAATTGGCGAGTGGTATTTGCATGCCACTCCCCCGGACATACGGGTATAAAAGGAGCTGGTATGTAACCACTCATTCAGATTTTCTCTTCGGAGCCGAACGGTCATGCTCACTGAGCTGAATTCCCACGACTGTTCATTCACCTCTGCTGGATCTGACGGTGCATTTCAGCGGCTTCTCCCCCCTCTGCACTCGTGCAATGCAGAGAACGCCCGGGGTGCTTTGGCAGAAATAAAAGAGTATATTTCACTAAAAGAGCGGCACACACGGAACGTATTTTTAAAGACGCGTCTTTTTAAAGATGCTTTTCTGATTGTGTGTTATTCCTGGTTGTGCTCGTTATCTCTCGCCTTCTGACGGTCATGATCACTGTCTTTCGTGTCTGGGCACTGCTCACGCGGAGACAGCATTCGTGGATGGTCATGTTCTCATTGTGAGGACATGTCCATGGCAACGATGCGGTCGTGGCTCGCCTTCGTAAGAAAGCAAGTCACCCCAGAGGCTCCCCACCTCGGTCCTTTTACCCACGGGTATGAGGCCAGCGCGGCTAGCACTGGGGGTGATTTGGAGACCCCAATGGGACCGCCTCCGCCGGGTATCCCCCCACGGACCTCCCATTCCCCAGCACGCTCATCTGCCCCGATCGGGCTTCCGGATGAGTCCGCTGGCTCTTCTCACGGCAAGTTCGACCTCTTATTCGGAGCCCGCGAAAGTGGTGAGCTCTCGAGCGCAGCATTGGATAGCGGGCTAGTCCAGTCGGACGCGGAAGTCTCAGCTGGGCTCCTCCCTTCAGGGACGATTGCCCAGTCACAGGCTGACGCAGAGATGATGACATGCTTTCCCGGGCAGCCGCAAGCGTCGGCTAGAGTGGAACCCTCTGCTCTTCCCTGAACCCTCGCGGCTCGATGATTGGTTCCTGGGCTCATGGCACCGCTCAAAGCCACGCCCCGCCCCGCCCCCGTTCCTTTCTTCCTGGAAGTGCATGAAGAGCTGACAAGGTCGTGAGAGGCACTTTTTACTGCCTGGTCCCGATCTTTTCAGCTTACCCACCCTCACTACCCTCGATGGTGGGGCGGCCAAGGGCTATTCGGCAATCCCCCGGTGGATAAAGGCACTCGCGGTGCACCTATGCCCGCAGAGCGCCGCCACCTGGCACGGGTGCTCAAAGCCCCCGTCCAAGTCGTCTCTGACGGCCAAGGCCTACGGTGCCGCTGGACAAGCCGCCTCCGCCCTGCACGCCATGGCTCTCCTGCAAGTCCGCCAAGGCGCTAAAGGAACTGCACGAGGGTAGTTCCACCCCGGGATTGATGCAGGAACTGCGCTTGGCGACCGACCTCGCTCTCCGAGCGTTACGGCGTGGTCTCTCGGGCAGACGATGTCCACATTAGTGGTCCAGGAGTGCCAACTTTGGCTCAGCCTGGTCGAGATGGGTGAGGCCGACAGGAAACGATTCCTTGCTGCCCCCATCTCCTAGGCTGGCCTATTCGGTGACACCGTCAAGGACTTTGCCCAGTAGTTCTTGACGGTGGAGCAGTAGACGGATGCTAGCCGGCATATCCTGCCCCGGCGTGGCTCAAGATCCCGCACCCCGTCTACTCGTCGCCAAGGGTGTCCCCCTGCGGTGACTGCACCGGCTTCGCTGCAGCCAGCCCCTTTGGCCCGGCCCCGGCATGGAACCCACCGCAGGAAGCAGATACCACCCATCTCGCGGCCGCCCAGAACCCGTGAAAGGCTTCAAAGCGCCCTTGAGACGGGCGACCCAGGGACGACGAAACCCGCTGCTCTGGAGCTGGTAAGCTGACCTCTCCATCTTTTTGTTACCTTTTGCATTTAATTGCGCTGCATGCCCAAGTGGCTGCAGTACTCAAGAGTTCAGCAAGAGCACTTTCCTTGCTCCCTGGGTCACGTATCCAGTGTGCACGGCCGTCATCACAACCACCGTCCACCACTCTATTTGGCATGTTTGGTGCTCCAGCGGTGGTCTCCCGCCCCTGAGAGCCCAGCTGTGGCACAAATCCGCCCCCGATGTGACAGTCTCCACGGGTCACGAGGACAGGCCTCTTCCTCCCCCGTCCCAGGCTGTTCCAGGGGTGGTCACAAGGAGCCAGGTAAGTGCTTCGATGTCCTTAGACTCAGCACGGCCACGACATGGTGTGGTACCTTGAGCTCCGCCCCACCACGAGGCCCCACCTGCCGGTACGTCCAACGACATTGTCCCTTTGGTCCCCCTTGCGCGGAACTTGGACGCGTGGCTTGCGCTTTCCAATCCATTCCGATGGCTGGTCCGGAGCGTCCGCCCAGGTTCAGCGGTGTCCACTTCACCTTGTTGAGGGACGAAAACGCTGCTACCTTGCGCGGAGATCGCTACCCTCCTACGGAAGGGCGCTATAGAACCTGTCCCTCCAGCCAAGATGAAGAAGGGGTTTTACAGCCGCTACTTCATCGTACCGAAAAAAGGCGGTGGGTTGCGGCCAATCTTGGACCTGTGAGTACTGAAGTGGGCTTTACACAGACTCCCGTTCATAGATGTGGAAGCAAAAACGCATTCTGGTGAGCATCCAGCATCAAGATTGGTTCGCGGCGGTAGACCTGAAGGACGCGTACATCCACGTCTCGATACTTCCTCGACACAGACCCTTCCTGCGGTTTGCATTCGAGGGTTAGGCGTATCAGTACAAGGTCCTCCCTTTCAGCCTGTTCCTGTCTCCTCGCATGTTCACGAAGGTCGCAGAGGCAGCCCTTGCCCTGCTAAGGGAGGTGGGCATTCGCATTCTCAACTATCTCGACGACTGGCTAATCTTAGCTCACTCTCGGGACATGTTGTGCGCACACAGGGACTTGGTGCTCTCACACCTCAGCCGACTAGGGATTCGGGTCAACCGGGAAAAGAGCAAGCTCCTCCCAGTTCAGAGCATCTCTTTTCTCGGTTTGGAGTTGGACTCGGTCTCTTTGACAGTGCACCTCACGAACGAGCATGCCCAGTCGGTGTTGGTCTGTTTGAAGGCATTCAAACAGAAAACAGCAGTTCCACTGAAACTTTTTCAGAGGCTCCTGGGGCATATGGCATCCTCAGCGGTGGCCACCCCACTCGGGTTGATGCATATGAGACCGCTTCAGCACTGGCTTCAGACTCGAGTTCTGAGATGGACATGGCGCCGCGGGACACATCGCGTAGTCATCACGCCGGTCTGTCACCATCTTTTCAGCCCTTGGACCGACCTCTCATTTCTACGGGCAGGTGTTCCCCTAGAACTGGTCTCCAGGTGCATCGTGGTCACGACGGATGCCTCCTGGGGCACTGTTTGCAATGGGCACGCAGCCGCCGGCTTGTGGACGGGCCCGCGACTGCATTGGCACATCATCTGCCTCGAGTTGTTGGCAATTCTTCTTGCCCTGCGGAGGTTTTGGCCGTTGATCCAGGGCAAGCACGTGTTAGTTCAGACAGACAACAAGTCAACGGTAGCATATGTCAACCACCAAGGTGGTCTGCGCTCTCGTTGTATGTCAACTCTCCTGCCGTCTCCTCCTCTGGAGTCAGCAGCACTTCAAGTTGCTGCAAGCCATTCACATCCTGGGCAACCTCAACACTACAGCGGACACGCTGTCACGACAGGTTACCCTCAGGTGAGAGTGGAGACTCCACTCTCAGGTGGTCCAGCTGATTTGCGCTGCGGTGGTAGACACGATCACTCAGGCTAGGGCCCCCTCTACCCCTTTAAGTGGCGTCTGTTTGCTAAGTGGTGTTCTTCCCGACGGGAAGACCCCCAGAGATATGCAGTCGGATCGGTGCTTTCCTTCCTGCAGGAGAGGTTGGAAGGGAGACTGTCCCCTTCCACCATGAAGGTGTACGTTGCTGCCATAGCAGCACACCACGATGCAGTAGACGGTAAGTCCTTAGGGAAGCACGACCCGATCATCAAGGTCCTAAGAGGCACCAGGAGGCTGAATCCCCCCAGACCGCGCCTCATTCCCTCATTGGACCTCTCTGTAGTTCTTCAGGGTCTACAGAGAGCCCCCTTTGAGCCTTTGCAGTCAGCCGAGCTTAAGGCACTCTCCTTGAAGACTGCCCTCCTGACTGCGCTCACTTCCATCAAGAGGGTAGGAGACCTGCAAGCGTTCTCTGTCAACGAAACGTGCCTGGAGTTCGGTCCGGGCTACTCTCACGTGATCCTGAGATCCCGACCGGGCTATGTGCCCAAGGTTCCCACGACCCCTTTTAAGGACCAGGTGGTGAACCTGCAAGCACTGCCCCAGGAGGAGGCAGACCCAGCCCTGTCGTTGCTGTGTCCGGTGCGCGCTTTACGCATCTATTGGGATCTCACGCAGAGCTTTAGGATATCTGACCAGCTCTTTGTCTGCTTTGGTGCACAGCGGAAAGGAAGTGCCGTCTCCAAGCAGAGAATCGCCCACTGGCTCATTGACGCCATAACTATGGCATATCACGCCCAGAACATGCCGCCTCAGGTTGGGCTATGAGCCCATTCTACCAGGGGTGTAGCGGCCTCCTGGGCCCTGGCCAGGGGTGCCTCTCTAACAGACATTTGCAGAGCAGCAGGCTGGGCAACACCCAACACCTTTGCAAGGTTCTACAACCTCCGGGTGGAACTGGTTTCGTCCCAGGTAGTGGCACACAATACAGGTGGATAAGCCTGGGATAGCCAGCCGGGTGTATTGCTTGCACATAGCGCCTTCCACCTCATTTTGAGCTGAAGACGTGCGCCATTAATTCCCAGTAGTGTTCACAAACTGTGTTCCCTGGTTGACTTCCTCCGAGCCCTGTGGCAGTCGAGTTTTCAGAGAGACTCGTTGCCGGCCCAGTACACGTGCTAACTAAGTGTCCTGTTCTGGGGTAGGTGCTCCACATGTGGCGGTTCCCTGTAAGGCTAACCCCATGCGGTATATATTTTCCGCTAGTTCGTTTCCCTGTTGGCAAACTGCGTCTTCCTTGGGCAGAGCCCCTCTGCCCCAGTCTCCATGTTTGTAGTAACTCCTCCCCCGTTGGGTAGGATCTACCTTGAAGACTCTCTACATGGTCGGAAAGACCATGTGACGTATTTTTCCACTGAAATTTCCCCCCTCTCTTTGGGCAAGGTGTGGTCTCCGCGGTGTCTTCCCCTTGGTTGGGACACCCCCCGACTAGACCTGGCGGCCCAGACGGATAATCCCCCTTCTTTTTTAGGGAGTGGAAAAAAGAAGGGGAAAAGAGGCCACGACTGGGTTAGCCTGTCTCTATCTTTTGGGTAGTCGACTCGTCCCCAAAGGGCCGTTCGACACTCATAACTATGCTGGCTATGAGGCACACAGTAGTCTGCCCACCACACACCGCCAGTTCACATAACACAGTTCAGCCAATTGTGGCGTTTCGTATAGGGACCCCTAGTGTCACTACATCGACACAACGTCGAGTGAGTGACAGATAGGGAACGTCATGGTTACTTGTTTAACCTCCGTTCCCTGATAGAGGGAACGAGACGTTGTGTCCCTCCTGCCACAACGCTGAACTACCCGCTGAAATGGCCGGACCTTATATCGGCTCCTCAGCATAAAACCTGAATGAGTGGTTGCATACCAGCTCCTTTTATACCCGTATGTCCGGGGGAGTGGCATGCAAATACCACTCACCAATTTTCATTGGCCTTTTATCAAAGACCAGAGGTGTCTCGGGCTCCCAAGAGTGACCCCTAGTGTCACTACATCGACACAACGTCTCGTTCCCTCCATCAGGGTATGGAGGTTACACAAGTAACCATGATGTTTTTTAAAACGCCTCGAGACACCTGCGTTCTGTTCTGTTCGTTGCACTGTGATATTCTAACTAGAACATGTTTGGCTTGAACGGCCCCAGTGTTGCCAACTGGGTAGAGTATGTCATCATTTCAGTTGGTCTTTCTACTCTGGTTGGTGGAGAAGTCTGGAAAAGTCCAGCCAAGTTGAAAAGTCATGGAAAAGAGGGTTTTAGGTCACCGATGATGTCAGAGAAGCCTTAAAGGTCATGTACCAACCAGACTTGCTGAAACAAGTTTGATGGTTCTCATATTGTTTCTCTCACTTATCAAAGTCAAAGACACAATTGACCCAGACTCTCAGAGCACTTAGTCCTTTACATATATCAATTAATGCACGCCATTGATTTCTCTCATTCCTTCTATCACCCCTCACTCAATCTTAACAATCTGTCCGCCTGGTCACTTCTGACCACCACTTTTGGAGTTCTCCGTCATGAAAGGGCACTGGAGTTTTTCAAGATTTTTATCCTTTCTCTGCCCTAGTTCATCATTTACACAAGGTTCAATGTGACCTGAAAAGTAATAAAGCAATATTACTCGAACTGGAATAGGGAGATGGGAGACCAGTGAAAACCAGCCCTCGAATTATCCTTAGAAGAAAGACACTGAATATGAAGGCGTAATTGATTTCTTTGAAATTGGAATAGCTAAGCTGGTACTTTGAGTATGAAGCTCTCAGCTGGGGAGAAATGAGTTGCTTCAAACATATTCAGTTTCACAACCAGCCCTCAAACTTGTTCAGATGGAGAGAAAGGAAGAGAAAGGTCATAGAAGAGAAATTAAAGGATGCTTGGACTTCAGGTGAAGGTTAAAGGAAGAGTTCCAGCCTGATCTCTTAAATTACGTTACTGTGGCAACATTTCTGCAAAATGATATTTCGTGGTTTATTACACGTATCACAGTTCTGTGGTAAAATGTCCACTGTGTGGTTGCTAAAAAACAAGTTTAATGTTCTCCCAAACAGATGAGGTTTTTAAGGTTAATGCTCTATCGAATTTGATATCAACAAAACCTACAACATAACCGATGAAGAAAATGTGACCACGTCATTTTGTGGTGCTTCTATGATACTTTCAGCTCATGTCTTGACTTGCTCGTTCACTCTTCAGGACTCCAACCCCGGTCCTTTACATCGCAAGTGCAACTCTTTGATCGCACTTAAACAAGCTTGTAAATGTAGTTGGTTATGTAATGCAAATGTTAAAATATTTTCAACTCACAAGTGTGTGAGGAACAGGGTGAAAAGTACGTGTTAATGAACAACATGAGGTTGAGTCCATGTAAACGACTGCTTACATGGAGCATTGTTTCACATCTGTATGCTTCCTGTCATAGTCAATTTACAGCCCACGTTGAGTTCCTGTCCCAGATTCGGCTTGCTGTAAATATTGACTGAATCAATACAGGCCTTAAAGAGAACATTCCGGTTGTCTTCCGCTGGCACGTCACACTGTTGTAGTTGTATTGTTGTCACCTGGGAATTTGTGTCTTAGTTGCTGGTTAAGACCACTGTATCTGGAAAACTTTCAGCATAGTATCATAAATCACATTAGTTCCAGCTTACTAGAGAGACATGTTGAGATTAATTGGACATTTCACAAATGCAGAAAGAAAAAAACAAACTCAAAAGGGGGCTGGAATCCTTGTATGTGCATATACCAAGATACAGTTGAAGTCAGAAGTTTACATACACCTTAGCCAAATACATTTAAACTTAGTTTTTCACAAGTCCTGAAATTTAATCATAGAAAACATTGCCTGTCTTAGGTCAGTTAGGATCACTACTTTATTTTAAGAATGTGAAATGTCAGAATAATAGTAGAAATAATTATTTTTTTCAGCTTTTATTTCTTTCATCACATTCCAACGTTTTAGGTAGCCTTCCACAATCTTCTCAAAATAAGTTGCTGAAATTTTGGCCCATTCCTCCAGACAGAACTGGTGTAACTGAGTCAGGTTTGTAGGCCTCCTTGCTCACACACACTTTTTCAGTTCTACCCACAAAATATCTATCGGAATGAGGTCAGGGCTTTGTGATGACCACTCCAATACCTTTACTTTGGTGTCCTGGAGCCATTTTGCCACAACTTTGGAGGTATGCTTGGGGTTATTGTCCATTTGGAAGACCCATTTGCGACCAAGCTTTAACTTCCTGGCTGATGTCTTGAGATGTTGCTTCAATATATCCACATAATTTTCCTTCCTCATGATGTCTCTTTTTTGAAGTGCACCAGTCCCTCCTGCAGCAAAGCACCCCCACAACATGATGCTGCCACCCCCATGCTTCACGGTTGGGATGGTGTTCTTCGGCTTGCAAGCCTCACCCTTTTTCTTCCAAACATAACGATGGGCATTGTGGTCAAAAAGTTACATTTTTGTTTCATCAGACCAGAGGAAATTTCTCCAAAAAAGTAAAATCTCTTTGTCCCCATGTGCACTTGCAAACTGTAGTCTGGCTTTTTATGGCAGTTTTGGAGCAGTGGGTTTTTCCATGCTGAGTAGCCTTTAAGGTTATTTTGATATAGGACTCGTTTTACTGTGGATATAGATACTTGTCTACCTGTTTCCTCCAGCATCTTCACAAGGTCCTTTGCTGTTGTTCTTGGATTAATTTGCACTTTTCGCACCAAACTACATTCATTTCTAGGAGACAGAATGCATCTCCTTCCTGAGCAGTAATATGGCTGCATGGTCCCATGGTGTTTATACTTGTATACTGTTGTTTGTACAGATGAACTTAGTATCTTAAGGCATTTGGAAATTGCTCCCAAGGATGAACCAGACTTGTGGAGGTCCACAATTTTTTTTTCTGAGGTTTTGGCTGATTACTTTTGATTTTCCCATGATATCAAGCAAAGAGGAACTGAGTATGAAGGCCTTAAAATACATCCACAGGTACACCACCAATTGACTCCAGTTAGCCAGTTAGCCTATCAGAAGCCAATTGGCTAATTTCCTAAAGGCTTGACATCATTTTCTGGAATTTTCCAAGCTGTTTAAAGGCACAGTTTACTCAGTGAATGTAAATTTCTGACCCACCGGAATTGTGATATAGTCAATTAAAAGTGAAACAATCTGTCTGTAAACAATTGTTGGAAAAAGTACTTGTGTCATGCACAAAGTATATGTCCTAAATTACTTTCCAAAACTATAGTTTGCTAATATGAAATCTGTGGAGAGGTTAAAAAATGAGTTTTAATGATTTCAACCTAAGTGTATGTAAACTTCTGGCTTCAACTGTTTATCAGCTCATTTTCCGAAAGCTAGGCTATTTTGGTAATGGAATAATACTGATTACTGCACAGTACACACTCAGTAGGTTTGTATGCACTTAAAAAGTTTGATTTCAGTTGAAATATAACAGTGAAAAAAAAAAAACTTAAAAAAAAATATTATGCAAATGATTTAGTCCAAGCATGGCTTTGTCCAACATGTATACACGTTAATAGGATGACAATTGGCTTAAAAATTGAGCTCATGTGCAGAAAGGCAGGTTATACATATTTATACGTTGGCTGAGGATGTATGTGACCCCACGTATTTGTCATCCTTCCTTCAAATTTTTATTATGCATTGTGTCATGTATGCTCGACTAAGCAAAAACTCACTGTAGTTCGATTGTAATTGTGCATATTAACATAATATTATACATACTATTTAAAAAAAATGGTACATGTAAAAAAGTAGGCATTATTCCACGATAAACTTTTCAAGAATTTTGTTGTCACATGACCACATTATATTTAGCTTATACACATGACCATCACTGGAGCGATTACATGTTTAATTCGATGAGTGCTGTCCACTTATCATCTTGAACATAAAAGCAGTTATTTTGCATTTTAATCCAATTTTGTATGCATTGTCTTGCCATTTGGCAGTCCGCTCAAATAAATAGTCAAGAAAGAGATAAAAAAAAATTTTTTTTAAATAATTAATTCTTCACACAGGAAATATAAGGACATGTTGATAGCATTGCATCGTGGAATACAGCAATTCACGCAGTCATCTTAGTTGTATAATGCACATTTTGATGAAAGTAGTTATTCATCTGTGTATTCTATACATACAGGGAAAAAAATTATACACATACTATATACTGTAGCATTAGAAATAGTTGCAAGGTAGTGTACTATTTGAATGTAGCAGTAACCCTTTACAATAAGGTTCCATTCATTAACATTAATTAATGCATTTGGTATCATGATCTAACAATGAACAATATACAGTTGTGGCCAAAAATATTGGCACCCTTGGTAAATATGAGCAAAGAAAAAGAAATCTGCATTGTTTATCCTTTTGATCTTTCATTTTAAAAAAATCACAAAAATCTAACCTTTAATTGAAGTAAAACAATTGAAATAGGGGAAATATCTCATTATTTTTCTCCAAAAAGCATTGGCCACAATTATTGGCACCCTTTTATTCAATACTTTTTTCAACCTCCCTTTGCCAAGACAGCAGCTCTGAGTCTTCTCTTATAATGCCTCAGGTTGGAGAACACCTGGCAAGGGATCTGAGACCATTCCTCCATACAGAATCTCTGCAGATCCTTCAAATTCCAAGGTCCATGTTGGTGGACTCTCCTCTTCAGTTCACCCCACAAATTTTCTATGGGGTTCAGATCAGGGGACTGGGATGGCCATGGCAGAACCTTGATTTTGTGGTCAGTGAACCATTTTTGTGTTGATTCTGATGTTTGTTTTGGATCATTGTTCTGCTGGAAGATCCAACCACGGCCCATTGTAAGGTTTCTGGCAGAGGCAGCCAGGTTTTGATTTTTTATCTCTTGGTATTTGATAGAGTCCGTGATGCCATATATCCGAACAAGATGTCCAGGACCTCTGGCAGAAAAACAGCCCCACAACATTAAAGATCCAGCACCACATTTAACCATGGGCATTGGGTACTTCTTCATCTCTGTGTGTGCCAAACCCATCTCTGGTGTTTGCTGCAGAAAAGCTCTTTTTTTGTTTCATCTAACCATAGAACCCAGTCGCATTTGAAGTTCCAGTAGTGTCTGGCAAACTGAAGATGCTTAAATTTGTTGTTGGATGAGAGCATTTTTTTTTTTTTTTTTTTTGAAACCCTCCCAAACAACTTGTGGTGATGTAGGTGATGTCTGATATGTGTTGTTTGTTAGTCTTTCTGACCCCAAGACCCAACTAATTTCTGCAATTCTCCAGTTGTGATCCTTAGAGATTCTTTGGCCACTTGAACCATCCTCCTCACTGTGCGTGGAGACAATATAGACACACGTCCTTTACCAGGCCGATTCTTAAGATCTCCAGTTGATTGGAACTTGTTAATTATTGCCCTGATGGTGGAAATGGACATTTTCAGTGCTTTGGCTATTTTCTTATAGCCACTTCCCATTTTGTGAAGCTCAATAACCTTTTGCCACACATCAGAACTATATTCTTTAGTCTAACCCACTGTGATTGATGATTAAGGGAATTTGGTGTGTGTCATATTTATACCCCTGTGAAACAGGAAGTCATGGCTGAACAATTTCATGTTCCTAGTCACCCAGGTGTACTAAAAAATTTAAAATATGAATGGGAATATACTTCAGATATATTTTACTCGTAAGAATTTCTAGGGATGCCAGTAATTGTAGCCAACATGTTTTGGATAAAAATATTTATTTAATAATGAGATATTTTCCCTCTTTCATTTGTTTTACTTCAATTAAAGGTTAGATTTTTGTGTTTTTTTGTTTTTTTTAGAATGAAAGATCAAAAGGATAAACAATGCAGATTTTTTTTCACAGCCTTCTTAGTTCATATTTACCAAGGGTGACAATATATTTGGCCACCACTGTGTTTTACAGCATTTATTAATCTTTGTTAATGTGCTGTAATCGATTTTTGTTTTTCATGGAAAAGTATGCAAAAAATTGTCCTAGTCCCATGAAGAAATTAATTAAATACTGTAAGTGTCCTGAGATATCTCATCGGTCTCTGTGACAGCTGTAGACTTTGTAAACAACAAACAAAAATTTGTCCGCGTACCGTGGACATTTTCGCTTTTCACCTTTGCTCATTCTCATTTGAAGCAGATTGAGGCGATGATTAATAATGTTTGTCAGTTGAGAGTGCTATTGTGCCACTGTTGAATTTGACAATGCTGCTGTTTTGCTCAGTTTTTGTTTCAAAATTATCTTTGGAGGGTGGGGTTTCGGAATGAGGGGGGGTGTGGCTAAGTCGTTTACAGCACCTTTAATAAGAATACTATTGATCATTGTTAGTTCATGTTAATTCATCATGTTAGTGCATTAATGTTTATAATTACAACTTTTTATTTTAAAAATGTATTACTATATTTTGTAATTAACATTAACCAAGTTTAATAAATGCTGTACAGTATCGTTCAGTGTTAGTTCACGTTAACTAATGTTGTTAGCAAATGGAATCTTATTGTAAATTGTTACCAATGCAGCCCTAGTGAGCTGCCCTACAGCTTACATAGGCACCTTGCTTTTAAGGGGCCATTCACATCTAATGCATTTTTGCGTCTGTCCGTGCTGTTTTTCAGTTATTTCTCTGTGTAAACATGCAGTAGATGGACGTGTTTGACCATTTCGCCACATCTTGCTGATTTTTAAGCATCTCAAGAAGGAGCACTGCATTTTTTTTACCTGCCTTGTCTAGAAAAAAAACTGCGTTCTGTTCCATTTATTGCGCTGCACCTAGATTATTATTTTTTTTTACGCAGGAAAGCATTCAGTTTGAACGCCCCCTGAGGCAGCATTCTAATGGTCTTGGAGACTCGTACAGGATGAGCCTATGATGCCTTTAAAAGCTGCCTCGGTAAACAGCTCACTAGGTGTTAAAACAGTGCAATCCTGTCTCTTTCTGTCTCTTTTTAATTAAGACTGCTCCCATCCCCCCCCCAGACATATGGGCATAATTAAGGGAAAACAAATCAATGTGTTCATAGCTGGTGAATAATGGCATCGCCAGTATCCACTGTACTTTCTTCAAAAATGCGGCCTTTGGGTACCTGAGCTTTTGACAAATATTTTGCTTCCCTGCACATACAGTATCTGACGGGTAAGGGTTTTAATATAATCCGGGCGGCTAGATTTGTTGTGCTTTTAGGTCTCTCCTCTGTGTGCATTTTTCATTAGCTTTTCTCTGGAGCGGCCTCAAAATTAAAGCACATTTAATTTACAGTGCCTTGTCATGCATCATCAGTTTATACTGTACCTTTTATTTATCCATCTACCTGTAATCAACAATAGCCAAATACAGGACTGCAACTGCATACTAGGATTCCACTTTAGGTGGAGATCACAAAGAATGCATATTTTAATGCGCCGTGCCATGACTGTGGTAGTGCAAACTTTGTTAGTGTGTGGTTCAGCCAAGGGTCACGTTATGCTGGAGTACAGCTTTTGTGTACATTAGCGACACTCTGTAGTAATACCTCCTTGTTCGCAGTCTAACACAAACACGGGTGACTTTTAACTTCACTTAACACATCTAACCAAGATGCCAGATTTATGAATGTTTTAATATCTGGCACCTTTCTTTGCAGATATACTCATGAGGAAATCTAGGTGGGGGAAAAACTAAAGGACATAGGAAATGTGTCTGAATGAGCAGCAAAGCATTCATTATAATTGGTGGGGACTTTTGTCCTTTACATTTAGACATTTCTATACCCGTTCCCTCCACTTTTTGGGCGATAATAAATATCCATTATTTTTTTTACAAGCATTGGCTTGAGTGAACAGGAAAAAGCGATGTACTGTTCACTGAAGCTTGAACGAGATGGACCGTTGCTCTTGCCAAACACCTTTTATCAAGCAACCACCGCCAACTCCAAGCTATTGTGGTGGCCAGAATGTTTGTTTACTCATCCGTTTGCTTGTTTGTTTGTAGGTGCTCCAGAAAGGAAGCGTGCGAGAAGTGGGCGGAGCCACTGCACTTCAGTACGGAGCTGAAACAGTGTGTTGACATCACCGTCAATCCTGATAACATGTCCGTGACCTCTGCCTCGACACAGGTGATTTCATTTTTTATGCTGCCCAGAAGCATAAAATCACTCTGGTGGGGCGGCGTAACCATTTTATAAAGCATTTTTATCATGGATTTTCATAACACAATCCTTTACAAGTATTGCTTTTACTGTGTTATTAATGATTTAAAAAATAATAATATAGAGTGGCCCCAAAAAGTATTTGGACACTTAAGCCACACTTACAAATGTCTGAATGTCATTGCTTTAGATAAAAAAATATTAAACCAAGTGGCATCTGCAAACAAATTCTGCTAGAGCTTTTCTGAGAACAATTTCACTTCACCATATACAGTATATATATATATATATATATATATATACCGATCAGCCACAGCATTAAAGCCACCTGCCTAATATTGTGTAGGTCCTCCACCTGCCACCAAAACAGCGCCAACCCACATCAAAATAGCATTCTGAGATGATGTTCTTCTCAGCACAATTGTACTGAGTGGTTATCAGGATGTTTTTGTTTTTGATATTCAGATATCAATATTTGGTATCACAGCTTTCATGCGTCTTGGCATGCTCTCTACCAGTCTTTCACATTGCTGTTGGGTAACTTCTCCTGGCACAAAAATTCAAGCAGTTCGGCTTTGTTTGATGGCTTGTGGCCATCCAACTTCCTCATGATCACATTCCGGAGGTTTTCAATGGGGTTCAAGTCTAGAGATTGGGCTGGCCATGACAGGGTCTTTATCCGGTAGTCCTCCATCCACACCTTGATTGATCTGGCTGTGTGGCATGGAGCATTGTCCTGCTGGAAAACCAATCCTCAGAGTTGGGGAACATTGTCAGAGCCGAAGGAAGCAGGTTTTCTTCCAGAATAACCTTGTACGTGGCTTAATTCATGTGTCCTTCATAAAGACAAATCTGCCTGATTCCAGCCTTGCTGAAGCACCCCCAGATCATCACAGATCCTTCACCAAATTTCGCAGTGGGTGCGAGACACTGTGGCTTGAAGGCCTCTCCAGGTCTCTGTCTAACCAGGTGGAGGATTGGTGATGATCTGGGGGTGCTTCAGCAAGGCTGGAATCGGGCAGATTCGTCTTTATGAAGGACGCATGAGTCAAGCCATGTACAAAGTTATACTGGAAGAAAACTTACTTCCTTCTGCTCTGATCATCTTTTGTGCCAGGAGTGGCATAAAGTCACCCAACAGCAATGTAATAGACTGGTAGAGTGTATGCCAAGATGCATGAAATCCACCAAATCTTGATTTCTGAACTCTTCCTAAGTTAAAACATTAGTGTTGTGTTGTTTAAAAATGAATATGAACTTGTTTTCTTTGGATTATTCGAGGTCTGAAAACACTGCATCTTTTTTGTTATTTTGACCAGTTGTCATTTTCTGCAAATAAATGCTCTAAATGACAATATTTTTATTTGGAATTTGGGAGAAATGTTGTCAGTACTTTATATAATAAAACTAAAATGTTCATTTTACTCAAACACATACTATAAATAGTAAATTCAGAGAAACTGATAATTTTGCAGTGGTCTCTTAATTTTTTCCAGAGCTGTGTGTGTGTGTATATATATATATATAAAGAGAGAGAGAGAGAGAGAGAGAGACCAACCAACCGACTGACCAAGCTTCTTTGAAATTTTGCTTAAAGAGTGCGCTTATGGTAACACTTTACAATAAGGTTGTATTTATTGACATTAGTGAATGTATTAGGTATCATGAACTTACAATGAACAATATTTTTTAACAACATTTATTAATCTTGGTTAATGTGAATTTATGAAAATACAATTGTTTATTGTTAGTTAAGGTTAATTCATACTGCATTACCTCATGTTAACATATGCAACTTTCAATTTAAAAAATGTATTACTATGTTGTAATTAACATTAACCAAGATTAATAAATGCTTTAAAACTATTACTCACTGTAAGTTCATGTTAACTAATGTAGTTAAAGGTGCTGTAGGCAATTTTAGCCATTCTAGAATTTCCACAAACTGAGCCATTGGATTAGCCATGCCCCCCCCCCCCCCCAAAAAACCTCTGCACTGCAAAGATGCTAAATGAGCTTTAATGAGACCGATACGAGCAGAAACGGTTGTCAAAAACAACAGCAGCAAAATTGTGCCCTCTACTGACAATTATTATGAGCAACATGACATATAAGTGGCATTATGCCTCAATTATTCGCTGCAAGAGAACATACAAAATGATTGACAGGCAGAAAGCATCATTTTCCATGGACCACAGACACATTTTTGTTTGCTGTTTACAGAGTCTAGAGCGGTCATAGAGACCGGTGAGATATCTCAGTACACTAATGTCATTAATATCTTTCAGGGAGTAGTAAAATTGTTTGCATACCTTTCCATGAAAAAATCGCTTACAGCACCTGTAACGTCCTGGTTACTTTCATAACCTCCGTTCCCTGATGGAGGGAACGAGACATTGTGTCGATGTAATGACACTAGGGGTCACTCTTGGGAGCCCCAAACACCTCTGCTTTTTTTAAAAAAGGCCAATGAGAATTGGCGAGTGGAATTTGCATGCCACTCCTCCGGACATACAGGTATAAAAGGAGCTGGTATGCAACCACTCATTCAGGTTTTGTGCTGAGGAGCCGAGACCAGGTCCCGGCCATTTCAGCGGGTAGTTCAGCATTGTGGCAAGAGGGACACAACGTCTCGTTCCCTCCATCAGGGAATGGAGGTTACGAAAGTAACCAGGACTTTCCCTATCTGTCACTCACTCGACGTTTTGTCGATGTAGTGACACTAGGGGTCCCTATACAAAACGCCACAACTATCTGAACTGTGTTACATGAACTGGTGGTGTGTGACGGGCAGAGCGCTGTGTGCCTCATAGTCAGCACACCAGGCCGTCACGTAACCTCCCCCAACTCTCTTTTCTCCCCAAAAAGTGTGGAATTTGTTAACCGACTGGGAGTCATAAGTGTCTGCATCAGGGGATGTCCCTCCCAAGGGGAAGACACCACGGAGACCACACCCCGCCCCAAAAGGGGGGGGGGTATTTTGAGTGGAATACGTCACATGGTCTTACCAAGTCTTGTTGGAAGTATGTCATGTGGAGAGGTCCCATGGTATGTCCTACCCGAAGGATGAGGAGTTTCTACAGAGCATGGCGACCGAGGGCAGAGGGGCCTAGGACAACACCAAGGCTGGGTCTGCCTCCTCCTGGGGAAGCGCTTGCAGGTTCACCACTTGATCCCTAAAAGGGGTCGTGGGAACCTTGGGCACATAGCCCGGTCGGGGTCTCAGGATCACGTGAGAGTAACCCGGACCGAACTCCAGGCACGATTCGCTGACAGAGAACGCCTGCATGTCCCCTACCCTTTTGATGGAAGTGAGTGCAGTCAGGAGGGCAGTCTTCAAAGAGAGTGCCTTAAGCTCAGCTGACACCAAGGGCTCAAAGGGAGCTCCCTGTAGACCCTGAAGGACTACAGAGAGGTCCCACAAGGGGACGAGGCATGGTCTGGAGGGATTCAACCTCCTAGCGCCTCTCAGGAACCTGATGATCAAGTCGTGCTTCCCCAAATAATTACCATCTACTGCATCGTGATGAGCTGAAATAGTGGCTGCATACACCTTCAGGGTGGAGGGGGACAGCCGCCCCTCCAGCCTCTCCTGCAGGAAGAAAGCACCGATCCGACTGCGCATCTCTGGGGGTCTTCGGGTCGGGAAGAACACCACTTAGCGAACAGACGCCACTTCAAGGCATACAGGTGCCTCGTAGAGGGCGCCCTAGCCTGAGTGATCGTGTCTACCACCGCTGGTGGTAGGCCACTTAGGTCTTCTGTGCCCCGTCCAAGGGCCAGATGTGGAGATTCCAGAGGTCTGGTTGCGGGTGCCAGATGGTGCCCCGTCCCTGAGAAAGAATGTCCTTCCTCAGGGGAATTCGCCAGGGGGGGCTGTTGCGAGGAGCGTGAGATCCGAGATCCATGTCTGGGTGGGCCAGTAGGGTGCTACTAGGATGATCTGCTCCTCGTCCTCCCTGACCTTGCACAGGGTCTGTGCAAGTAGGCTCACTGGGGGAAACGTGTATTTGCATAGTCCAGGGGCCAGCTGTGTGCCAGCACATCTATACCGAGAGGTGCCTTGGTCAGGGCGTACCAAAGCGGGCAGTGGGAGGATTTCCGGGAAGCAAACAGGTCTATCTGTGCTCGACCGAATCGACTCCAAATCAGCTGGAACACCTGAGGGTGGAGTCTCCACTCTCCCCTGAGGGTAACCTGATGTGACAGCACGTCCGCTGTGGTGTTGAAGTCACCTGGGATGTGAGTAGCTCATAGTGACTTGAGGCACTGTTGACTCCAGAGGAGGAGACGGTGGGCGAGTTGTGACATGCAACGGGTGCGTAGACCGCCTTGACAGTTGATGTACGCTTCCGTCGCTGTGTTGTCTGTCCAGACCAACACGTGCTTGCCCTGGATCAACGGCCGGAACTTCCGCAAGGCGAGCACTACTGCCAACAACTCTAGGCAGTTGATGTGCCAACGCAGCCGCGGGCCAGTCCAGGAGCCGGCGGCTGTGTGCCCATTGCATACGGCGCCCCAGCCCGTCTTGGAGGCGTCTGTTGTAACCACAACGCGCCTGGAGACCTGCTCTAGGGGAACCCCTGCCTGTAGAAATGCAAGGTCGGTCCAAGGACTGAAGAGGCGGTGACAGATCGGCGTGATGGCCACCCGATGTGTCCCGCGGCGCCATGCCCATCTCGGGACTCGAGTCTGAAGCCAGTGCTGAAGTGGTCTTATATGCATCAACCCGAGTGGTGTGGCCACCGCTAAGGATGCCATATGCCCCAGGAGCCTCTGGAATTTTCAGTGGAAATGCTGTCCTCCGTCTGAACGCCTTCAGACAGTTCAGCACCGACTGCGCGCTCTCGTTCATGGGGCGTGCTGTCATCGAGTCCAACTCCAAACCGAGAAAAGAAATGCTCTGAACTGGGAAGAGCTTGCTCTTTTCCCAGTTGACCCAAAGCCCCAGTCGGCTGAGGTGCCGGAGCACGAGGTCCCTGTGTGCGCACAGCAACTCCCGAGAGTGAGCTAGGATTAGCCAGTCGTCGAGATGGTTGAGGATGCGGATGCCCTCTTCCCTTAGCGGGGCAAGGGCTGCCTCTGCGACCTTCGTGAAGATGCGAGAGGACAGGCCGAAGGGGAGGACCTTGTACTGGTACTGTACTGGACCTTGTACTGGCCTTCGAAGGCAATCCGCAGGAAGGGTCTGTGTCGAGGTAAGACCGAGATGTGGAAGTATGCGTCCTTCAGGTCTACTGCTGCGAGCCAATTTTGATGCCAGACGCTTGCTAGAGTGCATTTTTGCCTCAGCATCTTGAACGGGAGTCTGTGCAAAGCCCGGTTTCACTACTCGCAGGTCCAGGATTGGTCGCAACCCACCACCTTTCTTTGGTATGATGAAGTAAGGGCTGTAGAACCCTTTCTTCATCTCGGCTGGAGGGACAGGCTGTATCGCACCCTTGCACAGAAGGGTAGCTATCTCCGCACGCAAGGTAGCAGCTTTCTCGCCCTTCACCGAGGTGAAGCGGACGCCACTGAACCTGGATGGGCGCCTGGCAAACTGAATCGCATAGCCGAGTTGGACAGTCCGGGTCAGCCATCATGACGGGTTGGAAAGCGTGAGCCACGCGCCAAAACTCCAGGCTAGGGGGACCAAGAGAATGATCACGTCGGACATATCAGCGGGTGGGGCCTCATGAATCCTTCCTCGGGTTCTTAGTGGCCGGCCGTGAGACGGGTGGAACTGTGCCTTGTTAGCCTCTCGCATCTCAACCAAGTTGAGCCAAATGTGGTGCTCCTGGACCACCAGGGTGGACATCGCCTGCCCAAGAGACCGCACCGTGACCTTCGTCGCTCGGAGAGCGAGGTCAGTCGCCTAGCGCAGTTCCTGCATCAATCCCGGGTCAGAACTACCCTCGTGCAGTTCTTTTAGCGCCTTGACTTGGTGTACTTGCAGGAGAGCCATGGCATGCAGGGTGGAGGCGGCTTGTCCAGCGGCACTGTAGGCCTTAGCCGTCAGGGACGATGTAAACCTACAGGCCATGGACGGGAGCTTCGGGCGCCAGCACCAGGTGGCGGCGCTCTGCGGACACAATTGCACCGCGAACACCTTATCCACCTGGGGGATCACCGAATACCTCCTGACCGCTCCACCATCAAGGATAGCGAGAGCGGGGGAGCTGAAAGACCGGGACCGGGCAGTAAAAGTGCCTCCCACGATCTTGTCAGCTCCTCATGCACTTCCAGGAAGAAAGGAATGGGGGCGGGGCATGGGCGTGGGCAGCACCCCGAGCCCAGGAACCAATAGTCGAACCGCGAAGGTTCCACTCTAGCCCAACGCTCGTGGCCGCCCGGGAAAGCATGTCCGTCATTTCTGCGTCAGCCTGGGACTGGGGACCATTCCTGAAGGAGGAAGCTCAGTCGAAGCCTCTACGTCTGACTGGACGAGCCCGCTCTCCGATGCTGCGCTCGATAACTCGTCTTCTTCCCGGGCTCCAAACAAGAGGTCGAACTCGCCCTGAGACGAGCCGGCGATCTCATCCGTGCGCCCGACCGGGGCAAGCGAGTGTGCTGGGGAATGGGAGGGCCATGGGGGGATACCCGGCAGAGGTGGTCCCATTGATGTCCCCAAATCGCCCCCAGTGCTAACCGGCATGGCCTCATACCCGTAGGTAGAAGGACCAAGGCGGGGAGCCGCTGGGGTGGCTTGCTTTCTTACGAATGCAAGCCGCGACCGCAACGTTGCCATGGTCATCTTCTCGCAATGAGGACAAGACCCATCCACGAACGATGTCTCCACATGGGCAGTGCCCAGACATGTAAGACAGCGATCGTGGCTGTCAGAAGTGGAGAGATAACGACCGCAACCAGGAATAACACACAAACGGAAAGGCATCTTTAAAAAGATGTTCCGTGTGTGCCGCTCTTTTAGAAAGAAAATATACTCTTTTAGAATATACTCTTTTTGTTGTTCTGCCGAAGTGCCCATGGGCGTTCTTTGCACTCCACGGGTGCAGAGGGGGAGAAACCGCTGAAATGCTCCATAGAATCCAGCAGATGAGGTGAATGAACTTCCATGAGGTGTTTGGGGCTCCCAAGAGTGACCCGTAGTGTCACTACATCGACACAACGTCGAGTAGTGACAGATAGGGAACTAATGTTAACGAATATTACCTTATTGAAAAGTTTTACCGATACACATATAATGAAATGACATTCAACATTTTTAAGTGTAGCTTAAGTGTCCAAATATTTTTGGGGTCACTGTCTGTATTAAAGGGCTGTAATGTTTTAATTCTGTCATTATTAGAACAGTGATAAAACACTCTTCTCTCTCTCTCTCTCTCTCTCTCTCTCTCTCTCTCTCTCTCTCTCTCTCTCTCTCTCTGTGTTCTGCTCCAGTTAAGTGTGAAGGTAGCTAACGTCCCAAACCTCTCTGCGGGAGTAACGTGTGTGTTTGAAGAGCTAACAGAGAGTCCAGGTGAAGTGTTGGCCAAAGGACAAATCCTCTGTATGTCCCCATCTCTACGTGACATTCCATCTGTCACCCAGGGTTACGGTAAGAGACAATAAATGCATCACAAACAGTCATTTAAAGATAAAGTCCAGACTAACAGAATATTCTGCTAGAAGTAATGTAGGGTGGAACTTGGGCGGGTTTTAGCCATTGAGATTTAATTGGATATTCAAAAGGGGGCTATGATATTTAATATTATTTTTTTTATTTTAAAGGAATTGTTCACCCATAAATTAAAATTCTGCAATGTTTTACCCTCATGTCGTTCCAAATCTAATAT
Organism: Myxocyprinus asiaticus; assembly: GCF_019703515.2. Taxonomy (NCBI): domain Eukaryota; kingdom Metazoa; phylum Chordata; class Actinopteri; order Cypriniformes; family Catostomidae; genus Myxocyprinus; species Myxocyprinus asiaticus. The sequence goes on along the minus strand of NC_059367.1, from coordinate 7,290,371 downwards.
TACTTACTGTCTTTCTTGGAACACGAGGAGAAATTTTATAGAATGTTGAATATAATGAAATTGATTGGAGACTGAGGCTGTCATTCTGCCTGCCATTTCCTTTTGTAGTCCACAGAACAAAGAAAGTCATACGGGTTTGGAACCATGTCAGAGTGAGTGAGTAAATAATGCCAGAATTTTAATTTTTGGGTGAATTGTCTCTAATGTTATTACCTCTCTTGATTGACTGCTTAGTGCCAACACTAATGAGTTCTTGAATCATCATAATGTCAAATAGCTAATATTATAAATAATTTAAGGCTAGGATGGGTTCCCCTGCTGAGATTGGGTTCTTCCTAATGTTTCTGTTCAATTTAGCCTTTTTCATTTTAGAGTATTTTTTTCCATGGCACTGTTGGTTTTAGACCTAGTCACATTAGACACAAACTAAAACAAGGCTGTGAGTGACTGGCATAGAGTTTGTTCAGTATGTCATATTGTCTTAAAGTCGCAAATGAAAACAAAGCTATGTGACGGTCCGCAACGGCTTGAGGCTGTCTACACTGGACACTTCTACACGAATGTTCTAAACCATTTATTTGTGTTGTTGGCAGTAGTAGCGCCTGCATGTGCAGCTCAAAATGAAACGGGACACCCGTTTACTGTCGTGCCGCAGCGAACCCTTCCAGTGTAGACATCATCATTGATTATAATGGGGTTCTATTGCTTTTGATGCGATGTCTACACATCACAGGGTGTCACAGCCTTGTTTTCATTTGCTTCAAATTAAAAATATGCTGCATACTCTGACTAATGTCTGCTAAGGCACTCTTCTTTTTAAAGCTGCTTTGGAACAATTTGCACTATAAAAATACAATTTTATTATTATTTCCCTCCATTTCGTTCTGGTATTACTTCTTTTGTGATGACTGATAATTACATTAATCATCTTCTAAGCTCCTAAAGCTTTGGGGCTTACTTTATTTTCCTTTTATTTTCCTCTTTTTAAGGTGCTGTAAGAATACAAATCCACTAATGGTAACTTTTAGACTCTGGAAGCCTGGTATTCCCATTAATAACAATTATTGCATGTCCAAATGGAAATATTATGTCAATTATGGTGAAGTGAGGCCCACAAGTATAATTTGATGGGCAGAGATCGAGTCATTATGGAACGCAAAAGGGTTGCTGAGTTTGAAACGTAAGTGCATTTCACTCACAGATGGAAAAAGTGGATAAATGATCTTGCAATCAAATATATTAGAAAAAATGAACATTACTGAGTATATGTGCAGAGAGGACTACAATCACTGCTCTGCCTGCATTAGAACATCAGTGAGAGATGGGTTCAAACTAACCTCATTTCTCGTGCATTTTCACTCTCTTTCACTTCATTACTGTCTCTTTTGCTTCTTTCACAGGCGATAAACGGGTTGTGAAGCTCTCTCTGAAGTCCAAAGAGACGGGCCTCAAATTCATCACCACTGATTTCATCTTCTACAACTGCAGCGTCTTGCAATCGTAAGTGTGACGGTCAAAAGTGTCTCTTAGACGTGTGAAACTTCTAACAGTGTTTGATTGGATTCACAGTCATTGAACTGGTTGCTCAAGGATTCCTCCACTGCCAACGCTATCTACTTTGTCAGCATTTTTACACTTTTTCCGAATTGATTCAGCACTTTTCGTCCATCCTAACGTCCTTGCTCTTAAAACAGCTAACACAGCTGCTGAAATTCTGAATGTTTTAGCCAAACTAATAGTAATCTTATTGAAGAAGAGTCAGTTTGCTAAAGTGAGTGCCAAAAAAGTGTACAGGGATGATTGAAACCAAAGGGGCCGTTTACAAGGAACATATATTTTGACCGTCTGTGCTGTTTTTAAATAGTTTTTCCTGCGTAAACATGGAAATCAAGCAAAACTCTATTTGGATTACTTCTGATGGAGAGAGAGATAAAGTAAAGAGACTGGATCAAACACAAATTTTACAATCAGCTTCTCCTGGTCCATTTTTGATTTTAATATATTTGGGCAAACAATGAGTCCAATACGTTTTTAAAACATTTTCATCCAGAGGTATTTGGCTTTGCAGTAACATTTAAAGTCTTTAAAATAAAATATAGAAATAGAGTAGAAACCAGCCTAACATTCTGCATTAATCATAATTTCGTCCAAAACAACACTCTTAAGTTCCCACACACAGAGGAAAAAAGTTATGGCTCTGGCTGTGGTCAGTAAATGAGTTTCATCACTCTAGCAGTGTTAGCGCTGGTGTTTAATTGCTTTGCGGTCCAGCCGTGGCGTGCTCGTATAAAATTATATGCATGGATCGAGACAGAGGTTTGGGATATATTTGAGCTCCATTGTCTGGTTCCATTTCCACCCGCACACTCCAGCTCTATTCAAAAACCTAGTGAGCTGCCTTGCTGCCTACTGCCTACATAGACAACTACATTCTAATGACGTATCATAACTGTCATGAAACCTCATAAGTGACTGTTTTGTAACAACCTATATAGGCAGCAACCTCGTGTGCCACACAAATAGCACTCCGCACTGGAGACTCAACTAGAGGGAGGGGGTACGGGAAGGGTGTTGCTCCCTTAGATTTGCCTTGTGCCCCCTCAGAAACTTCTGAGGCCCTGCCCGAACTGACAGCAAAATGATCAATGTTCCGTTGTGAATATGCAAGTTTCTGTAAAAACACACTATACGCGATCCTAATGTCCTAAATGTCCTAAACTGACTAGAACGGAAAATAACAGTGTCTAAAGCATGAAGAATTCAAAATACAGTAGGCTAATTTCTAAAGAGAAGCTAATACTTCAGTATATTACTTATATGCTAACATTTTAGGAGGTCAGGTTTTTGACAAAAATCACAGTTTATACTATCTTTTATATGTTTGATGCAATAAAGTTTAAAGTGTAAATTGAAACAATGTTTATACATTTCTTTTAATGTTTGAATAGTTTATTAAAGTTTGGTCTGTTATATTTTTACACTTTGTGTACTAAAGATGCAACTAAAAGATATTATTTTTGTTGACTAAAATTTTCATTTTAGTCAGAGTAAAACTGACTAAAAATAATGAATATGACATGACGAAATATTGACTAATTTTAAAGGACATTTTCATCAAAAAACTATGACTAAAACAAAAAACAGTGTAAAAATGAACACTGCAAGTGCCCCACCAAAGGCTGCATCCTAGTACCAGCCCTGCACTGAACTATTTTAATTTGTACTTTTCAGTATTGAATGCACTATTAGTTTATTTATTATTTATTATTTAATATGAGTTTATTCTCAGACCTTGTTGCTACCTTGATAATTTTAGAATTGTCTTCACCAATAATGCATGCAATGCTGCTTTAGAAACTGGCCAAAAATAAGGTAACTTAAGGCTAATTTATACTTTGAGCGAACAGGTTTCTTTGAGTTCATCTAAAAATTGTGACGTTTTTTGTTTTCTTCTGCTAAGTGTTCTTTTGGTGATATTTCTCCTGTATACGCACGTCCCTGGAATTCTTGATCTAGGAGAACTCTGCTAGTTGAGCAGTGTTGATGATCAGTTAAAATATATAGTGGGCGTGGTTTGGACGTGGCATTTTTTGTTTGCAATCACCCGTGCAAGCTTAGGAAATTGTAGCTTGCTAGCTAGCTGGCTAGTTCGCTAGCTAGCTGAAGAACCTAGTAACCTAGCTTTAAAAGTTAGTAACATTAATGCTTGCTAGGTTACTAATTTAATGTTATGGAAGCCCTCTGAAGTTGTTTAAATGTACACTTTTTTAATATGTTGAACAAATTTTAACATTTTGGATTCTTCCACATAAACAAAGACTTTATTCACCTTATGTGCTTTAGTTTGTTCAGGAGAATAAAGTTTGGCTTCTTCCATTGTATAAATTAGACTAGAGGAGGCAGCATAATTAAGCTTCCATGCCTATGATATCTTAAATTACTGCCTTCGTGTGCAGCTTGCAAGGTTTTGGAACAGAGCACCCCATTCTCTATATATTCATGTTCATTTGCACTTCAGTCCCTGTAGAGTCAATGCAGTGGGTGGAGACATGTCTGTATATCCCAGAGGCCATGAGCCCTCTCATTTATTTCCATCACCGCTCCTCCATTCAGTTGAACGTTTACATCATTTAACCCAGTCAGCGAGCACAATTGACATTGTTAGCACCTCCTTTGTTTTTCTGACCCATTTCAGTGGCTCCAGTTGTGAGTTGCATCAAAGCAGAAGGGAAATGAGAATTAGTTTATCGAAGGAAAGAAAACCAAAACAAAACAGGGTCAAAGTATGGCGATAACTGTAGAACGGATGTGCAAAACTACATATTTTCAAAATCTAGGTGTTTACATAAGATACTGTTCGTTCTTGTGTTCAAAGGCACTCTGTCATAGAACAGAAAGCTGGACTATTTTTAACTTGATACAGCATATTAAAAACGCAACAAATGAGTTAGGGTGCTTAAAGAGCTGTGCGAAACACAACACACAAAAAGATTTCTGTCTAAATGTTTTTGGATGTTGCGGTGGTGCTTTGAAGGAGATGAATTTCTAAAATGCAACATTTCTGAGAGGATTTTACCGCACTGACTGAGTAATAGCAACATGCTACTTAAAGCATCATCTCTAAAAAAAAAATTATTTTTTTTTAAATAAGAAAAAAATCAAGGTAAACTACTCGACCTCATCAGTTATTTGGTAATTGACCAACTCGTCAACTAGCTGATCATTGTGGCCCATCCCTTAACTGGAGAAAGCCGCCAAATGACACAATTCGCACATTAGTACGCAGGAAAATCATCTTATTGGCTGATTCACAAAAACACATTTGTACACACTCAACATGGTGTGTATGTGTGCATATACCAGGCACCGGGCTGATCCACCGTGCTGGGATCGGCAGTTGCCATGGCAACCCGTGGCCGAGCGAGGCCTGTTTCCTTGCCAGCACGGCCTAGAGCCTGTGCCAGATTTCCTGTTTTCACAAAAGCCCTGTGGGAACGTTTAGCCTTGCAATTGTTTTCGCCTCTGGTGAAGCAGTGGACATTACTCTCTCGCCCTCGTCCTTCTGCTTCCATCTTTATTTTTTTCACAATTTCTTGGCCACCCAGGCCTAGGGACCCCTTCCCAGCCACCTCTTAACCTCATCTTCCCTGGTGAGATAATGACCACCTGTGAAACAGGAGCTAGAGAAGCAGATCTGTGAAAGGGGATAGGGTTTAACTGTTCGAATGTAGTGGTTCGTTGCTATTTAAAACATCTTCGCTTGGAAATCCTTAGTGCATTTAAGGTTATTTTTAATGAGAACGCTTATGGAAAGCTTTTGAAATTGAGTTTATTCCATTTCATCTTCCCATTAATCTTTTTGTGAGGAGTTCCTTGAAACTTTATCCTAGTTAGTTTTGGCTCTGAATGTGGGCATTTATTAAACATGTGACACTGTTTTGTGTTTTACCCAGAAGTGCTTATCAAAGGTGTCCTCTTTCAACCATTTTTACTGGGTGGATTTCAAGCAGGACTCCTCAGTTTTTACCCTTTAATAATTCAATATGGAATGATGTCTGTAACCCATTTTACTTCTATAATCTGATGTATTTCAGAGCTAGGTTATTATTATAGTATAGAATATAGAATTTGTTTTTTATTTATTTTATTAATTTGTCTGCTTTATTTTTTTGTTGTTGTTAGTTTTTACTCTGTTAATGTTAATTTGATTCTTTTTCAGTGTTGCCAGTGTTTAATTGTTTAAGTTTAGTGTTTTTAAATCAGTTTTTGAATATATTTATTTTTTGCATTTTTTGCATTTTCTTGTTTATTTTTTTTTTATCCTTATTTTTCAGTATTTTATTTTATTATTATTATTATTTATTTATTTTATTTTTTGACTGACCAAGTTAATTTTTTTAACCGATCATTTGATATTTATCATAATCATAATTGATCATACCACAATGATATTTGACTATGATTTGCAAATAACATCTAATATTTTCAGTGTTGTGTAGTGGCAGCATTTTCATCTTTAATGAAGGCAAAATTGGCTATGTTATTAAATGTTTAACATTTTGAAATAGCTTACTTTGTAACAAAAACTAATAAAAAAAATTCATTTTTGGTCATTTTTTCCCTTAAATTTTAGTTTTGGAGTCATGAAATTCTATATTAATTTAGTTTGTTTTTCCAATCATGTTTTGTTTTTGTTTTTCAATTATCAATTGAATTATTTTTTTTTAGTTTTTGTTTTCATTAACAATAAATATGAAACATTAACACTGTTTCAGAGTGAAACAGGATATTCAATGAAAAAAAAAAAAAAAAATGATTGGATTGTGAAAAGTGCTTGTTCCATACAAGAATGCAGCCCTAACCAAATGTGGGTTGGAAAATAAGAGGGATTGGTGACCACAGTGGAAAAAGAAAGTTGCTTCAGAGGTGGAGCAAGTTGTTATTGCTTATTTTTGTTTATTTATTTATTTTATTTTAATTTTTTTGATGAAAGATTTAATTGACAAACTTTTTTGTTTTTATAACATGCACTGAATAATGCAAAAGACCATAAACGTGCATGAAGAAATTAAATAGTCAATTTTGATTTCTTGTAGACTGTAATATTAAAGCTCATGTCTTGTTTCCGTTTGCCTGAGCTAAAAGTCCAGAGCAGTCTCGCCACACAGTCAATGATGTTAAAATACTCACTTCATCAGAGTGTCACCATTTGGCCGTGCTGTGTTTTCAGCCCACGCTCAAATTAAAGCTGAGTGAATTGATAAGCCTTAAACCCCTGACACAGCATATTGCATATTTCAGGCAAGACTTGCAGATCCGTTTGCAGTATTTACAGCGCATTTCAGCAGCAGTGGAGCACTGAGCCTTCCTCCATCAGCTCTAATTTGCATCTTTACCTTACAGCGCATTAAAAAATGCACACATGCATGCCTTACAGCTGGATATTAAATTTAATGCCACCTTTTAACTGAGTTTAACTTCTGAGGTAAAATGCATCCATACAGAAAGAAATATAAAGAAACCACATTTTTATATTTTAAATCAGTGGTTCTCAACTGGTTTGTTGCAAACCAAAAATGGGTCGCAGGTCTGTTCTGATAGGGTCGTGGAAAACAATATTAAATTAAAATAGTAATATACAACTAACCATATAATTGTGCATAGTTAGGATAGCAAAATAAACAGGCTTATCAACCTATATCTTCTGTTGTGGTTGTCCAAAGATGTGTGTGCAATCAAAGTAATATTTTGACGCAAATGCATCTAGCACTTAGTAGAAGCTTACCAAATTAGTCCGAAGCAGAGAGGATAATATTAGACATATTAGATTACATTTTTTATTATTTAAAATTTATTATAAATATTGAAAATATTATTACTGAAAAGTCTTCAGAAATACAGAAAAATCATGGACATTTTTTTAGATTGAATAAACATTTTTCTAGATTTGCTCAGCTCTGAAATATTTTATCAGTTAGAAATTGCTCACTATTAAATTATATTTTAAAAATGGCCAAACAAGTAAAGGGCATTATTGAAATTTTTTGGACAAAATGTGTGGGAATCCTGTAACATTAGCACATTTTTAATGTTTGATTTTAAGGGCATTTTTGTATATTTTTGTACACTAAACAATTTTGGTGCTGTGTTGGGTCACCACTTAATATCCAATGTAAAATCCTGAAGCAAATCCAGTTAAGAATGTTTTAAATGGCCCATCATAATCTTTATACTGTGGAAGAAAAGTGTACTGTATAATTTTGCACTGAACAGAAAGGCTGCGAATGCTCACGGCAAATATCTAAGATGTTCCAAACGTGAGCAACAGAGGTCCAATTCTCCTCCCGCGGGCCTTGCAAGAGCGGCACGAGTGAAAGCGATTATACCAAGCGGTGCTCCTCCAGGTCTGGTGTGCCTAGACTGCTGAGTGCTCTCTGAAAGCATTTTGAACCATGCCACTGGGAGGAAGGACGTGATTAGTATGGGATATAGTGTGGTCTAGTGCACGTCCCTTCTACCGCGTGTCAACTGCCTTACAGACCAGAGAGCAGGGCGACGAGAGCCAGCATGACATGAAATAACTCAACCCAGCAGAAATGTTCGCAAACATTTTTGCATTTAAAAGATGGGATTTGTGACATATTGACCACTCAGATTTTCACGGCATCATCTTCATTCACACCATGAGAGTCTTCTAGAGTTTAAGTCTGACCTGGGGCTTGTTCAAGATGTTGCCAAGGACAAAGGTGTGATTTATAGGGAAATTATTCTAAAATATGAACGGAACTAATGACTCTACAAAGAGCCAAAATTTCAGTAGAGGACAGAGAGTTGAGGTCACTACTAAAGAGGTTCAATTCTCCTCCCGTGGCACGAATGAAAGTGATTATACCAAGCGGTACACCTCCAGGTCTGGTGTGCCTAGACTGTTGAGTGCTCTCTGAAGATGAGAGACAGCATGACATGAAATAACTCTACCCGGCAGAAATGTCCGCTAACGTTTTTGCGTTTATTTCCACAGTGTTTGCTCCATCTCTGGTAGCGCAGTTTGCCTTTCGTCCTGCACTCAAGACCACAGGTGTCACAGGTTATGTTGCTGTACAAGACGTGACGGTTTAATTGGGAATGTCATTAAGGCCGCCATCTGAAAGGCTTTTTCAGTGTTGGGTTAATGACGAATTGAGAAGTGGCGTGAACGAGTTGGGTGTTTAATGGTCCTCAAGGATTAATTGTGTGTGTTGAAGAGAGAGGGGATTTGTGACATATTGACCACTCAGATTTTCACGGCAGCATCTTCATTCACACCATGAGAGTCTTCTAGAATTTAAGTCTGACCCGGGGCTTGCTCAAGATGTTGCCAAGGACAAAGACGTGATTTATAGGGAAATTATTCTAAATTATGAACGGAACTAATGACTCTACAAAGAGCCAAAAGTTCAGTCGAGGACAGAAAGTTGAGGTCACTACTAAAGATACCAACAGGTTCTAGTTTCTTCTAACTTTTGTTCATTACATAGCCATAAGCGTGCGAATAAAGTATGTGGATCATTCCATGTCAACTCAACTAGACTTTTTTTAAAAATTTAAAAAAAAAATTACTGGTGAAAGATAAATGATGACGAAAACCAAAATATGAATGGATCAATGCCATGGATGAATATTTACTGAGTAATCCATTATTTTGTATAGGGGGGTCAAAAGGTCAATTTTCGCCTATGATTTTGGAGCAAAACAACAGGTAAAAAATGTAACCTTAGCACAGAGTTTGGTAGGTCTGTTTCTAAAATAAGTTGACTTCAGCACTTCTTGCTGCCTTATATGCCAGTGGTGTAAGTACACATTTGGGGGTACGTTTGTGTTTTTCCAAAGTTGGAAAGTTTGTATCTTTAATTTTTTTCATCTAGGCATCTCTAGATGACATATACTGAATTTCTGAACTCCATACTGAACACCATTGGCATATAATGAACTCAACAGATTTTTGTTAATAAACCTACCTATCTCTGTGTAAAAATAAAATAATGATGTTGCCACCTTTCTAAGGTTATTCTTAGGAACTGTAGTTTTGCTCCAAAATTATAGGTGAAAATTGTAATTTTGATCCCCCTCTACAAAATAATGGATTACTCAGTAAATATTGATTCATGGTATTTAATATTTTGGCTTTCATCATCATTTATGTTTATATTTTTTCAGAAAAAGTATTAACATAATCCAAAATTAGTAGCTAGGGAAAATTGGTTGATTTGACATGGAATAACCAATGTTCATGCCAAAAGTATTTAGAAACCCCCTTCTAATTAATTGGTTATTTCAGTGAAGACAACTTTTAATAGCATATTAAAGATTTTGACTTGTAAGCAGCAGTGTTTGGTGTAATCCTATTACAAAGTAATTATTTACTGTAATCTAATTACTTTAAGTCAGAAAGTAGTGTAATTCATTGCATTTTAAGTTCTTGTAATCAGATTACAGTTACTGACTTTTAATTACATTTAAGTACATTATAGGGTTATGCTTATTTCTAATATATTATTTATGTAGAATACATGAATTATGGCACAGAAATGTGAGGTGCCGAGTGTATGGCTTGTTTGTAACACTGAACAAGAAAGAAATATAGACATTATTTTGAATTTGTTGAGCATAAAAGTGTTTTAGAAAGTAACTTAAAATTAAAGTAATTAGTAATGTGATTACTTTTTCAGTGAAGTAATTGGTAAAGTAATCTTATTACAAATTTAGAGAAATAATTAGTAAGTGGTAGTGGATTACTATTTTTAAGTAATTTACCCAACACTTGTAAGCAGAAGGTTGTTGGTTCGATCCCCATATTGATCGATCAGTAGCCTAGTTTCCACTATCAGGTGAAATGAGGGCGTGCTAGTGCGTGCCAGGGCCAGTTGTGTTCCCACTGTCACTTTCAGGGCTTCATCGTGCCTCCTCAGGGCTTTCTCTGGGCCAACGGACAATGGCCTTTGGCCGGCCAATTACCCTTGGGCCAAACAAGGCCAACTGGGGATAAAGGCGGGGTCAGTGTCAAAGGCGGAGTTTTGCTGAACTTGTCGGGTTGTGTATCCAGCACACAACGGTACAGGTTCGGGAAAAATTTAAACATTGTGGGTACAGTACAAATCTGTTAAAATGCACAATGGACAAAGCAGTGACCAAAGAAAGAACTTTCCATGGTTCGAGATCATAGACGGTGTGCTGGGACATTGTGCCGCTGTTAGTGGAGAAACCATTAGGGACACCATGGCAGTTACAGTCGGTTATCAACACTAACTTATCTTGCTAGCTAGCTAATGTTTCGTCATCAGCGCAGTACACACGGACTGTCCATGTGCATCTCAGTTTATGTAGACATGCAGTCCCCATCTTTGCCCGTCATCTGCACATGCGCCTTCTGTTGACTGTACTAAAGAGTATCACAAAGCAGTCATAGTGTGCATAATGTCAACTCATCCATACGGGCTCGCCATTAAAAGAGTAAACTTTGCTGAGCACTTATGCTAAGGTGGAACGACACACGGAAAAAAAATATATGCTGGCCTTAACGTAATTGCCACCTGATCCAGTTGAATACAGTGGTGGAGTTGGAACTCCTATCAAACAACAGTAATCTCTGTTGATGTGAATGCCACCTAAGCCAGAGGTCTCCATTGGAGAGGTCTGATGACTTGTCATGTAACTATATTTTCTCCTCTGTAGGTGTTCGTCTTGTGTGAGCAGTCCTTTTCCATGCAACTGGTGTAAATATCGGCACATCTGCACCAATAACGTGGCTGAGTGTTCTTTCCAAGAGGGCCGAGTGAACAGCGCAGAGGTAAGAATCTATATGGACAACTTCACAAAACAAGCCTCTTCTAAATCTGAACTTGTAGCTATTCCAAGCTCTAGGGTTCAGTCTCAAGTATTCCAGTTGTAGAGTTACTATGTGGTATAATCAAATTCAGATGTTTTATGGCTTAATTTGACTCAGTGATTCACAGTGGCTCGGATGACTCAATAGAGGACATATTCAGATGCTCTAAATGGATCTCCTGTCCTTGGTTCCCTGCATTGCACCACAATATCCCTTAGAGGTTTGGCATTCTTTGAGTATGTAAGCTGCTATTCCCTAGTTCCTCAGAGGAACAGGAATTGAACAAAACAGAGAACTGTTTGTGTGTCCATTTTAAATCCACAAATGACTTTAAGACCCAACAAGCCCCTCAGGCTACAACGAACTCAGCCTGGTCAGCGGCCTTTGGACCTGGAGCTAAACTGGGTCTCTTTATATCTCACAACCTCCCATTTGTATCTGTCAATCATACAGTCAGTTCTTTCACTCAGAAGGAAGCACATTGTCTGTGGGAACACTGGGAACATTTTCACAAATGTCATTGTTTGTCTCATTTGACATGTTGAGCGAAGACATTTTCCCTCGACGTGTGTTTACACTGGACGATAAGAGGAAGAATTGTTGCAAATGTCACTCTGAATGAGAGAATAGAAATCCAGTTTTCACAAGCCATTATTTAGATGAAAATTGTTCTGCTCTCGCAATGGTTTGCATTCTTTCACAAAAAGTTTTGGTTTTCTTTGCAATAGTTTTGCGTTCTCTCACAGTTTTGGGTTTTCTCACAGTAAGTTTTGCATTCACTTGCAATAAGTTTTGCATTCCCTCGCAGTAGGTTTTGCATTACCTTTTGATACGTTTTTTGCGTTCCCTTGGAGTACGTTTAGCCTTCCTTTCCAATAGTTTTGCATTCTCTCACAGTTTTGCGTTCCCTCTGAGTACATTTTTCCTTCCTTTGCAATAGTTTTGCCTTCCTTTGCAATAGTTTTGCATTTTCTCACAAAGTTTTGCATTCCCTCGCAATAGTTTTGTATTCCCTAGCAATAAGTTTTGCGTTCCCTCAGAGTACATTTTTCATTCCTTTGCAATAGTTTTGCCTTCCTTTGCAAAAGTTTTGCGTTCCTTCACAATTATTTTGCATTCCTTCACAATAGTTTTGCATTCCCTCACAATAGTTTTGCATTCCCTCACAATAGTTTTGCATTCATTTTCAATAGTTTAGCATTTTCTCACAAAGTTTTCCGTTCCCTTGCAATAGTTTTGCGTTCCCTCGCAATAAAGTTTTGCATTCCTTTGCAGTAGTTTTTCATTCCTTTGTAATAGTTTTGCATTTTATCAAAAAGTTTTGCATTTCCTTGCAAAATTTTTGCGTTCCCTGGCAATAGTTTTGCATGTTCTCACAAAGTTTTGCATTCCCTCGCAATAGTTTTTCATTCCCTTTCAATAGTTTTGCATTCCCTCGCAATAGTTTGCATTCATTTTCAATAGTTTTGCAATTTCTAACACATTTTGCATTCCCTCACAATAAATTTTGCCTTCCCTTGCAATAGTTTTGCGATCCCTCTCAATAGTTTTGCATTCCCTCGCAATAGTTTTGCATTCCCTCGCAATAGGTTTTGCATTCGCTCACAATAGTTTTGTTTCCTTGCAATAGTTTTGCAATAATTTTCAATAGTTTTGCATTTTCTAACACATTTTGCATTCCCTTGCAATAGTTTTGCGTTCCCTCGCAATAAGTTTTTCGTTTGCTCGCAATAGTTTTGTGTTCCCTCACAATACATTTTGCGTTCCCATGCAGTACGTTTTGTGTTCCCTCGCAAAATGTTTTGCTTTCTCTTGCAATAAGTTTTGAATTCCCTTGCAAATATTTGCGTTCCCCCACAATTATTTTGGGTTTTCTCACAATAGCTTTATTAACCATGGTTTTACTACAGTAATCCTGATTCTTACCAAAGATTAATGATTGGTTAATGCAGTTTTAATAGAGTGAAACCATGGTTAATTTCAAAAGCATGGTATATGTACCACAAATTAACCATTGTGTTACTAAAGTAAAACTGTAGTAACCATTGCTTTTTTGGCAGAATGAATATGATTTTTAATTCAGTAGTTTTAATGTTCTCTAGTATTACTGTATTTTTACTACAAAAACCATGGTGAAAATATGGTAATTGTAGTAAAACCATATTACATTTTGTGGTTTGTGAAACCCTGTCTTCTCAGGGGCTCAGTAAAATACATTCACCAAAGCCGATTTCACTCAGAGTTTCTTGTTAATTTTATAACGCAACATTTCGTGCTGCAGTATAATGGATGAACGAGTGTTTTCAGGGTTTCCACGGCATAATTCCCTCCTGAATTTCAGGTGCTGATGCATAATGAGCCAAATAACTTGGCCAACTTTTTGCTGGTGCCTTTTGTTTGTGGTTACTGGTGTATGAAATGGACTCAAGTGTTTAATGTCTGGGTTGGTGTCATGTTTCCAGCCAAGATTCTGTTGTGGTGAGAGAAATAATAGTCTGGCCCTATCTCTGAATAGATTTACATCTTGCCCCCACCCCCCCCCCCCACCCTCCGTTTGCTTTTCATCTCCCTCGTTTCTGGTCTCAACACATTATTGCACACTTGACTGCGCTGCAGACCGCTGTCTTAAAAGGTTGAGAAGCTACTGCTGCCCCTCTTTCCAATGTCAGAGTTTTACTGCACCTGGTGACTGACGAATTAAAAGAAAACAGCATACGCGACTTTCCAGCTGCTTGGATATTTATATCTCGCTTTCGTTTCTTTGCATCATGATTAAAGAGCAATACCACAGCAACAGGGAATAAAGTGACCCAGCAAACCAAACGCTTTAGCTTAAATTGAGACGAAAAGCAGAAATGTATTGACATTGCATTAGATAACAATATATGAAACGAAGTCACCTCTGCAAAGAAATTATGCTCAGAAATGGTACTGACTTCAATTTCTGACTCATTTTTGTAATGGCTTTTAACCAGCTGGCCTCAAGGTGATTTTTAGTGGGTTTATGAAGTCAGTTCATCACATTAACTATTGACATGTCCCACTAGCATCTGGCAACCAAAAACATGGTGCCTAAAGTGCACTAATGCAATAAATAAGGGTCAGAAAAATTGAAGGGTCATTTAAAGCTAAATTACAAGCTTTAGTGCAAGAAGCCTTGGCTAACATTATACTGTAATTGTATGTGGAGGGGGGTGGGGTGGGAATATGTGGATATGACCATGTTAAAACAGCTACATGCATCTCTAATCACGTATTCATATTTCATTTGCACAATGCCATCCCACCATTATGCAGCACAAGCTGCAAGGCAACTAAGTGTTTGCATGTTTATAATTTTGATATTTTGTTTTTTTCAATTAGAGAAATGATTAACTAACGGAGACACAGCTCAGAGAAAAGGAGGTTAATTGGATCTGTAATCGGGCCATGTAAATAATAAGGCTTAATGATAGCCAGATGAAAGATTGAAAATAATTTGATATATGATTTGAACTTTATATAAACACAACAGCGCAGACACCCATACAATTAACACCTGCCTAATTTCAGCTAGAAAGATACGCAAACAAAAGAGGAGCTAAAGAGAAAAAAATTCATCCAGTCTTTCACCGCAGAAGGGGGTTGAATTCACGCACTCCTCGTCTTTTGGTGCATTTTAATTTTTCACTTAACTGCACATCAAAGAGATTCTGTATCAGTGCTTATCAGAGGCAACCAGCAGCATTGAGATATGCACATCTCTCTCTCTCTCTCTTTCTCTCTCTCTCTCTCTCTCTCTCTCTGTGTCTTTCTCTCTGTCTTCCCCTCCAGCATTCGGCCTGACAATCTTCTTATCACCCCCTCCCCCTTTTTGCTCTTGTTTCGAGAAAAGAGTTAGTCAGCGAAAAGTGGTGAGTCACTCATTGTTGATACTGGAGGGCAGAGTGGTGGAATAGCAAGCCAACAGATCCTCTGCACGCTTATAACAGAGTGACAGCATATAAAAACCCACATACACGCTCAGACCAACTCGTCAACGGCGTGTCCGTGAAAAGAGATGGTGATGTTTGTTTCTCGCAAATTCATACACTCTAATCACTGCTCATAAGAAACGTTTACTTGTTTGTGTGCAAATATCTTGCTGCTTATGACCTGCATAGGGAGCTACCTTCTAAGCAGCATCCTAAGAGAAGTGAACCTCATAAGTTCCCTGCGTATTACACAGTCAGCGCTCCTGACATGACAGTAGATAAAGTTTGACATTAGCATGTCGCTATGCTAACAATGTGATACTCTAAGCTACAAAATACATACATTTTGGATAAAATAATCCATATTTTGACTTGATAATAGATAAAGTTTGATGTTAGCATGTCACTTTGCAAACATCGTGATACTCTAAGATAAAAAATACATATATTTTGGATAAAATAATCCGTTTTTAGACTTGACGTTAGATAAATTGTGATGTTAGCATGTTGCTATGCTAACAATGTGATACTGTAATCATACATGAATTTTGGATAAAATAATCCAAATTTATACTTGACAATAAAGTTTGATGTTAGCATGGTGCTATGCTAACAATGTGATACTCTGTAGCATAAAAATACATACATTTTGGATAAAATAATCCATATTTAGACAAGGCAAGAGATGGTTTGACGTTAACAGGTGGTTATGTTAACAATGTGATACATAGTGATACAAGAGTCCATATTTAGATTGAACAATTTTTTGAATAAAATATAACTATATTTACAATACATTGCATATTTATAATATATAATAGGCTATTTTTACCCAGATAGATATCTGTTATAGATCTTTTCATCTGGAAAGCATCGCATTCTAATTAACTTCTGCTAAACATCTTAAAAAGATCCGATTTACAAACATTCCAAATCATAAACGTCTCAAAGACATGAATGTCTTTTTGACATCCGAGAAGAAACGTCTTATAGACATATTGCCATAGAATTTGTCAAGTTATCTAGAAGGCAGCATAATTATCCTAGGAACAGAGCTAATCACACATTCGTGTCCATTGTCATTTCGGGATTTTCATGCCCGGTTTGGACCAGATGCAAATAAAGAACGAGCTCACTGTCATTTGTTGTAAGAATACTTTGCTGGAGGGCCAAAATCCATGTTGACGTGGGCCGATAGCATGTGTGGGCTTTTTTTACTGATTACCACACTGGCTTATTTTTACATTCACAATGCACTGCCGTTTTTTTTTCTCTGATCAGTGTGTGAGTCAGTGATACAGGCCCTTAAGCTGATGGCAGTGTGTGTGTAAGAGAGTGAGCTCAGTGGAGTGTATCTTCACCCAGTGCAAGCTCTGCCCCAGTGTCTTGGCCCAGGCTTTGAGAGGTGCTTCAAAAGCAGACATAAAAACACTCTTCACACTGTAAACAGGGTGAGTGTGATGGGGTCTCTCCAGCTCCCAGCAGCACTCCAGTGCCATGGGCGTAATCCACTGAACAGCAGCCTGCTGTCTCTCGCTCTCTCACGCTTTCTCTTTCGTCTCTCCATTGCAGTGTTTTCCGAGAGGGGTATTGCTGCATCTGTTTGAAGGTTCTCCAAAGCCCTATTGTTTAGGAACCTTCCGCTGCAAGCTTGGCCTCGAAATTGTTAAAAACCTCTTTTATGTTAGTGTCAGAGGAATTATCATGTATTTCAACAAAAATAAAGATGTAAGCTACTGATTTCAACCTGAAATAATAATAATAAAAAAATTACTTTATGCAGAATTCTGATTTAAATCATTTTCGTAAACTGAAATTAAACTATTGATTTAAAAAAATTTCATAAATAGATAATCGACTAATGTAATGATTATTAGAGCGATTATTCGACTATTCTGGTGATTATTGCAACAATTAATCATTAGCCTTTAACCGACTATTCAGCTTGTGCCCCTAGATAAAAGGTTGTATTAAACGTGCTTACTAACAATAAAGAGTCACATCTACTCTTTACTAACACCACCTGAATCCTGTCACCAAGACAAATTCCTTGTATGTGTAAGCATACTTGGCAATAAAGCTCATTCTGATTCTGATTCTGATTCTGAAGAGGACAAAATCATGTTTTAAAAAGACCTCTAAATGACATTCACTGAATTAAAGGAAAAAATACTTCAAATACTTCGAAAAAATAAGTCTAAATATCTTATATGCTGCTTCTCAAGTGAATGCATCTTTTTTTTTTTTAAGGATTAAGATTTTAGATATTTTAAAATATTTGAATTTTTATTATATTCAACATTCTCAGATAACACATTTTTCTTCTGCCTTATAGCTCCTAAAGTAAATGTATGTTGTTTTAAAAGAGTTTTAGATATTTATATTGGTAAACAAGTCAAAACAAAAACAAATCAAAAACGTATTTTGTTCTCTCACCTTTCTGTTCACTTCAATCCATCTGTAACTCACAAAAAACAAACTCTTCTTAATAAAGCTGCATATTGCTGATTTTCTTTACGATTAGAAACACACAGTGATATTATGATTCAGTACGTCTCGAGCCATCACGTAATAATCTAGCTGCATTAAGCGCACGTGAGAGACGAGCGTCTCTGCGCGAGAGAGCACATCAGCCGGGATGCAGTTACAATCTCTCCCCCTTACATAGGTCCGGCTCCACTTTATTTCACAACGAAAGTGCTTGTGTATTTACTTATTTTGTATTTTTGTATTATTCCCTCATACTGTGCGATCTACATCACCTGAAGCTGTTTGGAAAGTTTGGAGTGCATCTGGACTGTGAGCTGTCTTCTTCTCCTCAATCAGGCGTGAGCTGAAGTGCTCCTCTCGCGCGCCATCATTAGTTTCATTTGATCTCATGTTACATTAAATAAGATCAAACGACTATTTGACAGCAAAAAATTTTGTTGACAATTTTTTATTGTCAACATTGTCGATAATGTCGACTAATCGTTTCAGCCCTACTTTGTAACCTGTTATTAAATTATTGATTTAAAACATTTTCGTAAACTAAAATGAAATTGATGAAAACTACTGATTTAAAACATTTTTGTAACCTGCAATGAAATTGACACAAAGTACTATTTAAAACATCTCTGTAAACTCCTAGAACAATTGACAGACTCTAAAACATTTTATAACATGAAATTAAAGTATTGATTTAAACATTTTGTAAACTGAAATGTTACTGACATAAACTACTGATTAATTATAGTATTCAATTATAAACAAATGTATAGTATAAGTGTATAATATCTGCACCACTAGCTTCACCAAACAGAATTGTAAAAATAATGATTGTTTGGAATGATTGCTACATTCTCTCCATTTTACATTGGTTGGGCAATCTGATAATCCCACCCCAAACTCACACCATTGCTTCAAACAATATTGCTGTGTCAGTCTGGTCGGGGTGCTCAAACAAAACAGAGCAATGCGCAGAATTGTTTTCAGTTTTCAGGTGAATCAGCCTACGAATGGCTTACAAACAGTTGTCTCTTCATATTAAGCTGGCATAGAATAAAGTATTTTACTGAAAAATAGCACACTTAGTTTAAAAAAACTATTCTAACATTGGTCAATGACTGAAATTCTTACTGACGACATTTAAATTCCTTGTCTTTTTATGTACACATATATGTATATGTATATGTATATATATATATATATATATATACACACACACTGGCAGCCAAAAGTATGGAATAATTTACAGAGTTTGCTCTTATGGAAAGAAATTGGTACTTTTATTCACCAAAGTGGCATTCAGCTGATCACAAGGTATAGTCAGGACATTAATAACGTGAAAAATTACTATTACAATTAGAATTTTTTTTTTCAGAACTTCTTAAACTACTTCATTCTAGCTGTCAGTTTGTCCAGATACTCAGGTGACATTTCACCCCACACTTCCTGTAGCACTTGCCATAGATGTGGCTGTCTTGTCGGGCACTTCTCACACACCTTACAGTCTAGCTGATCCCACAAAACTCAGTGGGGTTAAGATCCATAACACTCTTTTCCAATTATCTGTTGTCCGATGTCTGTGTTTCTTTGCCCACTCTAACCTTTTCTTTTTGTTTTTCTGTTTCAAAAGTGGCTTTTTCTTTGCAGTTCTTCCCATAAGGCCTGCACCCCTGAGTCTTCTCTTTACTGTTGTACATGAAACTGGTGTTGAGCGGGTAGAATTCAATGAAGCTGTCAGCTGAGGACATGTGAGGCATCTATTTCTCAAACTAGAGACTCTGATGTACTTATCCTCTTGTTTAGTTGAACATCTGACCTTCCACATCTCTTTCTGTCCTTGTTAGAGCCAGTTGTCCTTTGTCTTTGAAGACTGTAGTGTACACCTTTGTGTGAAATCTTCAGTTTTTTGGCAATTTCAAGCATTGTATAGCCTTCAATCCTCAAAACAATGATTGACTGATGAGTTTCTAGAGAAAGCTGTTTATTTTTTGCCATTTGTGACCAAATATTGACCTTAAGACATGCCAGTCTATTGCATACTGTGGCAACTCAAAAACAAACACAAAGACAATGTTAAGCTTCATTTAACAAATCAAATAGCTTTCAGCAGTGTTTGATATAATAGCAAGTGATTTTCTAGGACCAAATTAGCAATTCAGCATGATTACTCAAGGATAAGGTGTTGGAGTGATGGCTGCTGGAAATGGGGCCTGTCTAGTTTTGATCAAAAATTACTTTTTTTCAAATAGTGATGGTGCTGTTTATTACATTATTAATGTCCTGACTATACTTTGTGATCAGTTGAATGCCACTTTAGTGAATTAAAGTACCAATTTCCTTCTGAAACAGAAAAATCTGTAAATTTTTCCAAACTAATTCCAAATTAATTTGGCCGCATGTGTGTGTGTGTGTGTGTGTGTGTGTGTGTGTCTATATATATATATATATATATATATATATATATATATATATATATATATATATATATATATATATATATAAAAAATTTGTTTAATGTATTACAAGTAAGTTTTAAATGTAAAGCCTTTTAAGTGTGTTATACAGAAGTATTTTAATGACAAATGCACTCTGAATTGCATTATTTGGAAAATTTACAAATTGCATTAACAGTGCTTGCATTTTTCTGGGATGCAATTTCAATTACAAAAATTGTTAAATATATATATAAAATATTTTATAAGCATTTATAAGCATTACTGGCTATACCGTTTTCTAGAGTGTGCTGCATCATGTTCTGTGAGTGACATATGGTTATGCTGTATATGGTTCTCCCTCCGTAACATTTGTCATTACAGGAAGCTTAATTAGCTTATGTATGTGTTTAACCTCAAAGAGCAGCACTGCAGGGACATGATTCACCAAGACTAATGACCACAGAGATACTGCACACATTTCCAAACTGCCCTTATCCCCCAATGAGGCCCTGGTGCCTCCCTCCCTCCCTCTCCTCTCCTCTCTTATAGCTTTTTTTTCACTTTGATGTTCTCCGTCTCTCTTTCTTTCTGTTTGTTTTCTCAAAGGCTACATTCACTAAGCAGCAGAATGCATTCGTCAGTCCTGTTTTCAATTGCTAAATATGTAATTCCAAACCCATATGACTTTCTTTCTTATGCAGAAAACGAAAGGAGAATTTTTACTGAATATTCCTGTCTGTCTTTTGATTGCAATGGCAGTTAATGTGTGCCACTTGTTCCAAGTGGCACGCATGCTCGCGAAAATTGCATTGTTTTTATTACTAAAGAATCAAAACCTATCATATGCCTTCAGAAGAACTGGAATATGATGGACTACTTTTATGTTACTTTTGGGTCCTTTCTAAGCTTTAAAGAGAGTCATTATCAACTGAAATTATTTACTGCTATTGCGAGATTAGAAATGTGGCGTCCTCTATTTTGATGAATGAACGGAACAATTTAAAGAGTCTCACTCATTAGTAAATAGGGTTGTCAATCACAAACACTGACGGTGTAAACATAGCCAATCTGTTTTCTATTTTTCTTTTGCTCCCTCACACTCCTCTTCTGTCCCAAACCTTTCCTCTCCTCCTCCTCTGACTGGGCTCGTCTCGGTGGGACGACTCTTTCATTAACGAGCTGTGGGCAGAGGTAATTAATTGCGGGATGAGTGACAGAGACGGCATTAGCTCTGCAGGAAGCTCGCTGGCTGCTGTGGCCCTTCAAGCCGAACACCGTGACTGCGCAGGAAGTGACACTGCGGGTGTCTGTCACCAGCCAGCCATTGCATAGCACCACTATTCCCCATGGTTGAATGCATCACTGAATCGTGCCACGGCAACACAAGCTGGCACAGAGATGCGGCAACTTACACATAGAATGCCCCGGTTATTTCTCATCTCATGCCAACCGAGAGTGTTAAGCTATCTTGTTTTTGCATTAGCAAACTCTTTATTGCTGAAACAAAGATGGCCGGGACTGATGTCTAGATTGGATAAGGTTCTTCTGATAAGAGATGTTTAGAGACTGAGTGAGAGCGGTGATCTAGTGCCTTTCTTGGTGTTTGCCAAGAGAATGCCTTCGGGATGCTACAATAATAAGTGGTGCACTTATCCATCAAATCCAATCTTACAGCATCTTACTGTTGAACATTTGTACATTTATATTTTCTCTAATGAGTCATTTAATGAAATATTTTGCCCCATAAGATATACAAAAAATTATGGTACAAATATCATGTGATACTACCATTGTATTTGATGTATGAGTCAATAATGTGATGCTCATTTTATGTTTGCATTTCTTTTAATCTACTCAAATGCAATTGATACATTGAACTGTTTTCAATAGTGGGCTAAAGTACATAACTGGTAATCAGAAGGTTGCTGGTTCGATCCCCACAGCCACCACCATTGTGTCCTTGAGCAAGACACTTAACTCCAGGTTGCTCTGGGGGGATTGTCTCTGTAATAAGTGCACTTTAAGTTGCTTTGGATAAAAGCATCTGCCAAATGCATAAAATGTAATTGTAATGAATAAAAAGTCTTATTAACAGACTGAAATTCTTTAGAGAAATAAAAAGTCTTTAGTTTAGCTTAATCTACTGCTACTATTATTATTACTGTTATATTTTTTATTAAATAAATAAAAAATACAAAAATTTGTGAAGCTGGTCTGTTTTAAAATATTATTAAAGGAATACAATAAAGAAATCAGGGTTTCAGTGAGGCTTTTACAATGGAAGTGAATGGAAGCAACAAATGCTGTCATTTGAGCTTGGCTTGTTTTGAACCCAGAAAATTCCATCAATATTTAAAAAAAAATTGTCTGCCAAATCAAAGTGAGGGCTTTTGTTGAGAAATCAGCATTAATACAAATATTATATTTCCAAGCACTTTTTTTTTTTTACGATTTTGAATTGAACTTCCGTGTTTGTTATATACCCATATACCATGGTACTGATTTATATACCTGCAGTATATACTGGTTTGATTTACCATATTAATATACCAGAGTATATGATAATAGTAGTATTTAAAGGGATAATTCATCCAAAAATGAAAAACACAAACTTAGATTTTGACCCCAGCGACCCCAGTCACTTTCTTTGTGTGGAAAAAATATGCAATGAAAGTGAAACATGACTGAGGCTAACATTCTGCCTTACATCTCCTTTTGTGTTCCATGGAAGAAAGTCATATGGGTTTGGACCAGTATGAGGGTGAGTAAATAATGACAGAAGTTTTATTTTTGGCTGAACTATCCCTTTAAATGGTACTATAATGCACTTAAAGCATGGTATAATATGCACATGGAAACCACTAGGCCATGGACTCGAAATACATTTCTAGTTTATCATAACATTTTCATATAAATTAGTCTTTAAACAATGATGTTAGGTACAGTAGATGATTAGTTCAGTCTCTACAAAGAGTCAGCTGTTCAAAATGGGCAGTAATTTGTAGATGACACAAGTTAGGCACCATAAAGCACCTTAAGAATTTTATTTTTACACTAATCAACCTGTCAGAGTTGAAGAAACTCGCCAAACACATAACTCCTCGGATTATACAGGCATTTAATTTTTTATTTAAAAAAAAGAAATCAGCTTTAGCTGAAGAATAAGGTCAAGAAATATAATTTAACGTTTAATTGGAACAGCTCCCAAGTGATCCGGAGTTGGACATTTGTTTCTCAGAACTGAGCGACGGAGCATATTTCATGGATTATGGCTTATGAAGACAGAAAATGGGATTAACGGGGTAGAAGGAATGGAAAAAACGAGAAAAACGGAGTAACTGACTGCTCAGGAAATTATAGATGTAAGCCACAATTATTTTTTCCCAAATAGCTGAGCTGCAGTGAAAGATTAGATTTCTTGTGTGCTGTGTGTGTGCTCACTCTCATGTTGTTCCAAGCCTGTATGACTTTCTTTTTTCAGTAGAACACAAAAGGAGATGTTAGGCAGTATGTTAGTCTCAGTCACCAGTTAAAAAATAAAATAAAAAAATGCAATGAAAGTAAATGGTGACTGAGGCTAACATTCTGCCTAACATCTCCTTTTGTTTTCCTTAGTCACCATTCACTTTCATTGTATGGGGGGTGGGGAATGCAATGAAAGTGAATGGTGACTGAGACTAACATTCTGCCTAACATATTTTGTGTTCTGTTAAAAAAAAAGAAAGAAAAAGAAATCATACATATTTGGAAAAACTTGACGGTGAGTAAATGATTTCAGGATTTTCATTTCTGGGTGAACTATACTTCTAACTTCCTGCGTGGCCTGAAATGTGTGGCATGAATTTATCTCCCTTGCCCCGCTCTGGCTTTTTAAGTTTCAACGGAGAAAAGTGCTTAGCTGTGTGATAAGCGGGATATGCACAATAAGGTTAATGGAGGGACTGTCAACAGACAGTGAGCTGCCAGGCCACTCCTAATGGGGTGCTAATCAGTGCGAGGGAAAAACCATACTGGGGAAACAAACAGCTGCTCAGGTGGCTGGATACAGTTACCGCCGCAGCGTACAAGCACAAAAACAGGACAGCGGCATTATGATGTCACGCAGGAAGCCATTGAGCCTTACTAAAAAGCCAAATGGAGCAATCCGTCATGATGGAGTCATTAAGAGTCACTATAAATGCAAGCATACTGGAAATGTGGAGTGTTTTTATTGCGCAATATTTAGTTTACCCTCAGTTTTGAAGTGCATAGATACAGGTTGCTACCTCAGTTTATTAGAGCAGTAAGCCATGAGAAGACTGACGTGACAGTGAGGTTATCACAGTTAAAATCAACACTACGTTACTTTGTGAATGCATGTTCCTGATCTTATTGTGAGTTTATCTAAATAATTTTCTTTTTCTTTGTAATCTTGAAATTACATTGCGATTGTGCCGCTTTGTGGTTGTGTTGCTGTGTCTGCCATACAGTCTCTGTCAGCATGAAGAGTTTATGTACTGGTAAACGTTGGCGTTACCTCTCTGCTCTTGAGTTAACAAGCCCTTCATCTTATCTGTAACCTTTAAGGTACTTTGAGCAAACACTCTATCCCTGGCTTGTTTAATTCATAATTAAGTGCTGATTGGAGCTTGTTAATGAGTACAAGCAAACTGACATTAAGAAGGAACAGTCAGGAAATGTCTTCAGGGTGCAGTTGTCTTGTAAATTAAGCAGAATATACACAGAATGGCTGTTGTTAACAGGTTTGTGTAAAGAAAAGGTGAGGGAGATTTCTCATATACATAAGCCATGGCAGAATGCATTCGGGCAAACAGTTCTGATTTTTAAATACAGGTGCACACACTATGGTCCTAATAAAGTGACCGACGTGGTCTTCTGCTGTTGTAGCCCATACGCCTAAAGGTTTGACATGTTGTGCATTCTGAGATGCTATTCTGCTCACTACAATTGTACAGAGTGGTTATCTGAGTTACCGTTGCCTTTCTGTCAGCTCGGACCAGTCTGGCCTTCTTTTCAATGCAGAAGTAATGTACAAGCAACTAATGACGGATAAAAGAACCATGACTCCTATCCATCCTAGAGTTGGGTAATGTTTATTTGCAGTGCAACCTCTGACTGGAACACGCATTCTGTACCATGCGGTGACGTTTTGCAAAACAGTGACATAAACTATAGGCTATTCATATTTGTACCGGTTCTCAAATTTTTTCAGCTATATCATTTTAACCGGCATGTTGATGTATGAGCTAAATCCCAAAACAGCGCACAAACATTCTGACCAATGAGGGGACAGTTTGCTCTAGGGATGTGCAGAACAACTAATTTCACTGACGTTTAAACGAAAATGTTGAAGTCGACTAGTCTAAAAAGAAAGAAACCCTAAAAAACATGATGTTTATGCGACCCATTTAAAATACTTCCAACAGCCAAATCCAATGCTAACTTGCACTGAAAAAGGGGCATTTATCTGCTACGTGCTTGACTTGCATTATCATTATTGTAGGCTACATTAAATAAATAACATGACATGCATTTAATGAATCAACGTTCACGAATACAGGCATAATTATTGAAAACAATTGAATGAATAGTGCAGGACCAATAGAGCAACCCTAAAATCCTGTTCTAAATGGAAATCACCAAGTAAAAGTAACTTAACATATTGAAACAGTCAGGACATTGTTGAAAATAATTCATAGGTAAGCCAAATACCAATACGAGAGAGAAAAAATGTCCTGAAAAGTTTGATGACATGGATTAGACTATGATCTAATATGACAGCTGAAAAAAATAGGCCATAACCCTAATGTATTGTTCTAAACATGATGTGCACACAGAATAAAAGGGTTTATCCCAAAGATGCAGTTGGCACATCATTGAAAATAGCCTTCTTGATCAACAGGGTAAAAATAATTTGCATTCCTAGCCTAAAATAGTCATTTTCTAGGCTACTTACTCAGAACCATACATTTTTGATGAACAAAATTAACATGTCAACAAGGTCCGGTGAAACTGACTCACCTTGTTGATTATCCTGTGCTTGAAAAAGCCCGCTCGGTGGGAAAATAACTTGCAAGCACGCACAGATTTAAAGACTCAAATGTGAAAACAGCCATAGCAACTTGCAAGCCATCGTTTCAAAAATCCCTAGTTTGCTCACATGTGACTTTTACATAGTTTTGGTCCATTTTGAAACATTGCCTTGTGAAAGCGAACCAAACCAAGAAGATATTGTAACAATTTTAGCAACTGCTTCAAAACAAATCAAACCAGCAACAGGTCTGAAAACACCCTATAACTCTCTTTAGATGGAGAGGTAACTTGTTTTTTCTTCCCTTATTTAATTGCGTTTGAAGCATGCTGCTTTGGTTCCAAATGATAGCTTGAATTTATTAGTTATGGTCAGGAATTATCAGGAGAGCTTTAAAAATGGCGTTATTTTGCAAATGATGTTTTTGGATGGAACTAATGATGTCATCTGCAAAAACTCTTGAGTGCACACACATGATGAAGCAGCTGTGTCCCGATTCTAAACGGCAAAAACTTGATGAAAAGCCCATTATAGTCCATTAGCAGAATCACCTTTGCTAAATATCTGTGAGTGCAATCTGTTAGCGGTCCTCGTTGGCTTGTAATTTCTCCCCCTCGTTTTCATCACCTTGAATCAGCCTCTTGTGGAGGTACTTTAGAACTTCGAAAGAGATCGTATTGAGCTGAACAACTCTTATGTAATCCACTCGATCAAGATGCGGGGTCAGGTAACTATGAGTAACGAGTACAGTGGCGCAAAGTTAAAAGGGTTTCATCTGACTTGGCCTTTGTTTTTGTAATATCATGCTCGGTAGCGTCATCCATGCAAATCAAACATGTTTTAATTTTTAAGTGCCGTGACGTGACAAACGACTGAGCTTTGCGTTTTACCTCCCAATTCTCATTACGGTAACATGTCCGAACATTTTACTATTCCTTTTGTTTCCAGTGATAATACTCATTACCATCATTTACTGTTTTACAATAAAATGTGCGAAACTGTCATGAAAATAATGTCAAAATGTAAAACTTTTTCACATATCGTTTTTTATGACTGAGCTTTGTGTCTTCTCATTAAAGCTGAAGTGTGTAATGTCTTTGTGACTAGCGTCAGCAAACAGAATTGTGAAAATAAGACACAAAACAGGTTTCCCGATCCCTCCCCCCACCTTCCTGCCCCAAACTCATGCCATTGTTTGAGCCAATGTGGATGTGTCGAGCTGGACGAGATGCTGTTTTGACAGGGCCACAGAGACAATGTTTACACTCCTTGAGGAAGTCAGCCTACAAATGGCTTACTTATCGTTGTCTCTGCATATTAATCTGGGATGGAAAAAAGCATTTTAACACAAAAAATGCACACTTCAACTTTAAATATACCCATCCCTAAGTATCATCTTATCTCATATACACCTTCATTCTAATGCCTGTGGAATTGATGCACAGACATTGTATTTGTTTACAGACCTCCAGTTATGTGGAGTCATTTATCATTACTAGTTCTCATTCTCCCCTTCTGCAGAACTAACGGTGATTCATCGTACTCATTTCGCAGTATGAAGGCATGCTATACTTCCCCAACCACCACCACCACCTGTGCACCCCCTTTGCCTCTACAGGGAGTAAATCCTTCTTTTGAAACACCCAATATGAAAATGAGATTTATCGTTGCACTGATACACAAACCTGCGCAGATAGATGGAGGTCTGGGTTAAGGAGTTGCATCATTGTTAAACACGCAGCTTTTTGGGCGCAGGGAGACAGTGAGCTGGGCAGCAGCCACACCGGCTAGCCATCCTGATTTATTACTCCTTTGCCTGCAAATTGCTTTTACTGCCACCCTGATTATTGTTCTGTATTAAATAGATTACACATCATTTGGAATATGCTCTAATGCGCAGCTGGGGTGGAGCGGTTGGGATCGTGTTCAAACGCCTGCATTCTTGCCCTTGTTTTTGCTAAATGTCTGACACATACTCTGCAAACAAAGTGTGTTCACAGAATAAATAACTAGATTGAGAAGGGTTAGGGATAGGTTAGGGTTAACCCTAACCCTAACTTAACCCAGACGAAGTTCTTGCAGTGTCAGAAATTGTGTGTCGTGTTGTGTCTGGCAACAGCCAGATTACATAACACCAAGTCAACGCTGTCAAACGGCGTAATTGGGACCATAGTCTTGGCTAAGATGTGTATCGTACAGTCTGACAAAATGTCAAGCGTCAGTCGTAAAGGACAGTAAAAATCGTGCAGCTGGGTACAATTGGTCAGTAATGTTTTAAGGCAAGGGTTAGTAAAAGGTCAATTCATTTTCTTTGTATATACCTATTTCTCTAGATGAATAGGAGTACGTTGAATGTGTTTTTTTACTTACCTGCTAATATATCCGGGGATATGATGATAGTTTTCCATCAGTTTGGCTGTGCTCCACATATTATCAAAAGTCACTTCACTAAGTGTCATTGATAAATGCCACATTCGGTAACGGGTAGAGTAGACCGTAATGACTGTTCTAGTGCGGGATGAAACGTAGGACTAAAGATATTCATTTACCGCTTCATCTGTGTGATCTGCTGGAAGAACCCGTGGTTTGTAAAATTGGAGACGGATGGAACTGCTGTGTAATAGGGTTTTTTAGCCAAAGATTGCTGGATTTTAAAGTTATTTCTCCCCAAATGGCTTCTGTTTCCATTTTCTACCATTTTCTGGTTTGTTTGCTTGAGAATGAACACTACATGTGTAGGTGAAGTTTCACTTGAATGGACATTATTTGTTCTTAGCTCAATAATCTGGAATCAGTGTCATCTTTGAGTGAAAATAGAATTAGTTATGATATATATGAGCCACTGTTTCCTGCACTGCTTTTAAGTGGCAGAATCTACAGCGTCACAACAAAATACATTTTATTTTACCCTAGTTGTGAGTTTGCCATTTGAATTGGACAAAATGAGGCAAACATAGGAGACAAAGGAGTAGATGTTTATATGAAAACATTGAGAAGAATGCATATTCACAAAAGAGTTCTGTTGTCATAAATTGTTTTAAATTTTAAAAAAGCTTTTTGGAATTCTGTTGGAAATACTAAATTGTTGAATGAATTAACATTGAATTTTTGTCTTTTTCATTTTGTCGTTTTCAGGGCTGCCCACAAATTCTACCCAGCACCGACATCCTGGTACCGGCAGGAATTGTTCGACCAATCACGTTGCGAGCTCGCAACTTGCCCCAGCCTCAGTCGGGTCAAAAGAACTATGAGTGCGTCTTCAACATCCAGGGCAAAATCCAGCGCATTCCTGCTGTCCGATTCAACAGCTCGTGTATTCAGTGCCAGAACACTTCGGTAAGACAGCAGCTCTGTAGTCCTCTACATACAGAATGCACTGCAAGGGCGCAAGTTTAGGAGCACATGATAAATAGTGTTTTTTTGTTTTAAAAAAATAAATAAAAAAACTTTCTTAGTGGCAATGCCTTAACCTGCAACCTGAAGCTTCATATTTTCTTGTCGCTGTAGGACTTCTTAAAGCTAAAGTGTGTAATTAAAAAATTCTATGTTAAATTTAAATCCTCCTAGAGTCAGCTATAAGTCAAGCCATTTGTAGGTTGATTCATGGATTTGTAGGTTTGTTTGAGAATCCAGACCAGCCACATTGGCTCAACCCATGGCCTGAATTTGGGGGAGGACTGTCTTTTTATTCAACCAATGGCAGACAAGTGTATTCTTCGAAAAAACAGTTTGTAAACGGCCATTATTTTTGCTATTTCAGAAGTTTGACACTATTTGGGCAAAAATACACACTTCACCTTTAAAATACTTCCTAAATCATGTCATTTATTAATTAGCATATTTTTCAAGCATAGCCTAACCTAAGATGGCATTTGAAAAAGTGTCAAAAGAACAGATGTATTGTTTTGTCTTATTTTATTTGGCATTTTTCCATTTTAAAACATTAGCATGAGCTGCAAAACGTTGCTTGTAGGGCAAAGAGGTACAATGAATCTGTCCGAAGTGTGCTGAGAAAGCCAAGGTGACTTTTCACTGAATCACTGATCATATAAAAAATAAGAATCTTTATCTGGGAAATCAGCAAAGACATTAATTTGTAATGTTGGAAAGTCTTGCTTTCTCAATCCTGTTGAAAAATGGAGCATGTCAAGATGCTGACATTGAGAATGTCTCTCTCTCTCGTCCCTTTCTCTTTCATATGGGGTGGTACAGACGCTCACCGTCTGTGACCCATTTGGTTGTCACAGTAACCTCAGGGAATCTTGTAACATAATTAGCTAGCCGCTGGACATGCCTCGTAATTTGGCACGACAGTGTGACCTGGTGAAATGGAATGCACTGAACCCGATTTGCCGCGGTGGAGGTGGAGTGTGTGCCCTTTGACCCCTAAACCCTAGCGGGGGTCAGAGGTCAGTCCACTCGCCCAAACCCCGTGACAAGACAATCGATGTCCCGTTGCAATTTAATAATGAGGATCACGTTTGGAGCGCTCACCCTAGACAGGATTGATCATCGTCCTTTCCAGAAACGACACATGCTGGCGTTTTCGCGCATAGTTCGACGGCCCCCCTTGCTGGACCCCGGTGCGGAGAGCAACTGTTGTCCCTCCATCTGTTTTGACTCATCTCCTGTTCATCACTTTCCCTGTCTGTGACTCACGCCTCACTCTCCGACGGCGCTATGCATTTAAATTGGAATTGAAACGTAGACTTTTGCAGTCCAAATGCAACCGTGGTCCTGAAGGCATTTAGATGCAAAGTGAATTTGCCAAATGCCTGTCACAGATGATGTGGGTAGATATTGGCTATATTGAGGCCAACAGGTATTTTATTTGCTTACCGAAGATGAATATTGACATTGGGATTTCTGTGTGTATTTTTTATTTATAAAGTCTTGGGAAACGAACAAATTCTCAGCTGAGTTTTAAAGATCCTAAGAATCTGGTATGCAAGTCTGACATTCTGTTGTGCAGTGTTGGGGAATGTTACTTTTGTAATAGGTTAATTATGTTACATGTTACATTGTAACATTATTCCCCAAAACGTAACTAATGATTTTACTTAATGATGTTACATTGTTACTTTTTATTGGAAAGTTACTTTTGTGTTATTTTTACTCACCATCCCGTAGCTAAGGCTACATTTCTTCCCGAACGGTAGCATCATGCTAGGTTTGCAGGTGGTTTCTTTTTTTTTCTTTTTTATTAAGTCCCCTTGAAGTCATTTGCATGCTACGATTGTACCCCTGTATGCTTGTCGCGCAGTTTGCAGACGGCATTGTTGATTGTAATGTAGCAGTGTAGTTACTGTGGTGGTAACAAATGAGTACTCAAGAGGACGTTGGAGATACTGTCAAACATCTGTGCTTAACTGGATGTGTTATTATTCTGGTAAGTTGCTGTAAATATATTGACTTTAACTTACTTTCTCAGCAATTTTCTTTTCAAAATGTTGATCCGCCATGAGTGTAGTTTACTTAAGAGAGAAAACTAGCCAGAGAAGTGAACAGTTCACACTAATCTCGCTATAGGGCCCCTTGTGGCAATGTTGAGAATGAAACACGTACTTGATTATGAATTGCTGTGCCTGCGTTCACGTGCTTGCGAGTATCTTTCCACCTTAACACTGCTGCCATGCCTCTAAATGAGCCTTTTGTCCCTACCTCACGGTGAAAGAAAACCAAACCCACATGTTGTCACTTTTTCTCTCCATCTCCTCCCATCCTCCAATATCTCTTCTGTGTGTTATCTTTTCAATCTCTTTGCCTCTCACCTCATTGCTCTCTTTGTTGGTCTGTGGATCCACAGATTAATTGATAGTCTGATTCCCAGTGACACAGCAGAGAAAGAGCACACAGTCTCTCTCGCATGTCATGCATCTTTCTCGAATAACAATCAAACATTAGCGAAGACCTGCTATAGATTACACTCACTCCCTGGAGAGTGTGTCATCGGCCGCCACTCCCTCCCTCCCTCCGCACACACTCTCTCTCGCACACCTACTCTCACGCAAGGCAACCAGTATCAATCAATATGGCCGTCAAGGCAAATGGCACTGTATCGTCTTCTGGGAGCCGCCGCCAGGTGACTTTGAGGGCGTGGGGTCCATGCTAATGAAATTATGAATGGCCGAAGATTGCCGATGGCGAATCAATCAGTTTCATCTTCCGTTTGTACGTCGTTCAAGAACGTTGATGAAACTATCAGCTATATTTTCTCTCGTTGAAGTGTAATAAGGTAGCTAACGTTCATTTATGACTGTAGCTAAAATAAAGAGAAGGAAGGTGGAAAGAGGTTTTAGAGGTCATACGGTCTTTCCTGTTAACTTCAATTCAACCTCAGACTTGGTGCAAAATTACAGTACATCAAAACAGCTGGAGTCACATTTTCTATAGCCTTTCAAGTTAGTTCACCCACAAATGAAAATTCTGTCATCATTTACTCACTATTCCAAACCCATTTGACTTTTTTTCCTCTGAGGAAAACAAACGAAGTCTCAGTCACCATTCACTTTCATTACATCTTTTTTCCATACAATTGAAGTGAATGGTGACTAGGAGTGGAAATCACAAGGTAACTGGCAATACAATATTATATCAATATCTAGGCCATAATACGATATTATTGCGATTCTTTATTTTTGGTGTATTGCGACTTCAAGACTGCAATATATCACTATTTTTTATTCTTCTTCATGGGACTTTAGTAAACGGGTAACCAATACCAAATCACAAATTGCATTTTTCAGTTAATATAAAAGTGCCTGAAATAATTTGTATATGAACCATTTATTTGTTGACATAAACAATACTGACAGTCAAAAAAGTCTTTTTACATTTGACTTTGACCTTTTAACAAATAACAGCCTTCTGAGAAGTGAACATATAAAGTTAATAAGTCTTGCAGTCCTCACAACTTAAAGGGACAAAAAGCAGCCTTCAGAGAGGTGAACAATGTGTTTTGATGTTCACTTACAGAATACTCAAACTGTATAGTAATATCAAGTCCTTGAAGTATTTAGAAAGGTAGTTTAAACAAAAAGCAGCCTTCTGAGAGGTAAACAATGTTTTTGGATGTTCACTGAACACACAATGCGTTGTAATATCAAATTCTTGAAACTTAAAATCAACTTAAACATATTAAAATAAAGAACACTGTAACAATAAATAAAACTAAAATAAAGTGTAAATTGTGCAGATTTTCTGGTATTTGGCTATTGGATCTGTGAGACCTATTTGTGACATGACAATGTTTTTACTCAAAAAGAGCAGTTTGTCTACATGCTCAGAAGTGAGTGTGCTCCTTTTAGCTCTAACTATGTCTACTGCAGTGAAGAACACCCTCTCTGCAGGCACACTAGTTCCTGGAATGCATAGATATTTCCTTGCCAATTTTGATAAAATTGTATAGGTTTTCTCATTTGATTGCCACCAACGAAGAGGGTCCTCTGGAAGTGGCAGTGATGGGGCATTCCAGTAATTTTTTACTTCCTCATCTGCTATGGCAAATGCTGACTTGAGTGGAGTTTTAGGAGCAGTACTGTATGTCTTCCCAAGAAGGTTTACAAGAGCTCTCTGACGCTTTGGTGGTGGGGCAGATTTCAAGGGTTCATCTTGAGGCTCCAGTTGTGGTTGTTTCCCTTCAGAATCAGGGTTGGTCTCCTGGTTTGACTGCTGATTTCCCTGCAATACAGAATTGAATAGCAGCATGTTATTAAAAATAATAATAATAATAATAATAATAATAATAATAATATATATATATATATATATATATATATATATATATATATATATATATATATATATACTGTATCATTCAAATCAAGCTTTTTATATTAATTTAATTCAAATAATTTGTTTTAAGTCTTGGCATATTTAAATTCACATGAAATATTATAATACATTAATTAATATAATAAAAACAATAAAATGCATTTTTTTTATTATTTTTTTTATTTGATTATGTTTTATACATAGTTATAGTAGTTAAGCCTACCAGAAGATTCGCAGCCCCTTTAGCCACTCTGGCAAAGGTCTCCTGAATCTCTACCATGGACAGGAATGGCAAATCCTTGAATCTGGGGCCAAGTGCTGAGGATTTATAGCGAGTGTTCTTTTCCACTTTACTGTCATACCTCTTTTGCTTTTTTATTTCTCTGACCATTGGTGAGTCATCATTATTATTGTCCTTGGTTTCACGCAGGAGCTCGGCATGAAGTGGAGCAATGACAGACAATGTTGGATTCTTCTCTCCAGACATAATATTTGTCACTGACTGCATTGGCCTAAGAGCTTTGACCAGATCTTCAGCATTAGCAGTGTCCATCTCATTTAATGTGAACACATTACTTAAAGACTTTCTCACCTCTGAGGACATAAGAGCTGCGCAAATTGCCGGCTGTTGCTCTAGAAATTGTTCAACATTTCCGTAGGCACTGTTCCATCTAGTTACAGCATCACTCTTGAGTCTGTGCATTGGGAGCTCTGGCATCTTCTGCTTTCTCTCTAAAGCACATTTGGCCACAGTACTCCTGTGAAAGAAAGTAGTGACACGTCTCACTCTCCCAAGGAGTCGTGCCACTTCTGCTACTTTTAATGCTTGCTGTGAGGCCAGGTTAATTGTATGAGCAAAACACTTGATGTGGGTATAGTTTGCCAGCTGCGCTGCCACAGTCATGTTAGAAGCATTGTCTGTCACAACAGCAACACGTTTTTCAGTGATTCCCCATTCATCTGCTGCTTTCTGTAGTAGCTCTGCCATAATGGCACTTGAATGTTTACAGTGTTGCCGGAGTATTTTATTTTCATGTGACAATTTCTGCAAACTGCATTTGACATATCGATCTCTTTTTTTTACCAGAAATGTTGTAGAAACCAAAATGTTCAGTATTTGTTTACTCGCCCCTGTTTTGTTTTAACCCCACATGACTTTCTTTCTTTTTATTAACACAAGGGGAGAAATTATGAAAAAAATTGTGCTCAGTGATGTCAGTGATGTTGTTAATATCGCTGGTGGTCGGGTTGAAGTGAAACAAAGTGGTTTCTCGCTTGAACACCTCATTTCACGAGTGGGGGCTGTGTGCTGCTGCTCTCGTGCACTCTCATGAATGCGCACAGGAGATTAACAGTCAGTGAACATTTTCACTAAATAATACAGTAGGTTTCGATTTCGGTTTGTCAAACCTCATTGTATGCTTTTAGAACAAGGCATGAGTCATGTACAATAATTTATTAGGCTGAATTATACTTTTACGTCCTTTATAAGGCTTGAAGAGGTGGTCACCGTAAACTGCCATTGTATGACATCACTGAGCATTTTTTCACAATTTATTCCTTTGTGTTAAGAAAAAGAAAGAAAATCATATGGTCTTATGACAAAACAGGGGTGAGTAAACAATGACTGAATTTTCCCTTTAAGGACACAAATGTATATTGAAATGTTATTTTATTAAGCAAATTCATTAAGTATAATACTAATAATTATAAAAAATTTAATTAAAATGTTAGTTTTGTAAAGAAATTCTTATGTTGGCACAATTTGTCTACAAAACTAATTTCAGGTATTTAAAGGAATAGTTTTACTCACCCTCATGCCATTCCAGATGTGCAAGATTTTCTTCTGCAGAACACAAATTAAGATTTTTAGAAGAATATCTCAGCTCTGTAGGTCCATACAATGCAGGTAAATGGAGTCCAAAAAGCTCATTAAGGCAGCATAAAAATAATCTATATGACTCCAGTGGTTTAATCAATGTCTTCTGAAACGATCCAATCGGTTTTGGGTGAGAACAGACCAAAATGTAACTGCTTTTTTCACTGTACATAGTGCCACTGCCGTTTCTCAGCACGATTGTGATTTCAAGCTCGATTACACTTCCTAATGCTTGACGCATGTGCAGAACATTAGTTGGTTCTAGGAAATGTAATCGAGCTTGATATCATGATCACCAAGGAGACTGATGATGTCAAGATTTGTAGTGTAAAATGTTACATTTTGGACTCTTCTCAACCAAAACCCATTCTGGGATGGCATGAGGGGCTCAAAGTGTTGAAGACAAAGACACACAAGCTACTGGTGTAGTTTTATAGCTTGTTAATTAACTTCTATCCTAATGTAAATGGTCTCCCTCAGGGCACGTCGCTGGAATTGAGAGGTCATTATTTTTGACAAAAACCAAGTTAACCGGTCCTGCATTCTCGCTAATTCTCAGCTGCTTCCTGTTCCTGCCTCACCCTAGAATTTAGACAGCTGCCTTTTCAGTATCTCACAATGCTTCTATTGTGCTTCAGCATCCCTTATGTTACAAAGAACTTTACTGTACTTAGTAGTCAAGCTATGAGAGGTACAAGCTAATGGGTGAATCGGTGAAATAATGTATCAATATACAGACTGGTCCAGCTAACTAATGAATCAATGAGAGTGTTTACATGTATGATCTTAGGCTGATTATGCTTAGTAAGCTGACAATGTGTGGTCATGTAAATGCCTTACATGGTTTTCCTTTATCAGGAAAAGGGCATAAATGGATTAAGCAAAAACTGATCGACATGAGTAGATTTTTGCCCATTAGCCTGATTTTACGTTGCATGTGAACACCTTTACCGGTGTTCTTACTGGATTATCCAATGTGTACACGTGTTGTGCGCATACTTGTTTACTTTTTGACATCTAAAGCAGAAAATAACCAGATGATTTTAAGTCTCGTGTACACATGGTTTTCTTGCGTTTTAAGATTTTTGGAATAAACAGATTTTTGCTGGTTATCAGCGTATTGCTGTGCATGTAAATGTGCTCAAGGGTTATGTAGTTATGGGATTGTTGTGGCATAGTGGTAAAAGATCAGTGCTGATAACCGAAAGGTTGCCGGTTTGAACACTGCGAGTGTCAATTCAAGAGCTTCAGGTTTTCCCACAGCTATGTAAAACCTGGAAGTATCAGAGAATTAAAAACCTTTATTTTCCAGACCTGGAAAAACCATGGAAATTGATACAATATTAATTCATGGCTATTTTTATAGTTTAAGGAATAGTTCACCCAAAAATGAAAATTCTCTCATCATTTACACACCCTTATGCCATCCCAGATGTGTATGGCTTTCTTTCTTCTGGCTGAACACAAACAAAGATTTTTAGAAGAATATATTAGCTCTGTAGGTCCATACAATGCATGTAAGGGGACCAAAACTTTGAAGCTTCAAAAAGCACATAAAGGAAGCATAAACGTGTTCCATAAGACTCCCATTGGTTTAATCCATCTCTTCTGAAGTGATCCGATTGGTTTTGGGTGATAACCGACCAAAATATATCTCCTTTTTCGCTGTACATCACATGATTTCAAGGTCAATTACACTTCGAAGCACCATCTAGCATTCTGCGCATGTGTCGAGCACTAGGAAGTTAAATCGAGCTTGAAATCATGATCATGCCTAGAGACTGCAATGGCAAGATGTACAGTGAAAAAAGAGTTACATTTAGGTCTGTTCTCACCCAAAATTGATTAGATCACTTAAGAAAACATGCATTAAACCACTGGAGTAATTTTTTTTTACTTTTATGTAGCCTTTATTGATTTTGGTCACCATTCACTTGCATTGTATAGACCTACAGAGATGAGATATTCTTCTAAAAAATCTTCATTTGTGTTCTGCAGAAGAAAGAAAGTGACACACATCTGGGATGGCATGAGGGTGAGTAAATTATAATTTTTGGGTGAACTATTCCTTAAATATATGTTTTTCTAATTACATTATGCTGAGCTCTAAAATATGGCAATGACTAAACATATATTGCACTTGTGCAGAGCAAATAGCAATGTCTAATTTGTGATTGGACTAATAGAAGTGAACTTCTCTTATTCAAAAGGGAAAAATGTTTATTTTTGTTAGCCCATTGGCAATTTTATTTATTTATTTTTTTCGTATTTAAAGTATAATCGTTGCTAAATTTTTTTAGATTTCTTTGAAAGCAAGACTTAATATCTTTGTCATTTTTTTATCTCATGTACATAAACCTTGTTTTAAGGATGTTTAGATATTTTTACTTGAAAACGATGCAACAGTGCAGGCATACAATTTCAGCCGTCTTGGTTCCGGAAGTATTTTTCTCATTAATTTTTCCAAAGGATTCTATTAAATCTTTCATAAAAGAGTCATGAACCAAATCAACCAGCTCCGAGGTGAATCACAACATTACAAATTTTGATTTGAAGCAAAACAGTATTTAAAAGTTGGACAAAAAGACAAAGGTACCAGACTGTGCACTTAAAATGAGGGCATTGCGAATGATGATGGAAAAATATAAAAATTTTATTGGATTTAAAGTTGTTGATTATTAGTATAAAATCAGCATATTTAAAGTATATTACAAAATATTCAGATATATACAAATATGTAAGTACAGTAGTTTGAGAGTGTAGGGAGGCCGGCTCGAATGTATCATTCGCAGAGTGTCAAAGTTGAAATAATGTGGACTGATTGTTTCAACAGGAGCATATGCCATCGATTAACAACCTCAGAGCTCACGGTAGGTCTGTCTTTAAAGGTTTAGAAGTTTCGTTAAAATTCAGTTACCCTATGGAAAAAATGAATGGGATTTTAAATGAGAAAAAATTATAGTGCATCTCAGAAGTGTGATTTGTGACAGAGGAGACAATAGGAATTCTAATGCAGGTTAAATTACACACAGCCCACATTGTCCACAAAACATCAGTAATAAACTGCTGCTTACACATGGCCAATCAAACAGAACATACATTTGTTAATTCACTCTGGGACATAAGCACTTGCTTTTTGTGTGTGCTTTCTAATTGTAGTCATAAATATGTCAGTACGGCATGTGCTTTTGGTAGACTGAGGTGAAATCTGAGGAAATTCATATTTTTTCCAGAAAGCGAATTGTGCAAAATACTTCAAATGGGTCCATGAGTGCAAGTGTTGCTAAGCACTGCTGACCCCTTAGCGTCAGGTGTGTTACCGGGGGAACGTACCGCTCAGGCCTTTATTACACAATGGCCAAGTTCTGAACCAGGCTCTTGATGGCGAGGGCCCTCACAAAGAAGTCCATTATCCTCCGTGCAGGGTAGCGGAAGCTTTTTGAATAAAAACACTTACATGTTATTTTTATCAGGCATTTCAAACCACCTCATTCTATTATTCTCATCAAGTGCTCAATCAGGCATTAGCGGTTTTATTCATTCTGTACTACCATAGGGGAATGTGTTTTAAAAGGATAGTTCACCCAAAAGTGAAAATTCTGTCATTTTCTCACCCTAAGGTCTTACCTGTATGACTTACTATTTTCTTCAGTGGAACACAGACATTTTCAGAAATTATTAAGACTGTTCTGGTCGCTCTTTTCTAAACAATTGTAATAAATAGGGACTGAGGCTTTCAAGCTTCGTAAAGGACAAAAAACCCTATAAAAATGTTTCTTTCTCTAAAGGATGATTTGTTAACGGATCTGACATTGCAACTTCCCTCATGAGCTTTCATAAAGTAGAGCTAGGGCACATGTCAAAATTTTCAGTGAATAACAACTTAAATTTCTTTCTGTTTCTCACACAAAGCTATCATATGGCTTTAGAATACTCGGAATATAGCACGCATGTCATATGGACTATTTTTATGACGCTTTAATTGTGCTTTTGGATACTTTTTGAAGCTTGAAAGCTTTGGTCTTTGTTCAATGTAATTGCATGGAAAAGAGCGACCAGAACAGTCTTCAAAATATCTAATTTTGTGTTCCATGGAAAAAAGTCATTCATGAGGGTAAGTAAATGACAGCCTTTTCATTTTGAATGAACTATCCCTTTAATCTTGACTTGTTTGCATGTAAACAACCAGTCTATTGCTGAAAAGTTTTGTATGGTAGTCTGCCCAAAAAGCAATTTTAAATACTAATTTCCACATGAGCTTCAGAGCTTAATGTTTAGGTGTAGTTTGCTGCAGCGGCTGGCATCGTCTTCGCTTTGCACCACAGTCTTTATAAACTATACACGCTATTAGGTTGTCATGTGGAAGCAGGTGGGCCTTATTAAAATAAATTGATCATCTAATGCGGTGATCAGTCTACTGTATATGTCCCTGACTTAATGCGTCGCATCAAATTAACTGTGCCCAGAGCGTTTCTCCGTGTATTAAGAGGCTCAGCTGCGCTTGATCCTCCAAATGAAGAAATCCCTGCACCAGAAAGTTCTGCTTGGGATCAACTCAATCCTCACAAGGAAAGAATGCTTTGGTTTGCCTCGGATCAGTGCGCTCACCTCATTTATGGTGACACTCGTTCAGCCATACAGTCGTTGCTTGCATATCCATGTGGCAGGCTTTCTTTATCCTACTTTCTTTAGGAGAATGCTCATTTCGTTATTTATTTACAGAGGCTCACGACCAAACCAAATCACATCATAGTTGGACGGACAGGGACAGAAGTCCCATACATTGTTTCTGTATCTTTAATCATAACCCAGAATTCCCCTTTCTCAACATAGAAATTA
Source organism: Myxocyprinus asiaticus (assembly GCF_019703515.2). Lineage (NCBI taxonomy): Eukaryota > Metazoa > Chordata > Actinopteri > Cypriniformes > Catostomidae > Myxocyprinus > Myxocyprinus asiaticus. Next base: position 7,249,609 of record NC_059367.1, on the reverse strand, counting down.
ACCAATGATGCAACATTTGGTTGAAATGAATTATGTTCTGTTATTACTGGACTGTGCTTAGTAATAGGATAGCTATTATTCAGTAATTAGGTTACCATAATGTAATGCAGTGCTCACATACTCAACTCATTTTCCACGTACCATTGATGTCGTTATGTCTTTCTGCTGAGTCTGGTTCCATTTGTAATTTAATTAAATGTACAAGAGTTTCATCATTACGTTTTATTGATTTTCAGTCTGTCACTTAAAGTAGACACCATTGACAGGTCAACTGGAGCCAAACATATTCAGAGACGATGGGTCTCATTCACTAATAATTGTGTACAAGTTGCTTGCTTCTGTACGCAAAGTAAGTTATCAAACAAAACTTTAGACAGATTCATAACAGGTGCGTACTCACATTAATTTGTTCTTACACTTATTCTAATGTTGATGAATCTGGATAAAAGTTACCAGATGAACAAAACTCCCTTTTAAGTTCTATTGTGGTGTAATGGATGATGGATAATGCCATATACACCACTAGAGGGCGCTGCTTGCTTACACAATGCTGACTGAAGTGTTTCAAGGATAGCTTTCAAGGTTAGTAACAGCGCATGACCAAACTGCGATTTCAATCTTAACTCAATCAATCGTGTAGCCTTAATAGATACCATACCAATGTCTAAAAAGTCAAAGTTTGCTGGTTTAAAAAGGGTTTTGGATGGCTTTACCTCATCATGTATAGGTAAGTGCCTCTTTCACAACAACAGGTTTTCCTCAGTTAATGTGAGAACGAGAATTATTAAAAATATAATATTTCATGTTCTTAGGAGTACCAACCCTTCTACATTTTGTGGCTATCGTTATTTCTGTATTGTCCATCTGAATTCACAGAGTTATTACTAAGTGTGTTGATAATTAATTATAAATGAACCATCTGTTTTTCATATCTGTGTTTTCATGCTTAAAACCGATTTGCCGATGGTTTTAATTTGGTCAATATTTGGCTGATAAATATCGGCTGCCGATACATCAGTGCATACGTAGATATATTTGTGCTTAAAACTTGTGTGCGAATGTTTTCGCGCAGAACTCAAGATTCATCAAAAGTTTTAACCAACTAAAAAGTCACACGTTTGTGTGTAAAACCTGTCCAAACATACAAACTTTTTGATGAATCATGTAAACAGTTTTTACACGTAAGTATGTTTATATTCAAATGTGTATACGTAGACGTAGTGTTTCCCAAACTGGGGTACGCGTACCCCTGGGGGTACTTGAGGTGACAGTGGGGATTTTACCATTTTTCTTTACCGTTCTTTAAATTTCATTACAGTCTAAAATAACGTTCAAACCCAGATCATGTATTTCTCACTGGCAAAAAATAATTTTGTGTGCCCTCTAGTGTAGAAACACCAAAACTGTTGTGTCATAAAGGTCAGATAAATATGCAATTAAATAACCCTATCTTTAGTGGTTAAAAAAAAAATGGCATCTACTCATGCATCGTGCGTCACACTGCTAGGTGACGTAGCTTAGCGATAGCAAGTAAAATGGATACTCCAGACTTGCACGTCAGTCGCCCACGATTTTAGTTTGTCTGTTTCTTTTTTTCTTTTTTTTTTTTTTTGCTTCTGCAGTTTAAAACGTAATTTGTATTTAAGGTTAGATGCATAGGGAGTTTTGATTCTGATGGTATAAGTTCATAAGCTTTGATGACAGGTGTCAGACATCCGGTGCGGCCAAATAATTTTCCACATTCACATGCAGTCATTTTCACTCACATTTGCTCGCACACTAGAGACATGCTTTTACATTGTTGCGTGGTGTTTTTTCAGCAAATGAGCTCAACCTTGCTAACAGCGTCAAATGTGAAATAAAAACACACATTTGCACAGATACTTACCCGCTATGTTCGAAGTTGGCCGGCAATGCTGTACTTGCAGTGATGCACAATTCCAGGCACAGAACTGAACGCTATTCTTGCATACCACGACGCGATGAGGGGGGAGTTTTCAAGTTATGCAGTTATATCATATCTAGCATACCCATCTCAATCAGTAAGCCATTTATTCAATATGTATATGATTAATATGCTGTAACATGTACAAATATAACATGTTTAATATAAGGGAGTTGTTTTACAAAGATAATTGTGTTATACATATTTCCAAAATACCTTGTGTGAATGATATCTATGCTTTAGAGAGGGGGTATGCCACTGTAAAAAGTTTGGGAACCACTGAGTATTTGTGCGTAAAACTTGTGTGTGAATATTGTCATGCAGAATTCATGATGTCTCATGATATTTTACTTTTTTTTTTTTTTTCTAATTTTGATAAGTGAAAGAGACCCAGTGTCTATGAAGACCTTTGGCAAACATATTTTTCAACAATACAATCCTTCTTAAATGCTTAAAGCTCAGTTCCACTGAGTCCCACTTGAATTAATTGCAATCACTTAATTTCAAGGGAAGGCCAGATTTTCAAGAAACAACATTTTTTTCCCATTAGTCAATATCTGCGTACGGTTATTCATCAAAGCCAGTGCTGTAAACGGCTGTATTAACTTTGCTCCAATAAGTGGATTATTAAGCACAGCAATTTTTAAGAGTGGTCTCTTTAACAACCCTGCTTTCTGCTCATACACATTATATTATTTGATTAAACATGCCAAAAGAATTAAAATATAACCCAAGGAGGTATAGCTAAACCAAAACGGTGGAAATAGCCTTAATTCTAATGATAGGATGCGTCTTGGGTTGTTTTGAGCATTCGTGATGCTGATAAATTGAGGAAGGTTTTAGAGATAAGATTACCTTGCTGTCGTTTGCCAGTCATTTCCAATGAGGCCTCTGACAGAACCAGGCCAGGCTGTCTACACACAACACGCCACGATACAGTGGGAAGACAAGCCGGAGGAAATCAATTCACTACTGGCAGAGATAAGTGGTATTGTATGGGCAAACACAAAGGCTTCCACCCATTTACACACCGAGGCTAATCTCCTCAAAGCCCCAGCACCTTTCACTACAGGAGAAGCAATAGGCAGGAAAATACATAACGGTTTTGCACAAAATACATTGCGTATGACTCTTTCGTCAGCACAAGCAGAGGCAGCATACTTTAGCCCAACCTAGATTTTAAGATGCTGTATTTTCCTTTCTTTTTTTTCTTTTTCTTTTTTTATAGATGCTTGTATTTTTAGAATTTACATACATTTTTAAACTTCATTTAAAGTTTAGAATAAGTAACAATTAAATAATTTTAAATATTTTAAAGCATTCTTACATAAATTGTCGCAAACCATTCTTACGGAATTGTTTTGCTCTCTTACGTAAATTGCTGCTTTGAATTTAATGATTCGAACATTACACAAAATACAAAAACATCAGAAAATATGCATTTTCTATAAATGTGCTTTATGAAAATACAGGCATCTATCAAAATGCTTATTGCGTATGACTCCTTTCGCAGCTTTCGTCAGCACAAGAAGAGGCAGTATACATTTACACAACCTAGATTTTTAGATGCTGTATTTTCTATATATTATCGTAGATGCTTGTATTTTTTATAAATCACATTTTTATGTTTTTAAATTTCGTTTGATGTTTGAAATAAGTATGAATTGAATAATTGAAGCTTGACATGTATAAGCTCATTGGGCAGTTGTGAAACACAAGCAGAACAAGTTTCTGTGTATATTGTTTATTAAAAATAGGGATGTGCACAAGTAATCGATTAATCGAGTACTTGTTCAGTTTAAATATTCTACTAGTAAAAACACTACTCGAATATTGTAATATGATTTTCCCTTGTGCCTTTGCCTGCCATGGGCAACATTGGAACTGCTTCTAATTCATTCATTCATAATTCATTAATCTTCCAAATATAAAATGAAATTAAATATGTGCTTTATAAAAACACAGGAACTATGAAAATGCATATTGCGCCTTATGCAGTTTTTATAAAGGTGTAGATGCTTGTGTTATAAAACACATTTTTAAATTGCATGTGATGTTTGAACTCATTGGGTGAAACACGAGCTGAACAAATTTCAGTGTATATTTTTTATTAAAACCACATCAATTCTCACGTTCTTACAGAAATTGATGCAAACCATTTATAAAAGTATTCTTACATAAATTGCTGCTTTGAAAATAATAATTTGAATATCAAACAAAATGCAAAAATGTAATTGAAAAATACGTAAAAATCTAAGTTGCACTTTTGATTGTTCTGGCGAAAGCTGCAAGTCATACACAAAGTATTTTGAGCAATAACGAGATGTAATTTCTTGCCTTTGGAATTCAACAATTTATGCAAGAATGCAACAGTTTATTAAAGAGTAGTTTTACGAGTGATTTAAGCAGAAATTTGTTTTGCTCATTTTCCATGAATGAGGCTTAATGGAAGAAATAACCTTGAAACAATGTTAATTTGTTGAATGTGTAATTAACTAATAATAATAATTATTAGGTAAATTGTCTAATACATTTTTCACAGGATTGTGTAATTTTTTTACTATCAACATGAATTTTATGCAATGCATCTGTAAACTGGGTATTTTTCTTAATTACAGTAGCTTGGGTCCTATATAGCTCAACAAATTCCAAAATATGTTAATGATGTTGAAGTCACAACCTTTATCAATATGCAGGTCATCCATAATTGACCCCAATTAAGATGTTCCAGACCCCAGCAGCTGTGTCTCATAGAGATGCATGACTGTTGGGTGCCTGGCGTCAACAGGTTGAGTGAGGTTTAGTTCAGTCTTTCACCACTTCTTCTACTGCATAGCTCGCTTGAATTCTTCCTAGATATTTCCCTGAAAACAGCTGCAAAAAGTCTCCAGCTCAGCGCATACACACACCACTGAGGGCCATTTTCCACTCTTCAGGGCCTCTCGAACTGCTGGTGAATGATGTGGCACTGCTTGTTTTCACTGTTGTGATTTATTTGGGCTGTTTGGATGAATGAGCACTGATGTAACAGCTGACGTTTTTATCAGTCCTAATGACCGGGTGAGGCATGAGCTTTTAATGGGTCAGAGTATTATTTTGCTGTTTTTAAAACAGATTTTGGTTTTGCCATAAATGGAAATAAATGCAGTTTCACTGCTGTGGGGAGAAATTCACTATGAATAGCGACAGCTTTGTTTATATGCACACACTGTCCAAAATTAAAGGGTTGGTTAGTTTGATTAAAATTATGGCGTCATTTAATCACCCTCTAGATATGTCCTGTTATAAAGCTACTGCTGAAGTACTGCTGCCATGATCGCTTGGAAATGTACATAAATGTCTTTTCTAAACTAAATTCTGTTCAATAGCGCAACGATAATTGCATTATGCAAATAGCGCAGAGTTTTGCCAAAAAAAAGCACAATCTATAATATTTCAACACATTTTACACCTGGTTAAACTAGATTACAGGTGATTAGTGAAAAAGTACCATAGAAATACCATGGTCATTCTGTGTCAACTGAACAAGAAGTCCTGGGCTCAAAATTTAGTTTTTTAATCATTTTTTACTGGTGAAAGATAAACGTAAATGATGGTGAAAGCCAAAATATCAAATGCAATGGATCAATATTTAGTGAGTAATGCATTTTTATTGTGGAGGGTCAAAATAACAATTTCGTCTATGATTTTGGAGCAAAACTACAGGTCAGAAAAAAACAATTTCCTTAGAAAGGTGGTGCATCATTATTTTATTTTTACATCAAGATAGGTAGGTCTAATCCTAAAATCAGTTTACTTCATCATCACTTGTTGCATTAAATGCCAATGGTGTGAATCCAAAAATTGAAAAAAGAAAAGAAAAAAAAAACACTTTTGTGTTCTTTTTTTTTTTTTTAAAGTTAGAGTGCCTATAACTCTAAAATTATTTAATATATCTTAATATCTTTTTAAATTCTCATTCAGAACAAAATTCCTTCTTAACCACCGAAACAAATGCAAAAACACCTTTTTGGCCATATTTTGTTCTAAATGATATTACACCCGTTCGTTCTTCGATTTCGCGTGAAGTACACTGGTGGCCAAAAGTTTGGAATAATGTACAGATTTTGCTGTTTCAGAAGGAAATTGGTACTTTAATTCACCAAAGTGGCATTCAACTGATCACAAAGTATAGTCAGGACATTACTGATGTAACAGCGCCATCACTATTTGAAAAAAGTCATTTTTGATCAAATCTAGACAGGCCTCATTTCCAGCAGCCATCACTCCAACACCTTATCCTTGAGTAATCATGCTAAATTGATCATTTGGTGCTAGAAAATCACTTGCCATTATACCAAACACAGCTAAAAGCTATTTGGTTTGTTAAATGAAGCTTAATATTGTCTTTGTGTTTGTTTTTGAGTTGCCACAGTATGCAATAGACTGGCATGTCTTAAGGTCAATATTAGGTCAAAAATGGCAAAAAAGATACAGCTTTCTCTAGAAACTCATCAGCCAGTCATTGTTTTGAGGAATGAAGGCTATACAATGCTTGAAACTGCCAAAAAACTGAAGATTTCATACAAAGGTGTACACTACAGTCTTCAAAGACAAAGAACAACTGGCTCTAACAAGGACAGAAAGAGGCCAGATGTACAACTAAACAAGAGGATAAGTACATCAGAGTCTCTTGTTTGAGAAGTAGACACGTCACATGTCCTCAGCTGACAGCTTCATTGAATTCTACCCGCTCAACACCATTTTCATGTACAACAGTAAAGAGAAGACTCAGAGGTGCAGGCCTTATGGGAAGAATTGCAAAGAAAAAGCCACTTTTGAAACAGAAACACAAAAAGAAAAGGTTAGAGTGGGCAAAGAAACACAGACATTGGACAACAGATAATTGGAAAAGAGTGTTAATGATCTTAACCCCATTGAGCTTTTGTGGGATCAGCTAGACTGTAAGGTGCGTGAGAAGTGCCCAACAAGACAGCCACATCTATGGCAAGTGCTACAGGAAGTGTGGGGTGAAATGTCATCGGAGTATCTGGACAAACTGACAGCTGGAATGCCAAGGATCTGCAAAGATGTCATTGCTGCACGTGGAGGATTTTTTGATGAGAACTCTTTGAAGTAGTTGAAAAAAAATTAAATTTTAATAGTACGTTTTCACGTTATTAATGTCCTGACCACATTGTGATCAGTTGAATGCCACTTTGGTCAATAAAAGTACCAATTTCTTTCCATAAGTGCAAAATCTGTACATTATTCGAAACTTTTGACCGCCAGTGTATATCGGGACCTTTAGTATCTTCATGTTGAAGGCCATAAATATTGTTAAATCCCAGCGATATGGTGCTCCCAATGTGGCTCCATTCGAAAATGTTTCAATTTTACCCATTTTCAGTGGTCGAAAACCAAATGGGGGTTGCATGGTATGAAGCTATGAAGTTTTTCGTGTCCGGCAGAACAAAGGTCTGAAGTACAAATAATGTTGAAACTAGAAATGTACCTTTATTTACATAAAAAAACAATAATGTAATTCACCCCTGAATGTTTTTTTTTTTTTTTTTTTTTTTTGTAGACCTGTCAAAAGGTTTAATCTCAAGTTAAGTAGAGAAAGAAATGTAAAAGTGCAGCTGTGGCAGTTCATAATGCTGAATTTGAAGGCTCTGTCCTCTGGCTGGTTTACTCTCATTCTCTCTGGCTCATCTTGAAGTCTCTTAAGCAAGCTGCCCACCGATCGATGAGCCTGATCAGCCAGATTCTCTCAGGGTTGCGTTGGCTAAGTGCTCTCACTATTGTTGCTAATTAAAACCCAGACTTTAAAAACCACCATCACCTGCTATATGCTCTACCTGACAAGCTGCAGCTGCATGTTTGGAGACGTGCCATACGTGCCGTCTACTTATTTGCCACAATGTCCTGGCCTGTATGTTCTTTTTTTTTGTGGGGGGGGGGGGGGATATGTTTGGCCGAGACTAAGGTGGCATTGGCCCCATAAATTTTCCTTGTGCCCCCCCAGAAACTTCTGACACCCCCCTTCCCAGTCTGATGAAGAGACAAGCACTTGCCCACTCTAAAGATCAAAATGCCCCCACAAAGATCATATCTTAGTAGTGGTAGTCCGATATAGGTTTTTCAATGGTCGATACCAATACCTAGAGATCAGGATGGCCGATGACTGACATAAATGCCAATAAACATAATACAATTTAACAACAGCAAATCATATGTACACAACATTTCTAAAGTGAAACAAACACTTAATTAATGCAATATTTACTCAAATTTGCATAAACTTGAAAAGGAAAAACCTTGAAAACAGAAAGTTTTGACTATCCATTGACAAATTTATTGGTAGATTTTGGAACAATGGAACACAATGGAAAGTTAACACTTCTGTTAATCGGCCAAGCGAACACTGTTACCGACCAATGCCAGTAAGCATTTCCCAAAAGCATCATAAGCCTAAATAGATCGTAGAAACCATTGGCACCAAATGCGATCAAATTAAGCTTGCGATGATTTTGAGAAAGCAGCCCTGGCCAATATATCGGTATATCACTATATCCTACTACTGGCCTTGCTGTCAAGCCCGACACAGAGTTTGAGGCGGGACTGTCTGTTTGTACAACCAATGGAAGAAAGTGGGATTTTCTTCAAGTCAGTTATGTTGTCATCATTGCCAGTCAGAATTTGGAGCAAATTATAGATCCGAATTTAAATTAACTTTTTTTCTGATTAGTGCAGTTGAAGAAAGTGAGACGATAAAATCATCATCAGTGATCGTCACTGTGTTTGTTTAGAAGTCAGAGACTTGCAGAACAGAAATGAGCATTTCCCAATCAGTGGGCACACATCCTGGTTTGGAAACGCCCACTGATTACTACATTGAGATTCCCTATTTTCATTGGATAGTTGAGAAATGCCCATCTCGGTTTGAAAACGCCCACAGATTGGGAAACACCCATTATTGTTCCGAAGAGCTTTACCTTTAGAGTAAAGTACCTTTACATAATTTTGCCTTGAGTGCTGTTGAGTTTGCAAATTATATCTTAAGATCGAAGTCAATTTTCTTAGGCCAAGAAGATCATTATCAGCATCAGTTTTATTTGCGTCATGACAAAGAAGAGAATAAACAAAAATGAACATTTTGCCATTGTTTACTCACCCTAATGTTTACAAAGCATCATGTTCCTTTTCTTATTTGAATAGTGACTCATGTTGTTTCTGTTGTTTTCTCACAGTACTGGTATGAAGGGAATGAGATGGGAAACCTGCCCGTAGATTTTTCCATTGTGTGGGACGGTGACTTTCCCATCGACAAACCATCCTCCATGCGAGGTAAGTGTCATTACCTTTGCTAAGGCAAGAACCACTATTGCTCAATATTCTATTGCTCATACTTGCGATTCGGGATTTGTTTTAAGCACGTAACGTGTGCAACAGACACAAATTATATAATTTCACCTGGCAGACAATAAAATGTCAGACTTGTATTTAAGGAGGGACCCGGTCCATATCTAGTCACCGGAATATCATAAGGGTGATCTTAATGGTGGGCTCTTTTGACTTGAGCCAGTAAGTAACCACTTAGAACACCTTAGAAAATGCATAGCAATGCCCTGATTACCAGCCACAACCTAGTATCATAGAAACAAGTTAAGCTCTGTTAGGAACCGTTCACACCAAAAACTGCGGAAAGACACTGCACACTGAGTGTGGCTACATGCAAACCAAAATGCTTATAACTATCAAAAATCAGCTTATTCAAAAAAACTTGTTTACATGAGACTTGATATCATCAGATTATTCTTAGCTTTGACATCAAAAAGTAAACAGTCATGCCCACAACACATTTGATAAGCCAGTAAAAATGGTAGTAAAGGTGTTTACATGCCACACAAGATCAAAAATCTAAAGAGCAAAAATGTTTGTGTGCCAATCGGTTTATGCTTAAACCATTTGTGACCTGACCTTGATAAAAGAAATCATTTTAAGGCTTTTACATGACCTTACACGTTGTCGGCTTATTAAGCATAATTGGTGAAAGATGGTGCATGCAAACGCGCTCAATCATACAGTTCCTCGGAATAATGCAGTTCTGCTACAGATTTTTTACATTTTATGGAGATGACTGTTGAGGCAACAGAGCAACATTCTTAAGCCCTCTAGTGGCTTTGGACTGTCGAAGCCAAATACTTCATAAAAAGAAAAATTGAGGTTATCCTCCCTACATTCATATTTTATTAACCTTCCCTGTGTCCTCTTGAGGTGGGAGGGTGTTACCTTTTGAGTAAGTGGAACTTAATGTATCTTTTATTTTATTTCATCTGGATTTCAAAATCTGTTCAAACACTCTCTGTCAGATATTCTCTCAGCCGAGACAGCATATTTTATTGATAACAAGATGTCTGCCTGTTTCACCCTTATATAACATCATGTTACTGCCGAGAATGGCTTAGAATCCGTGTCCGTCAGCTTTTATCCTGTTCACACCTTTGTCAGTTTGCACTGACATTTAACACTTTAAAAAATAAGAACCGGAATACTTCCAGGAGTCAATATATCTCTTGAGGAGAACTTCATCAAGCGCTCCATTACCAAGAGTTTTCTGTGGTTTCAGAGGAATAGAGCCAGGAGAGAAACCGAAATAGACAAACTCATAGCTCACTGTGTGTCTGCAGATACAATCTCTGTGGTAAATGATTGGCCATGTGTGTTTATTAGTCTGTGGTCGTGTTTTCAGTGGTCTTCTATTCATAGATCAGATGGGCAACTCAACCTTTACACCTTCTCTGGCTCTGTTCCAAACTAAAATGAGCTGGATACTAGGAATGGGCATTTTCGAGTAATTGTAGTTGAGTACTTTAACCCATAAAAAACAAGTAATTGATTACTCGTAAATTAAAATGTCAGTTAAAAATATCAAGTATGACAAGTATGTGGAATGGTTTCAAAATAAGCTAAGTTTATCAAAATATGCTTTTCTTTTGAGGAAAAATATAAATAAATGAACAATATGCATTAATAAAAAATACAAAAAAGATTTTAAAATAACAGTAAAAAACATTTGCACTCACCCGGAGCTTACATAGAAACCAGTACTGACAGCATTAGAGTAATGCACATATAGAAAATCTGAGTCTACATAAAAAGGCTATCGCATTTTTATAATTTCACATTATTCAGAAAAACAAGTGGTGAATGTTGCTTTTTTATAAAACTCGCTCTGCCCATGATCAGATATTTAATGCTCAAACCGGTCTGAAAAGCTTCAGAGTTTCTTGTACCGCTTCACATTTCCTTTCCACCATAAAAACAGATCCTTGTCCGCTGGAATGCGTGACTCTAAAAAGAACCGAACACCAGTAGAGTAGAATTCAATAAGATTCAAAATATTACAAGTATTGCCACACTTGGCTTGATTGAAAGCCCAGAAAGACGCCATCATGGGGCCTGGGTAGCTCAGCTCATAGTAAAGATGCTGACTACCACACCCGGAGTTGCAAGATCAAATCCAGGGCGTGCTGAGTGACTCCAGTCAGGTTTCCTAAGCAACCAATTGGCCCAGTTGCTAGGGTGGGTAGAGTCACGTTGGGTTAACCTCCTCGTGGTCGCTATAATAGGGTTCTCGCTCTCGGTGGACATGTGGTGAGTTGTTCATGGATGCCGCGGAGAATAGCGTGAGCCTCCACACGCGCTAAGTCTCCGCGGTAACGTGCTTAACAAGCCACGTGATAAGATGCATGGATTGACTGTCTCAGACAAGGAGGCAACTAAGATTTGTCCTCCACCACCCGGATTGAGGCGAGTCACTATTCCACCACGAGGACTTAGAGTGCATTGGGAATTGGGCATGCCAAATAAAAAAAAAAAAAAAAAAGAAAGACTCCATCATGTCTCCTCTCATACAACACCTCAAAGTTGACCCAATTGTAACTGGGAGATATGGTGAGAGATCAAGAGGGAAAGTACAAGAAAATTCAGTGTTACCCACAGCAAGCAAATACGCAAAGCAAAATCAATTTGCAATATTCAAGTAGTGTTTTTTGTAGTCTACTATCTGGTGCAGATTGAGTACTCGATTTGTCGATTACTCATGCACATCCTTATTGCCTACATAGACAACATTTTTAGGCATCATAGACGTGCACTCCAGACGTGAAGGCATATATTTGCATTTTTTGCTTGTTTATCTATATAAACCTGTGCTAGATGGACATCGGAGTGCCACGTTTTTTTAGATTTAGATTTATCAAGTTAAAATAACTTATTACCATGGGGCCGCCCTAGTATTTTTTGTAAGGGTACCTAGGCAGAATTTTTAGGCATCATAGGCACGATTCTGACATGAAGGCTGTTCCAATCCAAACAGTACAGAGCAAAATGATGCTACCTTCTAAGGTAACTTCTTTTGTTCAATATTTAAGGCAGTATCACATGTATCATTTGTGGATAAAGCTATCGAGACTGCAGAGCAATGAGTTCAGTGAAAATTTTCATCAACAATGCCAGACAAGCTTGCTATCAGACTCTAAAGTGAAACTCTTAAGCATTAATGGCATCTCTTTTACGCTTCACAGAGTTTTTAACTTGACTTTGCCACCAGGATGCTGAAAAAACAGTGAGATATGCTATAATGAACAAAGACATTCTTTTAGCGCATGTTTACATAGAAAAAAAAATAGCACAGATGGACGCAAAAGCGAGTTTAGTGCAAACGGCCCATAAGGGCAGTATAATTTTGCTTCACGTGAAGAGTGGTATTTGCATTGCGAATGTAAGTGACCATTAACTGTGTTGCTACCCATGAAGGTCGTTTCAAATCATTCTCCTTAGAAGGTAGCTGCCTGTGTAGACACTAGTGAGGCAGCTTACTAGAAATAGTGTTTCTGTTTAAAGAATTCAACCTAAACTCCCACCTAACCAGAACAGCTTGGTTCTCTGCTTCATAGAGGCCTAGGGTCAGAATTATTTGTTTGTGTGGGCAGCACAGTGAATCATGACACAGTAAATGCAGGCGTGGGCTTTGCCTACCTTCCCCTTACAGTTCAAATATCGATTGGCACCGCACAGCTGGCGCCACTCCAAACATGCCCTGCTTTTAACTGGCCAGCTGAGAGTAAGGCTATATTCTCACTGTCTCTGTCTCTGTGTGTCTGTTTGTGTAGCTCTCTTGTACAAGTGTGAAGCTCAGAGGGACAGCTGTGGACTGTGTCTGAAGGCAGACAGCATGTTTGAATGTGGCTGGTGTCTTGCTGATAAGAAATGTCTCCTGAAGCAGCACTGTCCATCACCCGAACACAACTGGATGCATCAGGGACGACGCAACGTACGCTGCAGTCATCCGCGTATCACCAAGGTAACACACGTTTATATAGCTAAATCTAAATAGGGACTTTTTTCTTTTATATCACCCAATGAGATACCATTGTTTTCTGTCTCTCTGTAGATCCGGCCGCTGACGGGGCCGAAAGAAGGCGGCACACGCGTGACTATTGAGGGAGAGAATCTGGGGCTGCAAGTTCGAGAGATTACATACGTGCGAGTGGCGGGGGTGCGTTGTTACCCTGCAGCTTCTGAATATATCAGCGCTGAGAGGTGAGTTATACATAATATTCTATGCAACATATGAGGCTATTCATGTTTCAGTGTGCCCTTTCTGTAAATGCTTCAAGACATTTACATATTACTCCAAGGTACTTAATGAAGAGACATTGTCATGGTACATGTTAAAAAAATCATGGTACCATGTCCAAACAACGTGGTATTACTATGGTATATATAAAAAAAAAAATTTTTTAAAAACCATGGTATTACCATGGTACTGTGTTTAAAAAAAAAAAAAACATGGTAGTTACATGGTGCCATATCCAAAAAATGGTATGACTATGATACAGGAGAAAAAAAAAATGGTATTAAAATGGTGCCATCTTAAAAAAAAATGTATTACTGTGGTACATGTAGAAAAAAAATGGTATTACCATGATACATCTCCAAAAAACATGGAAGTTACATGGTGCCTTATCCAGAAAAATGTTATTACAATGGTACATGTAGAAAAAAAAACATGGTATTATTGTGACATGTCCAAAAACATACTAAGGTACATAGTAAAACATGTTACCATAGTATATTTCCAAAACAACATGGTTTTACCATAGTACCATGTCCAAAAAACATGATATTTCCATAGTACATGTCCAAAAACATGGTTTTACCATAGTCCATGTCCAAATAACATGGTTTTACCATAGTACCATCTCCAGAAACTTATGGAATTACCATAGTACATTTCCAAAATAATGCGTCTTCATCGTAGTACTATGTCCCAAATAAAAACATGCTATTATCATAGTACATGTCCAAAATAACATGGTATTAGGATAGTACCACCTCCAAGAACTCATATAATAACCATAGTACATTTCCAAAATAACATGACTTTATCATAGTACAATGTCTCCAAAAAACATGGTATTATCATAGTACATTTCTAACTTAACATGGCTTTACCAAAGTACCATGTCCCCAAAACATGTTATTTCCATAGTACGTGTCCAAAAACTTGGTTTTACCATAGTACCGTGTCCCCAAAAAACATTGTTTTACCATAGCACGTCCAAATAACATGGTTTTACCATAGTACAATTTCCAGACAACTCATGGAATTACCATAGTATATTTCCAAAATAACATGGATTTACTATAGTACCATGTCCCCAAAAGACATTGTTTTACCATAGCACATGTCCAAATAACATGGTTTTACCATAGTATAATGTCCAAAAAAACATATTACTATAGTCCATTCCCAAAATAACATGGCTTTACCATAGTACCATGTCCCCAAAAAACATTGTTTTACCATAGCACATGTCCAAATAACATGGTTTTACCATAGTACCATACCCTTGCCATGTTACTAGTTAATGTCAGTTAGTTAGTATCACCTGTTTTGGCAATGTTGATTTCAATGTGTGTGTGTTTGTCCTGCAGGATTGTGTGTGATATGGAGGAGTCTCAGATATCAAACCCCCCTGGTGGTCCGGTGGAGTTGTGTATCGGTGACTGCAGCGCAGAGTATCGCACCCAATCGTCTCAAACATACTCTTTTGTGGTTCGTGCCAAGATTATTCTTAATACATCTTATTATTTTTTTCCTATAGATATCCTCCTCCTGGTTTGTGGTGATCTAGGCTCAGCCAGTCAATAAACTACCCATTCTTTGAGACTCAGCCAATCAGATTTCCTATCTAAAATCAATGAATCTTTAAAATTCCCACTCCACCAATCCATTAGCCAATCAAATCTGCTTGTGGCGACTATGTGATTATGCAATTCGCTGAGGAGGAAAGGGATGTAAAGAGTGACACTGTTACTCCCTCCTCCCTGCTGAGTTTTAAGTGGTACCCAGCAGGAAAAGCTCATTAGTCTATTATCTCGAGCCCAGGAGCTGAACACGCTCGCACACACACACACATAAATGGATAGTCCTGCCTGGATTCCCTGAACATCTAATCAATAGCATCCTTGCAGCTTTAGTCGTGTAGAAAGGTAAAGCAAATGAAAACACGCACTCTGGCCAATTACACAGGTATGCAACTAATTACTTTGAAAGGACTGTACTGCAGCAATGCCTGACAGATCCTGCGCCGAAACAAATGAGCCCTGTTCGCCGCAACAGCAAACAGGACATTTCTATTACAGTGATGAGTGTAATTTCTTCGTGTAGTACCAGAATAAGAAAACAAGATCACGCTTGAGTGTGTGTATCACACTGCACTGAGCTCCATCTGTTCAGAAGTTTCCACTGGGACTCCTGTCGGCCAGTGGTCAAATATTATGGGTTTTTTAATCGCCAATAACGATATCTAGAGAGCAGGGTTTTCGATGGCGGATGTTAAGGGGGAGACCAGGGCTAGTTGTCACAGGGGGATGTTGTCACAAGGGCTATACAATTGAAGTCAGAGGTTTACATACAGATTGAAGTCATTAAAACACATTTTTTAACCATTTTTTGGCAAGTTGTTTAGGACATCTACTTTGTGCATGACAAGTAATTTTTCCAACAATTGTTAACAGACAGATTGTTTCACTTTTAATTGACTATATCACAGTTCCAGTGGGTCAGAATTTACATGCACTAAGTTAACTGTGCCTTTAAGCAGCTTGGAAAATTCCATATTAGCCAATTAGCTTCTGATAGGCTAATTGGAGTCAATTGGAGGTGTACCTGTGGATATATTTTAAGGCCTACCATCAAACACAGTGCCTCTTTGCTTGACATCATGGAAAAATCTAAAGAAATCAGCCAAGACCTCAGAAAATAATTGTGGACCTCCACAAGTCTGGTTCATCCTTTGGAGCAATTTCCAAATGCCTGAAGGTACCACATTCATCTGTACAAACAATAGTATGCAAGTATAAACACCATGGGACCAAGCAGCCATCATACCGCTCAGGAAGGAGACACATTCTGTCTCCTAGAAATGAACGTAGTTTGGTGCAAAAGTGCAATTCAATCCCAGAACAACAGCAAAGGACCTTGAGAAGATGCTAGAGGAAACAGATAGACAAGTATCTATATCCACAGTAAAACAAGTCCTATATCAACATAACCTGTAAGACTGCTCAGCAAGGAAGAAGCCACTGCTCCAAAATTGCCATAAAAAAGCCAGTTTGCAAGTGCACATGGGGACAAAAATCTCACTTTTTGGAGAAATGTCCTCTGGTCTGATGAATCAAAAATTGAACTGTTTGGCCATAATGACCATCGTTATGTTTGGAGGAAAAAGGGTGAGGCTTGCAAGCCGAAGAACACCATCCCAACCGTTAAGCATGGGGGTGGCAGAATCATATTGTGGGGGTGCTTTGCTGCAGGAGGGACTCGTGCACTTCACAAAATAGATGCCATCATGAGGAAGGAAAATTATGTGGATATATTGAAGCAACATCTCAAGACTTCAGCCAGGAAGTTAAAGCTCGATCACAAACGGGTCGTCCAAATGAGCAGTGACCCCGAGCACACCAAAGTTGTGGCAAAATGGCTTAAGGACAACAAAGTCAAGGTTTTTGAGTGGCCATCACAAAGCCCTTACCTCAGTCTGATAGAAAATTTGTGCGAGAGCATGTGCGAGAAAGGAGGCTTACGAACCTGACTCGGTTGCACCAGTTCTGTCTGGAGGAATGGGCCAAAATTCCAGCAACTTATTGTGAGAAGCTTGTGGAAGGCTACCCAAAATGTTTGACCCAAGTTAAACAATTTAAAGGCAATGCTACCAAATACTAACAAAGTGTATGTAAACTTCTGACCCACTGGGAATGTGATGAAAGAAATAAAAGCTGAAATAAATCATTCTCTCTACTATTATTCTGACATTTCACATTCTTAACATAAAGTAGTGATCCTAACTGACCTAAGACAGGGAATGTTTTCTACGATGAAATGTCAGGAATTGTGAAAAACTGAGTTGTATTTCTCTGACTGAGAAATGTATTTGGCTAAGGTGTATGTAAACTTCTGACTTCAACTGTATCTCAGTAACTATGTGGTTTTGAGTCAAAATTCCAACTACACAAATTTGTGTTTTCTCTAGCAATGGTTTTATATGTGGGTTTCAAATGCCTAAATCAAAACTCTCTTAAATCAGAATAAAATATTTTTTGTGAATTCTATCCTCCAAAAAATAGTTTTTGTGTAGCAGGTGGGCAAATAACATAACCTGACATTTAAGAAAAATACACTTGTCCTGAGAACACAGTGTTCAGCCTTTCGGTTTAAATCTACCTTTATTATATAGTTGACCCTATGAATGTATGCCAGTCATGTGTTTTAAATGTAATAGGTTTATACAATTTGCTGGTCAAAACACTGATTTAATATTTTTGTATGTTACTTTTTACAATTCTTTTTCCCTTTCATAACTGTTTTACTGTTTCAGTTTTGTTGAAAAGCCTATGATTGGCTGTTTAAGACCCATTTTCTTTTTACCTCCTTGAAAGTGTTTTTAGGAAGCCACTAATTATAAAAATTGAGGTTTTAAGCCTATTTTAGTTTGGTGTGAACTTTATCAAACAATGGCTGTAAATGGGAAAATCTTGATTATTAAGCATTCTGATCTTCAGGGGTGAATGTTGTGTGACTTTAGCAAGCTTTGACATTTCAATATGCATTTTTTTCCACACCCAAACCCTTACAGTATAGTTCAAAGTGTAGTTTTTAATGTTTTTTATTTTTTTATTTTTATTTTTTATAAAATAGGTTGCTTTAAACAAACATTGCAATTCTGCTACACTGAGTCTCTGAGGGTTAAAGGGATAGTTCACCCAAAAATGAAAATTCTCTCATCATGTACTCACCCTCATGCCATCCCAGATGCGTATGACTTTTTTTTTTTTCTGCAGAACACAAAGATTTTTAGAAGAATATTTTAGCTTTTTTTAGTCCTTTCAATGCAAGTGAATGGTGACTAGACCTTTCAAACTCCAAAAACCACATAAAGGCAGCATAAAAGTAATCTATATGACTCCAGTGGTTTAATACATGTCTTCAGAAGCAATATGATAGGTGTCGGTGAGTAACAGATCAATATTTAAGTCCTTTTTTACTGTAAAATTATTTTTTTGTAAAAAAGGATTGAAATATTGTTCTGTTTCTCACCCAAAGTGATTGCATCGCTTCAGATGAAATATATTAAACAACTGGAGTCATATGGATTACTTTTATGCTGCCTTTATGTGATTTTTGGAGCTTGAAAGGTCTGATCACCATTCACTTGCATTGAAAGGACCTACAGAGCTGAGATATTCTTCTAAAAATCTTTGTTTGTGTTCTGCAGAAGAAAGAAAGTCATACACATCTGAGATGTTATGAGGGTGAGTAAATGATGAGAAAATTTTCATTTTTAGGTGTACTATCCCTTTAATAGCAGGTTCCATTGTGACAACTTACCCCATATAGTGTGATATGCCTTGCATATGGTTAACAAACAAACAACACTGAATTTGTTTGTTCTAAACATTATCATCACTGTCAGAGGAACCAGTCTGTTCACCATTCAGGATCTCTGAACTTTCTTTCCTCTAGACTCCGAGTTTTAGCCGGGTGCGGCCAGAGAAAGGACCCATGTCTGGAGGGACGAGACTGACTATCTCAGGCCGACATCTGGACGCCGGCAGCGCTGTGACTGTGTTTTTGGCCCAGGAAGAGTGTCTGTTTGTCAGGTGAGCAGCGATTGCCAGAACCGGATCTTCTAGTGCGAATCACATCTGTGTCTCCTGACATCTGTGGGAAGAAAAATGTGTCATTTCCACATCCAATCAAATGAGTACACATGGACATCCTCAAATATGTCCACATGCTGACAGTGATTTTACTCATCGGTTGAGCCAAGAAACATAATGCTTTAATAGCTTTCCTTGTTGGTGGATAATGATTAAATTGGAATAACAGCTGCTTATAAGACAAGCAATTTTGTCATTTCCCTGCTGAAAAGACTGTATTAGACCAGCGTGTATATCTATGCTGGTTTGGCCTGTCGTAGCTTGTGGATCAGCATTGCCATGCTGTTCACCAACAAAATTAGCAGGTGAAGCTGGTTGAACAAGGAAGTCTTGCTGTCCTGCTGAAAAAAAAAACTAGTAAGTTCTATGCCATTTCTCCCAACCTGACTAGCTGACAAGTGCCCAAAACCCCTGTAAAACAGACTAGACTAACCGACTTGGCCAGGCTGGAAGACGGCTGATTTAAGCTGAGTGTCTTTTCAGTTGGGCCATGATGTCTTTTTGAAATCATAGGATTATAAAGGACAAAATAATATTGATTCGTGTATGTTAATGGTATTGTGTTTTGTTCCAACAGGAGAACGGTGCGTGAGATAGTGTGCGTGACCCCACCATCAGCGTCGGGCTCTGGGGCTTCATCGGTCAAGCTGTTCATTGACAAGGCAGAGGTCACCAGCGATACACATTACATTTACACCGAGGATCCAACCATTTCCAACATGGAGCCAAATTGGAGTATTATAAAGTAAGTAAATACACAATCACATGCTCTGTTCCAAACCCTAGTGGGCTTAATCACTGTTTACAGTCTACGTACGCAAATATCTCCTGCTACCTTCTAAGGGGGCCGTTCAGACCGAACACAAATTGCGCTAAGAAAGCTAGAAGCAGCGCAACAAATGGAGCAGAAACCTGACACAGCATCTAACGCGGCACTCCTGCGCGAGATGCTGAAAAAAGCGTGTGTTTACATAGAAAAACAATTGAAAAACAGCGCAGACGGGCACAAAAAAAAAAAAAAACATTCGGTGTGAACGGCTCCTAAGGCAGCATCCTGTCCCAAATGTAGCCTCATATGTAACTGAATTGAAACACTCAACATGGGCAGCAACTCCTTTGACACTCACACATGTGCTCTAAACAAATAACTCTTCTCACGTAATGCGCACAAGAATCTCAACTAACATTCGCAGCTGTTTCCGATGGAGACTGAGTTAGCGTGTTGCTAAGTTAATGACTCGGTACTCAAAAACAAAATATAAAAATGCATAGCACACACATATTGATTGAAACTGATTAAGTAAAATACACTATATGGCCAAAAGGTTGTGGACACCATATGTGCTTGATGAACATTTGATTTCAATACCATAGGCATCAATTTCCCCCTTTGCTGTAATAACAGCTTCCACTCTTTTGGGAAGGCTTTCCACTATACTGTATGTAGTAACATGGCTGCAGGGATTTGCTCTCATTCAGACACAAGGCTATCAGTGAGGTCAGGAACTCGATGGGGCCTGACTTACAGTTGCTGTTCCAGTTCACCCCAAAAGTGATCAGTGGTGTTCAGGTCCGGGCTTTGTGCAGGCCAGTCAATTTCTTCCACGCCAGACACAGTAAACCATTTCTTTATGGACCTCACTTTGTTCACAGGGGCATTGTCATGCAGGAACAGAAAAGGGCTATCCCCAAACAGTTGCCACAGATTTGGAAGCACACAAAGCCCAAGCCATACATAAAGAAACATTAAGATTTTTCTTTACTGGATTTAATGGAGTAACCAAATTCGTTAATTAAACTTTTGGCCATATAGTGTAGTTCATTTGAGGGAACTTTTCTATCTGTACATTTCAGTACTGATCAAAATAAGAGATATTATAGGATAAGACGAGTCACTCGTATTCATACAAATAGGTAAAATCGTAATGCTGAATATTGTGACTGTAGGAATAGAAGTCCTGCCTTACAAATAAATAGTCTGTGTTATTTGATGTTTTGGAGATTTTGGTCTTTCCCAGTTTAAGTAGACATGAGCTGTACTTGTAAGTTTCTTTGACAAAGGCTGTGTCAGAAATTGAGTACTGTCATAGTATGTACTGCATTTCATGAAGTACGTACTTCTCGGTCGGTATGTCCTTTAGGTATGCAGGTAAGTAGTATGAATACATTCCCAGACATACTTCATCAATGAACCAAATACTGTATATGACAGAGTAACAACAACTGGGAGAATAATTTACTCTGGCTTTGTTAAACAAGCACAAGCACAAGGAACAACTTTCTTGATATACAGTATATAGCAGTTACACTTGAAAAGATCCGCCTGACTTGTGTTTCTTCTGTGGGTTTTTTTATTTTTTTATTCAGCATTTTGAATATGACGTCCCCTTAGCTACCTTGGCCTTAAAGGATAGTACAGTGACCAGTTGATGCGCACTTCAAAATTTTGCAAATGTAGAAGGCCATCCAGATATTTCTAGCCTAGTTTTTTTATGAATGCTAAGGATTCGGACATCCCACTCCATTGTTATACTGT
Source organism: Myxocyprinus asiaticus (assembly GCF_019703515.2). Classification (NCBI taxonomy): domain Eukaryota; kingdom Metazoa; phylum Chordata; class Actinopteri; order Cypriniformes; family Catostomidae; genus Myxocyprinus; species Myxocyprinus asiaticus. The sequence continues at coordinate 7,227,854 of NC_059367.1, read as the reverse complement.
TTTTGGCATACTATATACAGTAGAAGGGAAGTATGCATATTTGTACGTAGCCAAAAAATTTTTATCCACGATTGTTGCAATGCATTCTGGGATTGCCTTATCAGTGAAGAATATATATTGTGGGAACGCTCCTTTAGATTTTGACCAAAAGAATAAAATAAGGTGTCTTAGAAAGCAGCATAATTTCGTTGCTTATTGTTAGTAAAGGCTCAGGCAGACAAAGCACGACTGTGATACCTATAAATGCTGTCTAGTTAGGCAGTTTGATAGGGTTTGCAGCAGAGCCACACAAATGCACGCTCGTTACTCAATTTGAAGTATGAAGCGAGTGTCTCCCGTCTAACTGAAGTGTTGCTTGTTTGTTCTGACAGTGGCAGCACCACCCTTACTGTCACAGGAACCAATCTGCTCACCATTCAGGAACCCAAAGTCAGAGCCAAATTTGGAGGAGTGGAGACCACAAACGTGGGTTTCTTAGCCAACTGTCCTTCTTCTCTCTGTCCCCTACAATTATAAGAGTCATAACGAACAGAACGTTTTGTACGAGATCTCTTGAGCGAATGTTCTCTAAATGTTCCTCTGCAGGTTTGTACTGTGGTGAATGACTCTGTGATGACGTGCTTGGCTCCGGGCATCATCTACACCAAACGGCAGGCTCCTGAGAGCGGAATTCACCCGGACGAGTTTGGATTCATCCTGGATCACGTTTCCGCCCTTCTCATCCTCAATGGAACTCCATTCACGTACTACCCTAACCCAACCTTTGACCCGCTTGGGAATGCAGGGATACTGGAGGTCAAACCAGGGTCACCCATCATTCTAAAGGCATGACCTCTGTTCTAATCTTGCTGTTATTAGTTTTAATTACTGTTCTAATTGGTTTTGAGACTTTCATTTAAAGAAAATTTTTCACGATTTGCATTTTGATTGAATCTCACAAAGAAATGTCCAGGTCATATTCAATCGCAGATAACGATCACCTGAAAATCAAATAAGGTTCAAATAAGATTAAGAAAAAAAAATTCCTTGTTTATAAGAATAAAATTAAGACTTTGCATTGTGACATTACTTTCAAATTTCCTACTTGTCATTACTGCAATTAAAAAATATCATTCTTGCTACTGTAAGGGGCCGTCCAGACTGGAAAACAAAATAATCTAGGTGCAGTGCAACAAAGATAACAAAACACACTTTTATAAGTCTAGCGCATGTTTACATAGAAAAAAACATTTGAAAAACAGCACAGACTGATGCGAGACATGTTCGATGTGAACAGCCCCTAATACATTAATGAAAATCATCCCGTTCGGACACAATGATTTTGCTTATTTTGCGATGATCATTATACATTATAAACAGTACATTAAATACTACTATATATATACTCACAATTGTACTTTACAAAAAATATAACATTATTTATATCACTTATTTAAATGTTTTTAATTGTCATAATGATGTCGCAATGCAAAAAATCTTAATGGTCTTTTAAATAGGCTTCAATTTCTTTTGATTACCATGAGATAAGAAATTAATGTAATCAGATTACTTTATTACTTTTGGATTACTTCACATACAGTATGTGAATACAATATGATCTCCAAGACTTTTAATTATGCCTTCTGGATGTAAACAAAACATGTTTGAATAATGTTATGAGTAATGTAGCTATTATTATAAATTAGAGAAAAAAAACCAATTCAGTATTTTTTTTAAATATCGCACAGACAATTCTTCACAGTTTTTGTGAGACTCAAAATTATGTGTCAAACGATGCTAGTCATTTTTTGGTTTAAAAAAACAAAAAAACACTGAATGCAATTCATGATCCCTTCATTTCCCAACAGGGAAAGAATCTCATTCCCCCCGCCCCTGGAAATGCCCGCCTGAATTACAGCGTCATGATTGGAGAAACACCCTGTCTGTTAACAGTTTCTGAATCTCAGCTGCTCTGCGATTCGCCAGATCTGACCGGAGAACAGCGAGTGATGGTGAGCTTTACACAGTCATGACATTTTTCCATCATGCATAATAAACACTTAATCCATTACGTGACTCTCTTGCAAACGAAGAGGACAACAGGCTCGCCTCTCAATTTGGCGACTCAGAATTTACAGGCCTACATTTATCCCTTTGTATATCAACTAATAAATGTGGCAGAAAATGTATGGATGGCCTTAAGCTGGCAAAAATGCTGAATGTTCGGTTTGCGCAGACGAGGGCGTTGTACGTCTTATTTAATCAGTCTCGTAATATACCACTGCCAAATGGACATTTTTTACCTTAGTGCTGAAATGGAAAACATAAAGGTCAACTGGAAGAGGCTCGCCGTACATTAAATATTATTAGGATTATACGGGAGAGCTGATACAAGCAATTTTCCTTGTAATCTAGCTATCTGCTCTCCCGACAGCTCAAACAATTATTACGAACAGCAGACAGAAGTCCTTAATAACCTTCGTGAGAACACTCTGGCAATGTCCAAGAGCTGTAGTCAACACTCTAATTCGGTCTGCCACCTAAACTCCAACGGAATTAATTGATTAGCACAAGCCCTGTGAACGCAGGATTGTGTGTATCAGAGATTACGATGTTCAGAGTTCCGTTGATGAAAGTTAAAGGCTGTTTTTGAATCCACGGTTTGAAGAAACACTGGTAGAGAGAGAAAGTGAAATAGTAGGGTGAGTGAGAATGCAGAGATCACTCGGCTAATGACCTGACACATATCGACAGCTCACCAGGTAACACTTTGTTCTTCTCTATTCACGACTCTCAATAATTCATACAGCCATGCAGCTCTCAGAGAGCAGCGGTGGAAAGGTGAAACTTGTTAGTACAGACGGCAGGATGCCGTACTTAATTGGTCCACGAATAGTACGAGGCTGAGTTCCCGGTACCACACCTCAGTCGGACAAAAATACTTAACTAAACCTCTATTACCTGCTGATTTGAGCCTAATTGCTGTCACACCTGTGACAAAGTGACTTTTTGAAGTAATTTGATGTGGATTAGTTCTCACTGCGTATGATGGAGGCAGCGAGGAGTCAGCAATGTTGAAGAAGTTACTTTGAAATTGAAGCTTGTCAAGCTACAAGCTTTTCATAACTTGAAGTGGTTAAATCAGTAGTTTTCAACCGGTTTTGCTTCTGGACCCAGATTTTACATTGGCCAACAAGTGGTGATCCAACACAATACGAAATATGTAATGAAAATTACAAATTCAAAAAGTTTCGAATGCTAAAGTCATTGAATGTGAAAAGTTTACGAATACAAAAGTTTATTATTCCAATTATTCACAAATTATAGTCAGAACAAACCATTTTTATCCCCTATCCAAACAGACCTGCTACAACAACTAAGTGGCAGCTCTTAAAAATAAGTAGTTTGCTACTCTGCAAGCTACTAGCAAGTAGCTATCTACTTTGAAGCCATTTAAGGGCAGGGCTCGACATTAAGCATTGGGATGTGCTTGTCCTTTGGACAAGTAAATTGGTCATTCACTTGTCTGAGTAAAAAAGTTACTTGTCCAGAGAGAAGAAGGATATGTATTGGTTACATGCTCAAGTAGTAGCATGTCAAAGTTTCAATTGTATGTTTTCTAAAATTACGACAGATGGCCAACCTAATAGTACTATACCTATGCAATCAACTAGATTCTCTGGGACAGAAATGTAAACTGTGCTGGTAGGGGAGGTTATTTTATGTTACATTTACGTACGGTAGGCGTAATAAGATCCACTTTTCCATCATGTTATTGCAGCAAGATCTACCATACACAAAATATACATTGTCATAATACTAAAATTTCAGTAGTCTTTAGGATATATTCAATTAAACATTCAGAATGAATTTGACATAAAACTACTACTGGTCTTCCCTGTATGAATAATACATTAATTATCTTCAGAGTTATACTAGTAAAAATTATCTAGCCAAGAGCAGTGAGTGGTTTTGTCATTTTCTTGTTATTGTTGTTTAATATTAAGGATAGCCTACACTAGACAGCGGCAGGTCTATTAGGTTACATTTAAACTTACAAGTCCTACATTCTATACAAATCAGCTTTTCCCCCAATGTTTACATTCACTTTAGACATAACTCTCTCACCAAGACGGGTATTTTGGCGGAATTTTGAAATGTATTGGACCGTTTAGGTGCAAAAATTCTCAGAAAACACGCGCATGTAAAGCACGCCGCACACACACGAGCCTTCTGTCAGTCAAACAGCATGCAGCTACTAGATCGCTAGAGAATTATAAAATGATGTGCTCTCGATTTTTTTACAAATATAGCCGGTTATTTTTTTTGTTATTGACGTTTTAATCAGGCTAATTGTCCGGTCGGGGCGCGTGGATTCAAAAGCGGAGGGGAGTGGATACAGTGACACCCAGGACGGAGAGGTGCGGCTGTGAGTGGGGTGGCAAATGGGGTGGCCAGGCTTCTGTCAGGGGGGGCCACGGCCACCCCTATTCACCCCCACCCCCCCAGCTCCGCCCCTGGTGAACAGCCCCTTACTCTCCAGCACTGCTGGCCAGGTAGAGGAACAAGTGCATAATTCTGAAGTGCATTTCACTGTAATTCTGATTGTGAGCTGATTTCATCCAGGAGGAAACAGTGTGAGTGCCCTCAGCCAATCAAACGCCCTAATTATGACCCACTAAAGTCAGGAGGACTTTTAGACTGGAGAGCTCACTAACAAGAACAAACATTTGTTTCTTTTGTGTGTGTGCGTGTGTTTAGATTCTAGTAGGAGGTCTGGAATATTCTCCCGGCACACTTCACATCTATTCCGACAGCACTCTCACGCTGCCAGCCATCATCGGGATTGGAGCGGGCGGAGGCGTTCTTCTCATTGCCATTATTGCTGTGCTCATTGCCTACAAACGCAAAACCCGGGACGCTGACCGCACGCTCAAACGCCTGCAGCTGCAAATGGACAACCTGGAGTCCCGAGTCGCACTAGAGTGCAAAGAAGGTACAAGTCTAAGCGAATAAATGAAATTGATAAAACTGCTGAAGGTAGTTTTAAATCATTTCATTCTTCATTGTGAATTGCACATAACATGCCCTTACGCACAACATCTGGAGTCTTTTCAAAAACATTAGATAATATAAATAATCAATGTTTGAAATGCCACTTATGAAACTTTTTATATATTTAATTTATCTTTATATATATATATATACAGTATTATATTATATATTATATATAATTATTTATATTCTTATAGTCCAATGGTGGAAGAACACTTAATTTCTCAGAATGCCACAGTTTACTCTATATATTATATAATTTATAGATTCACATTTTTTTATATTTTAATTTATTTAAATATTTGAATAAATTTTTTTTTTTTTTATGTTTTGATGGCTGTGTTAATTGTTTTGACATCATTAAACTTAGTTTAGAGAAATGCAGTGCATGCATCCGGAAAGTATTCACAGCGCTTCACTTTTTCCACATTTTGTTATGTTACAGCCTTATTCCAAAATGGATTAAATTCATTATTTTCCTCAAAATTCTACAAACAATACCCCATAATGACAACGTGAAAGAAGTTTGTTTGAAATCTTTGCAAAATGTATTAAAAATAAAAAACGAAAAAAAATCACATGTACATAAGTATTCACAGCCTTTGCCATGACACTCAAAATTGAGCTCAGGTACATCCTGTTTCCACTGATCATCCTTGAGATGTTTCTACAACTTGATTGGAGTCCACCTGTGGTAAATTCAGTTGATTGGACATGATTTGGAAAGGCACACACCTGTCTATATAAGGTCCAACAGTTAACAGTGCATGTCAGAGCACAAACCAAGCCATGAAGTCCAAGGAATTGTCTGTAGACCTCCAAGACAGGATTGTATCGAGGCACAGATCAGAAACATTTCTGCAGCATTGAAGGTCCCAATGAGCACAGTGGCCTCCATCATCCGTTAATGGAAGAAGTTTGGAACCACCAGGACTCTTCTTAGAGCTGGCCGCCCGGCCAAACTGAGCGATCGGGGGAGAAGGGCCTTAGTCAGGGAGGTGACAAAGAACCCGATGGTCACTCTGACAGAGCTCCAGCATTTCTCTGTGGAGAGAGAAGAACCTTCCAGAAAAATAACCATCTCTGCAGCACTCCACCAGTCAGGCCTGTATGGTAGAATGGCCAGACGGAAGCCACTCCTCAGTAAAAGGCACATGACAGCCTGCCTGGAGTTTGCCAAAAGGCAGCTGAAGGACTCTCAGACCATGAGAAACAAAGATTGAACTCTTTGGCCTGAATGGCAAGCGTCATGTCTGGAGGAAACCAGGCATCGCTCATCACCTGGACAATACCATCCCTACAGTGAAGCATGGTGGTGGCAGCATCATGCTGTGGGGATGTTTTTCAGTGGCAGGAATTGGGAGACTAGTCAGAATCGAGGGAAAGATGAATGCAGCAATGTACAGAGACATCCTTGATGAAAACCTGCTCCAGAGCACTCTGGACCTCAGACTGGGGTGAAGGTTCATCTTCCAACAGGACAACGACCCTAAGCACACAGCAAAGATAACAAAAGAGTGGCTCCAGGACAACTCTGTGAATGTCCTTGAGTGGCCCAGCCAGAGCCCAGACTTGAACCCGATTGAACATCTCTGGTGAGATCTGAAAATGGCTGTACACCGACGCTCCCCATCCAACCTGATGGAGCTTGAGAGGTCCTGCAAAGAAGAATGGGAGAAACTGCCCAAAAATAGGTGTGCCAAGCTTGTAGCATTATACTCAAAAAGACTTGAGGCTGTAATTGGTGCCAAAGGTGATTCAACAAAGTATTGAGCAAAGGCTGTGAATACTTATGTACATGTGAATTTTTAAAAAAAAAAATGTTTTGTTGTTTTTATAAATTTGCAAAGATTTCAAACAAACATCTTTCACGTTGTCATTATGGGGTATTGTTTGTAGAATTTTGAGGAAAATAATGAATTTAATCCATTTTGAAATAAGGCTGTAACATGTGGAAAAAGTGAAGCGCTGTGAATACTTTCCGGATGCACTGTATGTCTAATGAGCTGAGGAAAATAGTATTCTACATATTAGGGGGGAAAAGGGTATAATAAGTCAAAATAACTTATGAATTGAAAGGGAGCCAGTTCTCTAATTCTGAATTTTACCCAAACCTGCCTTGCACAGCCCACCCTTTTTTTCATAGTTCAGCATCAGCGGTGCATATGGCCGTACCAAGCTGTTTCCGACTGGTGTGTTGAGTGTTTTAATTAGCTACTAATGGTCTTAATCCATAGGATAAATCAATTGAAGCTGTGTTGTACTATTTTATTGAATGCAAGGTCTTCTGTGGGCACCCAGCTTGGAGTGTTGTATTTGGAAACTGTAGAGAGTTGGATGTTCTCTCACACTGCAGTACTGAGGCTGTAGCCTGGATTCTGTGTTTGACGCAGTCTTTGTGGAGCGATTGAACTGGGTCATGACGTCATAATGTCTTCATCCTTTGATGCCGGTTTTATTCACTAGTTTAAAGGATCTGTAACTCAGGCAGATGCGCCAATGTGTTATTCATGCATTCGTTAAAAGAATGCTATAAAGAACTGGAATAAATGCAACTTTTCTGTTTGATTTTGTGATTTAATAAGTTACAATTTCATTTTTGTGTCAGCCACCAGTGGGGATGCATACACAGAAAATGACAAACTCTACTGCATACACATCACTAGTGCTCGATATTGGGTTTTAATTATCGATACCGATCTATAGGACAGGGTGGCCGATAGTTGATATAATGCTGACATATATAATGGAGTCCAATGTCTGAGACCCAATAAAAATCTGGGAATTTTCTTTTTTTTTTTTTTTTTTTTTTTTTTTTTTTACCTAGAAATAAACCAAAGGATTTTGGGATTATCTCTCTATATCTGGCTATAATTTTAAAATAGCCAAATATCGGCCGATATATCGGTATGTCACTACATATTAGATATGGGTTTATCTTCAACTTTGGGAAATTTCATGTCCCAGGGATTGATTTTTATTCAGACTAGCAAATATCCACATTTTTTGTTTTTGTTTTATGAAGGTCACATTAAAAATGACGTGAAAACATTTTACCATGCCTTCATCATTTTTTTTATTTTTATTTTTTTTTTGGTACTTTTCAAATGCTTTTATGTACAGATTTTATTGTTTTAGCCCTGTCCCAGACCCAGACTTAAGTATTAAAATATGGAAATCCATTACAAAAATACAGATTATTACATGTTTAAAGCTATGATAATATAAACAGAGTGAAATATACACAAAACATTTGTAATATTTATTATGTGAAAATTATTTCTGTCAATTTAAAAAATGTACGACTGTCCCAGTTGTGATGTCATTTCCACCACACCAAACAATTTTGTCCCTAATACATTATTTATTTTCAAACGTTAATGTTGCCTAATTATGCAATAAGTGTGAAAATATTATTTAATTGTGTGTATTTAGGATGCACAAAATTTTAACTATGAAATTAGCCTTAGCAATATAAAGGAGTCAGCCATGTTATTTAAAAAAGGTCATTTGAAAAAGTCATTTACACAATACAGAATTTAGAGATGTGCTGGAAATGACACTTTGGTGGGAATTTTCATGACTTTTGGGGGAAAAAAAGACAAAAGTTACATAAATCTCCTGTGATGCATGTACATATACTGTTGGACATTGCAAGTAGACAAATAAAAAAAACTAGTGAGAGAGTGAAAAATGTTTTAATGAGACCAAAAGTTGAGAAGAAACACTCATATTCGGTTTTCTAAGGTCTGATGGATGAATATCTTTGTTCCTTATTCTTCTCAGCATTTGCCGAGCTACAAACAGACATCCAAGAGCTAACCAACGACATGGATGGTGTGAAGATCCCCTTCTTGGAATATCGTACCTACACCATGAGAGTGATGTTCCCTGGCATCGAAGAGCACCCGGTTCTGAAGGAGCTGGATGTAAGAGAGCTTTTACAACCTATTGGATCCATTTCTTTGTCCTCGGGTGTAGTATGTCACTTGCAAATGGCAATAAGTAGGTTGCCACAACTCATAGACCCTTTTCTTTTAATCTTCTGCCAAAAAAAAGAAAGCAAAGAAACTCATAGATGTGCTTTAAAAAGATCCCCTAAGCTCTGGAGCTACTGCGGTACTGCGGTCTCAGTAGTCAACTTCACTTTTCAGCTAGATTTAATTAAAACCTCAGGCAGAATGAAATCAGCAGCCCTGCATTGCCCTGGTGGAATAGCCGTCTAGAGACGTGCCTCACTAAAAAAAAAATGTTTTGAAAATAGTCAGCAGGAAAGAACAATTCTTCAAACCATTAAATTTCACAGCAGCCGAATTTTTATGCATCCAGGCAAAAATCTCCTTCCTGCCTGCTTTTTTGATTTGTGTTTTTGTTCTTTGTTTTTTTCTATGTTAAAAAGAGTAGTTCACCCACAAATTTAAATTCTGTCATTTTCTCACCTTCACGTCACGTCAAAACTCATATGACTGACTTTATTCTGTGGAACTCAAAAGGAGATGTTAAGCAGAATGTTGACAATGCTCTTTCCCATGCAATTAAAGTGAATGGGGACTGAGGCTGTCAAGCTCCAATAATTACAATAAAGCACTATAAAAGTAGTCCATTCGACTCATGCCCTATATTATAAGCCTTCTAAAGCCATGTGATAGCTTTGTGTGAGCAACAGACCGAAATAAGTTATTTACTCAAAATCTTCCTCTCCGTCTCAGCATTCAAATCTCTGCAAGTTTGAATATGAAGAAGTGCTAATGAGATTTGAGAGTGATTTTAAGTGAAAGACAATTTAAATTTCGGTCTTTTTCTCACACAAAGCTATCTTATGCGCACAAGTCAAATGGACTACTTTAATAATGCTTTATTGCCATTTTTGGAGCTTGAAAGCGTTGATCTGCATAAATATTCCTCAAATGTTTTCCTTTTGTGTTCCACGTAAGAAAGTAAGTTATACAGGTTTGGAACAACATGAGGATGAGTAAATGCTGACAAAACTTTCATTTTTGGGTGAACTGTTCATTTAATTATCTGTTCCCTCTCCTCGCAGTCTCCAGCTAATGTGGAGAAGTCCCTGCGTTTGTTCAGTCAACTTCTACACAACAAGATGTTTCTGCTGACCTTCATCCATACACTGGAAGCTCAGCGCTCTTTCTCCATGCGGGATCGTGGCAATGTGGCCTCCCTCCTGATGGCGGCACTGCAGGGACGGATGGAGTATGCCACCGTGGTGCTCAAACAGCTGCTCGCAGACCTGATTGAAAAGAACCTGGAAAATCGGAACCACCCCAAACTGCTGCTCAGACGGTAAGAGTTTGTAACTGGATTTTTATTGTATGTGGATAAATGTTAAAAGAATAGTTGACCCAAAAATAAAAATTCTGTCAACATTTACTCACCCTGATATCATTTCACACCTGCACTTTCTTCCTTATGCCGAATACAAAAGGTAATTATTTTATGAATATGGCTGTCTGTCTTCTCAACACAATAGCAGTTGATAGGGACTCACTTCAAAGCTTAAAAAAGCACCAAATAGTAGGACTGGGTAAAAATATAGATTTTCCGATGCATCACAATCTTCCTTTGAACAATCTCGATATCGATTCTTAAATCCCAAGATCGATCTTTTACTCTATGTGCAACTCTCTACAAAGCAAGTAAATCACTTGCATATTAGACTATATTTCATGCTATGCGACTACAAATATCTGTGATTAGACACTGGCTGGTAAATGTTCAGATTTCACTCACCCAGTGATTGAGTAGTATAGTTGTGAAGAAGGTCAGCGACCTTTCACTGCGTGTTGAAGGTAAAAGTTTGGTTTGACTGTTGCGTATGTGTCCAAAGACAAGATCCACACAATCAATTTGTCATTGAATAATGTCTCTTTTATTACCCTTTCTGTTCTTCACAGTCAATCAAAAACAACAAAACATAAACATTTAATTTTAATCACGAATAGCCCGGATGAGGATTGGAGCCATTCTAATCCTCTCTAGTTATAATTTGCTCATTTACAGACGCTCTTTACAGAACTGCCAGTTTTCTTAAAGAGACAGTACTGATTTTTAGCTCCTGTTCTACAAATCCATGTAAATACTTTTATGGATAAAACAATAAACGTGTAACAAAATATAAATCTAATATCATATTTGGAAAACATGGATTTGTAAATTTTAAAAAGTTTAAATGTATCAAAATGATGGAAAAGAAATAAAATACAGTAAAATACCTAGTTAGAAGGTCCCTTGTATAATTAACAGCAATAGCTGGGAAAGAATTTCTTTCATGTGTAAACAAAATGGACATTATTCTGAAGTATACCCATATTAAAACTCATTTTTTAACCACTCCACAGATTTAATATTAGCAAACTGTAGTTTTGGCAAGTCGTTTAGGACATCTACTTTGTGCATGACATGAGTACGTTTTCCAACAATTGTTTACAGACAGATTGTTTCACTTTTAATTGACTTTATCACAGTTCCAGTGGGTCAGAAGTTTACATGCACTAAGTTAACTGTGCCTTTAAGCAGCTTGGAAAATGATGTCAAGCCTTTAGGCAATTAGCCAATTAGCTTCTGATAGGAGGTGTACTGAATAGGTTTACCTGTGGATTTATTTTAAGGCCTATCTTCAAACTCAGTGCCTCTCTGCTTGACATCATGGGAAAATCAAAAGAAATCAGCCAAGACCTCAGAAAAAATGTGTGGACCTCCACAAGTCTGGTTCATCCTTGGGAGGAATTTCCAAATGCCTGAAGGTACCATGTTCATCTGTACAAACAATAGTACGCAAGTATAAACACCGTGAGACCACGCAGCCATCATACCGCTCAGGAAGGAGGCGCATTCTGTCTCCTAGAGATGAACGAAGTTTGGTGCGAAAAGTGCAAATCAATCCCAGAACAACAGCAAAGAACCTTGTGAAGATGCTGGAGGAAACAGATAGACAAGTATCTATATCCACAGTAAAACGGGTCCTATATCAACATAACCTCAAAGGCTGCTCAGTAAGGAAGAAGCCAATGCTCCAAAACCACCATAAAAAAGCCAGACTACAGTTTGCAAGTGTTCATGGGGACAAAGATCTTACTTTTTGGAGAAATGTCCTCTGGTCTAATGAAACAAAAATTGAACTGTTTGGCCATAATGACCATTGTTATGTTTGGGGGGAAAAGGGTGAGGCTTGCAAGCCGAAGATCACCATCTCAACCGTGAAGTATGGAGGTGGCAGCATCATGTTGTGGGGGTGCTTTGCTGCAGGAGGGACTCGTGCACTTCACAAAATAGATGGCATCATGAGGAAGGAAAATTATGTGGATATATTGAAGCAACACCTCAAGACATCAGCCAGGAAGTTGAAGCTTAGTCGCAAATGGGTCTTCCAAATGGACAATGACCCCAAGCATACCTCCAAAGTTGTGGCAAAATGGCTTAAGGACAACAAAGTCAAGGTATTAGAGTGGCCATCACAAAGCCCTGACCTCAATCCGATAGAAAATTTGTGGGCAGAACTGAAAAAGCGTGTGAGCAAGGAGGCCTACAAACCTGACTCAGTTACACCAGTTCTGTCTGGAGGAATGGGCCAAAATTCCAGCAACTTATTGTGAGAAGCTTGTGGAAGGCTACCCAAAAAGTTTGACACAAGTTAAACAATTTAAAGGCAATGCTGCCAAATACTAACAAAGTGTATGTGAACTTCTGACCCACTGGGAATGTGATGAAAGAAAGAAAAGCTTAAATAAATCATTCTCTCAACTATTATTCTGACATTTCACATTCTTAAAATAAAGTAGTGATCCTAACTGACCTAAGACAGGGAATGTTTTCTACGATTAAATGTCAGGAATTGTGAAAAACTGAGTTTAAATGTGTTTAGCTAAGGTGTATGTAAACTTCTGACTTCCAACTGTAGAATCAGAATCAAATCAAGAGCTTGTGTATCGTAATCAAAGCAAATCAATTCTGTAACAGTACTCAGCCCTACTAATCAAAAAAGAAGTCTATGCGGCTCGTGCGTCATACTCCAAGTCTTCTGAAGTCATATGATAGATTTTACTGAGAAACAACTTGAAATTTAAGTAATTTATTCAGTTAAAATCTTGATGTCCGTTATGTGTTCACGAGCACTATAAGAGAAGCTTGTTCAAGTGAGAACTTGCTTTGTTTTTAGCATTCAACAATGCAAGTTTTCGCATGAAGTGTGCTTGTTTGTGTCATGTGGGTTTGGAACCTTGTGAGGGTGAGTAAATGATGACAGAATTTTCATTTTTGGGTGAACTATTCCTTAGATTTTGTCTGATACTATGACAAAATTATGAAGATGGACTACTGCTACAACATTGTAGCACATGAAATGAGTTTGAAAACCTCTTAATACAATATAAATAATGAAAAATAGTTATTGGTTGATTCGATTGTAGTAACTATTTTCTGCAAATATCAGGGAGATGAGAACATTTTCTTCATTTTTCTTACAATTATGACAGTTGCTGTTGTAGTTTTAATTTCTACGGGTGTTTAGACTACTATTTTTCATACCAGTTACAGTTGTTTGCCATAATGAAATGTATCTAACATGCCATGATAATGAGGAGTCATCCCCAGTATTACCTGTGGTTAATATGGTTAGACTCTAAATACTAGAAATGTACTGTGGATGCTGTGCAAGAACTGGTCAATTTAGTCCATTTTAAAATGGTAAGGGAAATCACTGTGGTTTAACAGCTGGCTTTTAGGAAGTTTTGTTGCAAGCAAAGTGAAATGCTGCATATTAGCATTTATTGATTGTGTTTGTTTTCCTTCACAGAACTGAATCTGTGGCTGAGAAGATGCTCACTAACTGGTTCACCTTCCTCCTCCACCGTTTCCTTAAGGTTTGTGTTGCTATGTTGTGGATTTACTTTATTTGTATTTTATTTTACAAATGTATTTTCAAAATTGTACAACAATTATTCCTCTCAGTTCAGAACTACGTGCTAATTGCTACGTGACCCCTTTAAGTGATTAACAACCACTAATTTCACCCTGGCTAACTAGCATTCCGTTTAATTTGTGTGAGAAGGTTTTGCCGCACAGACGTTTTTGACGGCTGACTCATCGCAAGCTGCTAATAAATCTCGCTAAAGCCTACGCTCCAGATAGCGTCTCTGGAATGTCACGGCTTCCACCCAACCCTGAAATCACCCCTGTGAGGCAGCAAGGGCACTTGCTCAAACCTACATCCTGTCAGATGTTCAAGTTGACCAAGACGCCTGGATTGTGGCCTCCATAGCCCAAACGCTGCTGATTTAAAGCAGATTCAGATGGCTATTAGCGTTAAGGGCGAGAACATCAGGCCGATTGTGCATTCAGGGCTGGAATTGCCTCGTGGAATGTAGCCCTGGCCTGGTGCCCAGTGTGTTTCAGTCCCATCAGTATAGATGTTAGTGTTTTTGGCCACCACACGGGCCTCTAGAAGTAATTACCTCAAAATGCTTTCCTAGTCCTACTTACAACTCTATTGCACAAGCTTTGTGTGAGCGCATACTCTCATCTTGCCTATACGATAGTTCATATTGTTGACCAGATTGTTCAATATGTTTATATCTGTTGCATAATTTGAAGCGATACTGTATATTTATGTTGTATTCATTACTTTTGGGGGTCTTTTGAAAAAAAAAACCTTTGGTTAACTTTTCTCTGATTTGCAAGATGATTATTGCCAAACCTTAGTTTGGAATGACCCTATTTATTTTCTTAAAGGCATAGTTCATCCAAAAATTGCAGTTGTCATTAATTACTCACCTTCATGTTGTTCCAAGCCCATATGATTTAAATTTTTCCATAGAACAACATGAGAATGAGTAAATGATGACAATATTTACATTTTTGTGCAAACTATCCCTTTAATACTGTACATATTCCTAATCTTATTGTGCACAATTTTGTTATTCCAAAGACTAAAGTTGATCTTCCTAATTTTTCAGTAGAACGCCTCTGAAACTTTTTTATTTTTTGCTGAACTCACCAAGCTCTTATTTTTAACTCCTCCTCTCCAATCATATAGAGACCACACCCATCAAATATTTTACAATCTAATAAAATCCCGATTGATAAAATTACTCATTGAGAAAAACGTGAAATGTCTGTGAAATGCATTCATGTTGACTTCAGTGTTACCGCCATACAGTTTATATACATTCACCTTAAGCAAATACGACAATACAAGAAAAAAGGGTTTATACATATTTGTTTTACAGATATTTAAGCAGGGGTTCGACTTGAGCTTATCAGTTCATGTAATTTGCATTTACACTGCATACATTAAATTGCGTGAATTCCATGTTCAAATGTGACCATTAGCAAGTGAAACCTGGCATGATTCCCGTGATACACATCTGTCGTGTCATAACAAGTTTTTAACACCCAGCCTATGCATAGCAAATGGAGCCAAAATGCATACAGAATCATACAGACTCTAAAAGCAATAGAAAGATGAGAATGTTATGTACTGTATATAATGAAACTAAATGCATTTGACATGGAGTACAGATGCATCTAAGATGCTGGTTGTTTGGAATAACATGCTGTTAGGCGTGCAATGGATGCTGGCTAAACCTCTCCGCCTGTGTTAGAAGAGCGCAAATCAAGATGCCATGCTGTAATTAATAATGTCAAGCTGATCTCACATAAGAACTAAATAATAGCCTCTCCTCAGTATTGCTGTTTAGTCATCAAACGCGTTTAAGTGGGTAATTGGAGACTTCTGCACACTTCACAATTGGCATCTGAAATGAGCCGCGGTTGGCCATCTTTCTCATTCTCACGGCTGTATTTTCTTTCTCTGTACTGCTCGCCACTTTATTTCACTTTTTCACTTGGTCAGAACATTTATTTTTTCCTCTCCTTTTATGGACACTTTTTTATGTGCAATTAAGCAATACGAAGTCTGTGGAAATTACAATCTGGAGAACCACTGCTATTACAGTATGTTGACAATGCAAAGATCTCTTGCTAATTCGTTAGAAATCATTACAATATTGGTATGAGAACCAAAAAACGTTTGCATATCTACTCTTTGACCTTGGACATTATACACTTTCTCCATCTCTCTCTCTCTCTCTCTCTCTCTCTCTCTCTCTCTCTCTCTCTCTCTCTCTCTCTGCAGGAGTGTGCTGGCGAGCCTCTCTTCATGCTCTACTGTGCTATAAAGCAGCAGATGGAGAAGGGGCCCATAGACGCCATCACAGGAGAGGCGCGATACTCCCTGAGCGAGGACAAGCTCATCCGACAGCAAATCGACTACAAGCAGCTGGTCAGTGTCCCCATGGTGACACTCTCATGTATCCCATAATCCCGCTTCCTATTTCCCAGCACCCCCAGTCTTACTGAAGAGCTAGGTTCAGTTTATGGAGGATTGGGAGTGTGATTTCATATAATAAATGATAAATTATCAGTTTAGTAATCTGAATATAAAAGCCAAGATCTCAAAAGGTATCTATCTATCTATCTGTTTATCTGTCTGTCAATATATCTGCTTGTTTGTCTGTCTGTCTATCG
This sequence comes from Myxocyprinus asiaticus, assembly GCF_019703515.2. Classification (NCBI taxonomy): domain Eukaryota; kingdom Metazoa; phylum Chordata; class Actinopteri; order Cypriniformes; family Catostomidae; genus Myxocyprinus; species Myxocyprinus asiaticus. The sequence goes on along the minus strand of NC_059367.1, from coordinate 7,211,282 downwards.
ATCGGTCTATCTATCCCTTAATCCCGATCTGCCTGTCTTTATACACAAACTATTTTCTGTTTGTCTATCTATCTGTATGTCTGTCTGTTTCTCTACTAGGGATGTGCCACGGTGGTCGACTAGTCATCCAACAACTGACTAGTCGATTAGTGGGGTCGACTACTAACATTAATATTTTAGTGGTGGTGGTTTTAATGGGAGATGCACTTCTCATATTAACTGAGTTTAGTCCATTTATGCACCGCTGCTATAACAGCCATCAAAGCACCACATTAACAATGCATTAAAAGACGATCACTGTCGGATGTTAAATCCTCTGCTGTGAGTAATGTTCCCATATTTGAGGTGCTTTGGAGATGTTAAAGTCTTTTGCTGATTCTGTCTGACACTGTTTAAATAAAAAGTTGCTTTAGAATATGTTTAAACTGCTTGATATCGTGAACTAGATGTGTACCCGCATTATCTTGCAGTTCTGCACTTTTGACTGTGCAGCGAGGGTCACCTTGAGACTCCCAAGCTCTCTGTTTATTTTGAAGTGTGTTATTCTGCATTCAGGATGCACATAAGTGGTTTTGTGCCGCTCGGTATTGAAGTCTTTTTTACTATGATAGTCTTGTTCAATAAGATGTTATAGTTATTTTGCCTATTTATTTGTTGCATAACCGTTAGTTACCATGTTGAAGTGCTGAACTTAGCATCCGTATATCCCTCTGAAACACATCTGAGCAGGGTCACGTAAACATAACGGAGCCTTCTCATACATTATGATTGTTAACACCCACTGGTCGACTAGTTGTTCAAACAACCAACCGACTAGTCGATTATGAAAATTGGTTGTAATCTGAATAAAAAAGCCAAGATCTCCAAAAGGCATCTGTCTATCTATCTGTCTGTCTGTCTGTCTGTACACAAACTATCTATCACACGTTCTTTTTTATCTATCTGTCTCTCTGTCTGTCCATCTATCTATCAATCTGTCTATCTATCCATCTATCCACACATATATATATATATATATATATGTGTATGTGTGTGTGTGTGTGTGTGTGTGTGTGTGTGTTTATCTACTGTATCTGTCTGTCTATCTACTGGATCTATCTATCTTTCTATCCATCAATCTACACACATATACAAAAATGTCTAGTCAATTGAGTCGTCCAGAACTTCACTGAATCCTGCTATAATCACAGTCAGCGCTGTGGACATATTTACTCTCTGTACCGACAGAGCTCTGTGCATTGATTTTGAATGGAACAATACAAGTCGACCAATGAATGAGGCTTAATCTATGGCTCCTCAGTGGTAGTTAAAGCTATAAGACAGACCATCAATTCCACCGTATTCAGGATAGATCAGCTTAAGGTAATCGATAAGTGCCACAGTTATTCAGCTGTCTTAGCTGTCAACTGTAAAGAGAAACTCCCAGGGGTCATCAGGAAAGGTCAGACACACCTGTGTGCACAGTGCTTACACTCACAGTGTATATGGAGGTATGTTCATTAGGGGTGTAAATATTTGCTCTCACAATGATTCGTTTCGATTACGATTCTAAGTGATTCAATGCATCATGAATTATTAAACGTTTAGTTCCGACTTTAAATTCTGACCACACATTGTATATTAATACAAGCTGCTATGTTGGCTGGCAACCATAAACAGCCTACAGTTAGGTCAATGAACTATATTACCTGTTCTGATTTCGTTTTTATTAATATTAGTAAATGTTACTATTATAAAATGAAGATTCTGTCATCATTTATCACCTTCATGTTGTTCCAAACCGATATAGCTTATGTTCTTCCGAAGAATACAAAGGGATTTTGGGTGGAATGTTAGAGAGCTGAAAGTCTCAGTCACCATTCAGTTTCATTTTCATATTTTTTTCCATACAATCAAAGTAAATGGTGACTGAGGCTAACATTCTGTCTAACATCTCCTTTTGTTTTTCACTGAAGAAAGAAAATCATAAAGGTTTGGAATAACATGAGGGTGAGTAAATGATAATAGAATTTTCATTTTTGAGTGAACTATCCCTTTAAATCTGAAATATGGTTCAGTTGAATAAATAATTAATGCATAATATATTGGGTGTTATTAGTATTACTATAGTAATGATTATTAAAGTCTTAATTGATTTATTACATTTTCATTTTTAAAATGATGGATTAATACATTTTTACACCTAATTTTCATTTCAACGGCATTGATGGTTTGTGTGCATGTATTGTTATATGTTGATATAAAACTGAATACTTCCACATAAAATATTTGATTTCTTACAAAATTGTTCCAAAATATTTCAATGGATCCAGTATTTACTCTTCTAACCATGAAACACAATTCAGAATTGTTTGGATGTATGAACATACTAAAAGCTTCAGTCGCCATTCACTCTCATTGTATGGGAGGAAAAATGCAATAAAAGTGAATGGTAACCACAGAACAAAAAAGTCATATGGGTTTGGATAAAATGAGGTGTAGTAAATAATGATGAAATAATTCATCATTCATTTTGGGTGAACTATCCCTTGTGTTCATAAAACCCTAATTTCTATTGGTTTTCAACCCAATTCCATTCCTATACCAGCAGTGGACGTCCTAAATATGGCTTTGCTCTGTCTCTGGGAGAATTCCGTAATTTACTGTGTAATTGGGTTTTAATCACAAACTTCTCTCGTGTGAGCCGCAGCTCGAGGGCAGGAATTGCTGTGAGCTAATGATCAGCGAGTAGCCACGATTATGAATGCAGAGTCGCGCATCATTGCCAGCTGCATTGTTTTAATCACACGATTAACGCAGCTTATGCGCATGAGGTTCTCTCATGAATTTATATGGACTGTTGTCATGGTGTGAATGGAGATATATCAGAGCGCTGGGTTCATGATAAATGCTGAGCTCTTTACTCAACGGTCTGTTTATTAAGCTGTTATTTGTATGTGTTACTCGGTAAGTGCTGACGGACGTTTTTTTATGATTTTGATTTGTCTGTGCTACTGGCTGATATGCTAAATATGAGCTGATACACACATTCTGCAATTATTATTTTTTTTAAATGCAATATAGACTGTTCCTTCCTTTTATGAAGATTTCCAATTGTTTTTGCTATAGTAACATTGTAGAAGCGATAGTATTTCAGCTCAAATGTTGTTCATAATCTGTAGAGAATTATAGACATTATAGACTAGAAATAAGACAGTTTGGATGCTCAAACAAACAGAGAAATGTTTTGATACACCACAGTATTAAAATTTTTCAGAGGAATCAACCTACAAATGGCTTACTTACTGTATAGTTGTCTCCGCATGTTAGGCTGGGATAGGATAAATTATACTTAAAGGGGGGAAAAATGGCACACATCAGCTTTAGGTATCTCTTTTACATTCAGATGTGCCACATGAATCCTTATTTGTGGCCGGATCAGTTGCCTCGTGCAGTTTGTTTCTATCGATCTGTGACTGTTTTTTCAAAACCTGAGAATTTCGCATTTTCTAAATGCCGCTTTGCAGGAAGATAAATATATCACCATCGACATAACAGTTAAAGTTGAGATGGCTATTATGATAAATCAAGCCAAAGCTTGAAATGGGATCCATATCAATCTTTTATACACTGGCAGACTGGAGTGAAATAGAGCATCCAATCTCTAGCTGTGAATAATAGTACTAATGTGTGTGTTAACCTTTCCAGACCCATTTAAAGCAATAGTTTGCCCAAAAAGTAATGATCATTTAATCCATTCTCTCATAATCAAGTCATTCCAAACCCATATTACTTTTTCTTCTGTGGAACACAAAAGGAGAAGTTTAGCAGAATGCCCAAGCTGCTTTATTACATATAATGCAATGAATGGGCACTGGGGCTGACAAGCTCCAAAAATGGCAAAACTGCACCATAAACATAAAGAGTCCCACTTTATATTAGGTGTCTTTAACTACTATGTAATAACATTAAAATACATACAATACATGTATTATGTAACTATTGTTATGCAAAATTCTCACAAGATTCACATTTACTGCTACTGAGGTTGAGGTATGGATAGGTTTAGGGATAGAGTTAGGGTTTAGCGTAAGGTTAACAGTGTAACTACAGATGTATTTAAATGCAGGTACTTTAAATGCAAGTACAATGAAACAACACGTTTGTACATAATACATAATACAGCAATGGAGCTGAGAGAGTAATCAAACTCTTACTCTCACATTGATTTTTCACATTTAGTGCAGGAAAATCCAAATCATTCAATTCAATACGTTCAGACAGATCATGTAAATGAACCTGTTATAAATGAACCTGAAATAAATGATTCACTAATTCACTTGAGCCCCTGCTTAGCCTTAAAGGGACATTGCCACCTTTTTTCCTACTGTCACACTAATTTGTCTTATTTCACCCTAATTAAATGTATAGCTATCAGATGACATTATTTAATTCTGAACTGCAAAATATACTTTAAATAGCTTCAGTGTAGTTCGCTATGTTTTGTAACTTGACTGTAGTTTAACTACTTTAAATTATGAGTATCTTATAGCTTGAAAAGCTACAGTTTCAATGTAGCTTTCCCAACAGAGAGGTTTTTGTGAATTATCTAGTCATCACATTAATTTACATAATGTCTTGGCAGTCTCTACAAAAGACTGCACAGAAAAAACACTGATAAATAGCGCAACAAAAATGTATAGAGACTGTAAGTACAGCACAATGCAGATTTACTGTACAATACTTGCTATTAAGTGCCTTAAATAAAACTCTGGCATTCAATGTGTAACTGAAACTATCTTTTCACTTTTTCCAAGTCCACACTAATATGTTTTTGTTTGAAAACTCCATTTTCATTTTTCTAACGTTATCGTATTCTGAAGTATGCAGTAATGGAGATCGTTTTCGAAATGCTCCTTTTTCATTTTGAGGAATATTCTGTTCTTGTGTGGATGACAGGCATAAAAAAATTGGTCTAAGTGTTACCTTTAATGCTAAAGATCTCTTTATCTCTCTCACACTCTTTCAGACATTCATGTGTATTCCTCCAGAGGGAGAGGCAGGTACTGAAATACCTGTTAAGGTGCTAAACTGTGACACGATCACTCAGGTGAAGGACAAGCTGCTAGATGCTGTGTACAAAGGCATCCCGTACTCTCAGCGACCGCAGGCCGATGACATGGACTTGGGTAAATAACTGCTTACAGCCAATGTCTGAATTCGTATCAGTGTTGTATGCTTTTTTAGCCCCTATTTATGTAGTCCTATTTGGGGCCATAGAATAATATTTAAAGTCCCTATGAAATAAAAATGTGACTTATTTCGCTTTTAGTCCCATATCTTTTAGCTTTGAGGTCACCTATAGGCTAGAGTACTGCTACAAGTTGAAATTAATTAACTATATATGCAGATATACACATTTAAAAATGTACAGTGTTTCTCGTTTTGCACTATACACATTTTTGTCCAATCAAAATCAGGATGAGAATATCCATGAAAATTATCCTTCAGTATGTCCCGCCCCAACTTCCTGTTTCAGTATGTCAACATACGAAAGAAAACTGTGTTTGACAAGCCATTTGATGGAGTCTTTAGAGACAACATGAAATCAAAATTGACGTACAGAACTCTATCAATAAATGTCCCTGGTCTTTTTGTTCAACCAAGCATAATATATTGGGTAACCAAGGCCATGTGGGTGGGAAAATCATAATAACCAATAATATCATAGACCAACATTTTACAATCCAATCAAATCCTGATTGATAAAATCGAGCCCTAATCCACATTGTGTCCTGCTCAATTTTCTGTTTCCCTTACAAATATGTAAAATTACAGAAGATAAATTTGTTGTGAATGCTTTTTCATGTTATTTTAATGGAAAATTACATTCTACAGAATGGCGGCAGGGTCGACTAACCAGAATTATCCTCCAAGACGAAGACGTCACCACAAAAATCGAGAGTGATTGGAAGAGACTGAACACACTGGCACACTACCAGGTTTGACAACATTTCCTGGCAGCTAATCTGTTGTGTTTCCCGAGTTTACAAATGCTTGTTGTGTGCTCTACAGCATTTTCCTATGATACGAGATACACACATCACAAGCACACAAATAGAGATGTTTTTTATAGTTTTCCTTTTCTATATCAGGTGACAGATGGGTCTTTGGTGGCTTTGGTTCAGAAGCAAGTATCAGCTTACAACATCGCCAACTCCTTCACATTCACCCGTTCCCTCAGTAGATACGGTAAGCCGCTGTCTTTCGGATCACTTTACGCCACACAATCCTCGGCTTTGGCCTTGTTTGTTGAATGTATCATGGTGACTTTGAGCATTTTGTGTCATGCCACCCAAAATTTGTTTGAGTGAGAGGCTGAAATTGTGTTCGGTTTCACTAGCTTGGTTTTACAATAGCTCTTAAAGGGGCAGTTCACCCAAAATAAAAAAATTCTGTCATTATACTCACCCTTATGTTGTTCCAAATCCGTAAGCTTTCATTTCAGTGGAGATTTTAGGTAGATTGTTGTAAATGATGATATCATTTTCAGTTTTGGGGAACTACCACTTAAAGAATAGGATTGAAGTACCTGTCAGTAATCTGGATTCTTGTTGTGGTGTAGAGAGCCTCCTCAGGACCTCTAGTAGTCCAGACAGTCTACGTTCAAGAGCTCCCATGATCACCCCTGACCAGGAGACAGGCACCAAACTCTGGCACCTAGTGAAGAACCACGAGCACGCAGACCAGCGTGAGGGGGACCGTGGGAGCAAGATGGTGTCTGAGATTTACCTCACACGCTTGCTGGCTACCAAGGTACATGAACATAAGTATAAAGGATTGTCGTTATCTCATACTGTATCTCACTGTCAAGTCAAGGCTGGTTACAGTGATTTTACCACAGATAAGGGATGTTTTAGGCACAGCACGAAGCAGAATACCTAAAGACTGTGGTAAAATCACTGTAACACATGGCATTATGAGTTATTGCTTTCATAAAATGGTGGCAATCGCAATATGATAGATAAATTAATAAATGTATTAATAATGACAAATTTATTGATGATAACTTTCACAATAAAGAATTTTTGCTCAAATAGTATAGTTTGTTAGCTTACAGTTTACAGTTGCCAAGCAACTAGCCACATTACTGATGTGAGTTCAGGTGAGCGTACATTGGCCATTTTAAAGTGGCTTCAGATGTTAGAGCAGGAACTCTCAGGCCACATCCACACTAAAGTTTTCATTTGAAAACGCTTTGATTTTGCTACGTTTAAGCCTTTTGTCCACATTGAACGGCCTTGTCCTCCACCGAATATAACGATGACGTTAAGAAACTGAAAACTCTCCGCCCACGCTGCCATTTTCAAACGTTTTCCAAAAGTTTTTCATCCACACTAAAACATACAAAAACACTTAATTTCCCTTATTGGGCATGCGGAAAAAACTTAAGATGTTTGGCCCTGCATCATTTCCATGTATGCTCTGAAACACAGTTGTCCTCGTGTTCCACTGCCGGACAGCAATTCTGAGTAAACTTCCCGTCACCTTTAAAGAAGTGCAATGTGAAGGTTGTACAAATTAACATTTATCTTTAACAACGCTTTCAAAGTGGATATCAGGCACAATAATGCCACTACAACATGGGCCGCCATCTTGATTGTTTTGGGTTGGATGGATCACATGATTGCGTCACATTACAACAAATGCATCATTGTTTTCGAATATCTCCATTTTCCTTGTACATACTACAATAGCCTAGTTTCCATCCACTTTTCGCGATCATCTAATTAAAGCATCACCATCACAACTGCATTATGTCCCGCATATTTGTCCAGCAACTTTTAACGACCAACTGAACTTGATTGTCATCTAAAATAAATTTTAGCGTCATAATGCAATTTACATTTTCTGAAGAAGAATCTCAGCAAATGCGATCTGAGGTAAAAAGGGTTAGATTTAAAATATTTAAAAGTTTTAAAATGTTCAAAAGCTCATTTTCTGAAAGTGAACTCAGCATTAGACAAATAGTTTCTGATAGTTTATAGTCTTGAAATAAGTGTAGAACATTCTGATAATGTCATTCAGCCGACTTTTTTTGTCTATAGAACAGGGTAAGGCTAATTTAAGTTGGTGTAAAAAAGGCATATATAGGACTAAAAATATCATTTTTTTCGTTTGGTAATTTTTTTATTATATTTATTTAATGCGTTTTTCGTTTGGTAATTTATTTAATTGAATACAGGGAATTTTGCCAGCATTTTTTCAAAAGTAAGCTAAACAATAACTGTATAGAATTGGGCTATATGTTAGTGTTCCAAAAAAGCACACTTTTCTTCTAGTATTGTGTATTTATTTGTAATTTAAAACATCTTTGTGCACAGAATATTTTTTTATTTTATTTTATTTATTTTTATAAAAAAAAAAAAGTGTATTATGGGCTAATTTCATGACTGCCGTCAATTATTTTGAATGGTGTGGAAAAGCAACTTTATAAATAAACAGATGGATTAAATTAATCACAAACAGTGGCCATTAATTTGTTCTCCGTGCACTTGTCGATGTGCATGATACGGGATATTTGTGTTGGCACTCCTGGAAGTGTCATGTTTGCAACATCGGATCTGTGCTACGGCGTTAAAATCAATCCATAATCACATACAATAAATTGGCTATCAAGGATGTATACCGTCATCATGATTAACACAGGCTAATGATTGGGGTTAAATCTGTCATGTGACACTATATTTTTGCGTTAATGATAATTTTCCAGACAAAAAGTGTTTCCAAACCAGTTTTTTCTTTATTTTTTTTTTTTTTTTTAAAACCAGCGACATTTGAAATATCGACATATAGTTTATGCGCTAGAGTTAAACCGGAAATATATTGTCGACACTTTATTTTGATGCGCTAAAACTTTTTTCACAAAAAATCCTTGGATGGAAACATAGTTAATGCGTAGTATCCACTTGAGAGATAAAGCTCAGTTTTTGCTAAACAAAACGCCATCTCAGTGTGGACAGAAAGCAAAAACTTAGTGAAATTAATGGGTTTTTAGATGAAAACGTGTTAGTGGACATTTTTTTAAAAAGTTTTATCCATGAAAGTGTTCCATGATTCATAACTGAAGCCAGTTTTCATTTTCCGGTCATCCGGCTTATGTTTATTGCAGATATTTTGACATTTAGCATATTACGTTTTTAAAAATTGCCAAATAAAAAAAAAAATATAGTGCCGATAATTTACAGAGTCACTATGACCGTCTTTTTGGAGTGCTTCACCCGAGTAGATGACATCACGCCCGAGGTTAGGTGGTAGGTTGATATCATTACTTATTTTGAGTTGTTATGACAGCCAACAACTGCACAAGTGTAGCCTAAACATATTTTTACCACAATTAACGCTCAAAATGGTTGTTGCGCTCCATCCGGATCACTCGTTTTGGTAGTTCTTATGGAGGCCAGAACCAGAAAACAGTCCAGCGGCAATCAGAATCACCATGGCGCCGCCCAGTGATTGCTAAGGAAATAACAAAAATTCTACATCCTTAAGATTCAACACTTTTTTGCCACAATAATTTAGCTTCTCAATTTGATCTTAGACCACTAAAACTAGCAGAAACATCAACTGTAGTCGATGAAATGTGTCAGTTTAAACCATCAATATGAATAGTGTTTGCCTATGTAGATACTGAAATCTTGACCTGCTTTTCATGGTCCTGGTAACAGCCAATCAGAAAGCAGTCTTATGGCCAAACCCATGTTAGAACCTCCATGTAACTCTGAGTGTGTGCGTTGTGTTTGTAGGGCACACTGCAGAAGTTTGTGGATGATCTGTTTGAGACAGTATTCAGCACGGCACATCGCGGCAGTGCTCTTCCACTGGCCATCAAATACATGTTTGATTTCCTGGACGAGCAGGCGGACAAGAGACAGATCACCGACCCAGATGTACGGCACACCTGGAAGAGCAACTGGTGAGATACAGAGCACTTTTTTATGTTTTGAAGTCTAGCTGTGTTGGCAATTCTGTTCCAGTTTAATAAATACAGTGATAGACTTATGTTCAATGATATGGAAATAAAATGAACAATATATTGACTTCTAAAGCCACATTTTTCAATGTCTATTCAGTTCTGTTGTCTGCCATAATAACGTACTGTCTTTGAATTGTCTTCATTCTGAATTAACATTGAGATTCGAAAAACAAACCATGATCACTAAAAGCCTTTTGGTTCAGTTTGGATGTAATGGGATGTTGCTTTGTCTCTCTCCCTCTCTCTCTATCCAGCCTGCCTCTGCGGTTTTGGGTGAATGTGATAAAGAACCCTCAGTTTGTCTTTGACATTCATAAGAACAGTATTACAGACGCCTGTCTGTCCGTGGTGGCTCAGACCTTCATGGACTCGTGCTCGACATCTGAGCATCGTCTGGGCAAAGACTCTCCATCCAACAAACTCCTCTACGCTAAAGACATCCCTAACTACAAGAGCTGGGTGGAGAGGTAAGAGCAGACCCTGTACTCAGCACCCATGATGACAGAGTATCAAAGATTGTGTATCTGATTGATGTAGCCTAGTGTTTAAAGATCTAAGAAGGTTCAAAGTTGATTGCTTAGAAAAGTAATAGCACACCTGTCCTCAATAGTCTGCATGATTTGAGGTATCATTCATGTTCATAGCACAGTTGTGTGCTGAAGTTTAATACTTAGTGTAAAAGGTTTGGTCAAATCCCTAACCCTAATTATGAGCAATAATAATAATAATATTGATCCTTTTTACTGGAGCGGTCATATTCCACACATATAGAGTCTTTTATTAGGTAGCCTGATAGACAGAAATGAATCGGTTTGGTTCCCTATCTGTCACTCACTCGACATTGTGTCGATGTAGTGACACTAGGGGTCACTCTTGGGAGCCCGAAACATCTCTGGTCTTTGATAAAAGGCCAATGAAAATTGGCGAGTGGTATTTGCATGCCACTCCCCCGGACATACTGTATAAAAGGAGCTGGTATGCAACCACTCATTCAGATTTTCTCTTTGGAGCCGAACGGTCATGCTCATTGAGCTGAATTCACACGACTGTTCTTTCATCTCTGCTGGATCTGACGGCGCATTTCAGCGGCTTCTCCCTCCTCTGCACTGGTGCACTGCAGAGAACGCCCCTGGGCGCTTCGGCAGAAAAAAGAGAGTATATTTTTCTGAAAGAGTATATTTCTCTAAAAGAGCGGCACACATGGAACGTCTTTTTAAAGATGCGTCTTTTTAAAGATGCCTTTCCGATTGTGTGTTATTCCTGGTTGCGGTCGTTACCTCTCAACTTCAGACGGTCACGATCGCTGTCTTTTGTGTCTGGGCGCGACCCACACAGAGGCAGCGTTCGTGGATGGTTCATGTTCTCACTTCGAGAACATGACCATGGTAACATTGCAGTCGCGGCTTGCTAGCACGGCTAGCACTGGGGCGATTTGGGGACTCCAATGGGATCGCCTCCGCTGGGTATCCCCCTGCGGACCTCCCATTCCCCAGCATGCTCGTCTGCCCCAATCGGGCTTCCGGATGAGTCTGCTGGCTCGTCTCATGGCGAGTTCAACCTCTTGTTCGGAGCCCACGAAGCTGATGAGCTCTCGAGCGCAGCATCGGAGAGCAGGCTTGTCCAGTCGGATGCAGATGCCTCAGCTGGGCTCCCCCTTCGGGGTCAAATACCCAGTCACAGGCTGATGATGGACATGCTTTCCCGGGCGGCCACGAGCGTCAGGCTAGAGTGGAACCCTCCGCTCTCCCCTGAACCCTCGTTGCTCGATGATTGGTTCCTGGGCTCGTGGCACCGCTCAAAGCAGCCATGCCCCGCTCCAGTGCCTTTCTTCCTGGAAGTGCACGAGGAGCAGACAAAATCGTGGGAGGCACCTTTTACTGCCCGGTCCCGATTTCTCAGTTCCCCCACCTTCAATACCCTCGATGGCGGAGCAGCCAGGGGCTATACGGCGATTCCCCCAGTGGATAAGGCGCTCGCAGTGCACCTATGCCCGCAGAGCGCCGCCACCTGGTGCGGACGCCCAAAGATCCCGTCCAAGCCCTGTCAGTTCACGTCATCCCTGACGGCCAAAGCCTACAGCGCTGCTGGACAAGTCGCCTCTGCCCTGCACACCATGGCTCTCCTGCAGGTCCACCAAGCCAAGGTGCTAAAAGAACTGCACGAGGGTAGTTCCACCCCAGATCTGATGCAGGAACTGCGCTCGGCAACCGACCTCGCTCTCCGAGTGACGAAGGTCACGGCGCGGTCTCTCGGGTGGACGATGTCAACATTAGTGGTCCAGGAGTGCCACCTTTGGCTCAACCTGGTCGAGATGGGAGAGGCCGACAAGATACGGTTCCTTGCTGCCCCCATCTCCCAGGCTGGCCTATTCGGCGACACCGTTGAGGACTTTGCCCAGCAGTTCTTGACAGTGAAGCAGCAGATGGAGGCTAACCGGCATATCCTGCCCTGGCGCAGCTCAAGATCCCGCACCCCATCTGCTCGTCGCCAAGGGCGTCCCCCTGCGGTGACTGCACCGGCTCCACCGCAGCCCACCCCTTCGTCCTGGCCCCAGCGTGGAGCCCACCTCAGTCCCTAGACCACGGCCATGACATGGTGTGGCACCTCGAGCTCCGCCCCGCCGTGAGGCCCCACCTGCTGGTACGTCCGACGACATTGTCCCTCTGGTCCCCTTGCACGGAACTTGGATGCGTGGCTTGCGCTCAGGGGAGAGTGGAGACTCCACCCTCAGGTGGTCCAGCTGATTTGGAGTCAATTCGGACAGGCACAGGTAGACCTGTTCGCCTCCCAAGAATCCTCCCACTGCCCGCTCTGGTACGCCCTGACCGAGGCACCCCTCGGCATAGACGCGCTGGCACACAGCTGGCCTCCTGGCCTACACAAATATGCGTTTCCCCCAGTGAGCCTACTTGCACAGACTCTGTGCAAGGTCAGGGAGGATGAGGAGCCCCCCAGAGATGCGCAGTCGGATCGGTACTTTCCTTCCTGCAGGAGGCGCCAGGAGGCTGAAGCCCTCCAGACCGCACCTCGTTCCCTCATGGGACCTCTCTGTAGTTCTTCAGGGTCTACAGAGAGGCCCCTTTGAGCCTTTGCAGTCAGCTGAGCATAAGGCACTCTCCTTGAAGACTGCCCTCCTGACTGCGCTCACTTCCATCAAGAGGGTAGGAGACCTGCAAGCTTTCTCTGTCAGCGAAACGTGCCTAGAGTTCGGTCCGGGTTACTCTCACGTGATCTTGAGACCCCGACCGGGCTATGTGCCCAAGGTTCCCACGACCCCTTTTAGGGACCAGGTGGTGAACCTACGAGGGCTGCCCCAGGAGGAGGCAGACCCAGCCCTGTCGTTGCTTGTCCAGTGCGTGCTTTACGCATCTATTTGGATCGCACACAGAGCTTTAGGATCTCTGAGCAGCTCTTTGTCTGCTTCGGTGCACAGCGGAAAGGAAGCGCAGTCTCCAAGCAGAGGATCGCCCACTGGCTCATTGACGCCATAGCTGTAGCATATCACACCCAGGATGTGCCATCCCCGGTAGGGCTATGAGCCCATTCTACCAGGGGTGTAGCGGCCTCCTGGGCCCTGGCCAGGGGTGCCTCTCTAACAGACATTTGCAGAGCAGCAGGCTGGGCAACACCCAACACCTTTGCAAGGTTCTACAACCTCCTGGTGGAACCGGTTTCGTCCCAGGTAGTGGCACGCAATACAAGCAGATAAGCCCGGGATAGCCGGCCGGGTGTATCGCTTGCACATAGCGCCTTTCACCTCCTCTGAGCTGAAGACGTGCGGCATTAATTCCCAGTAGTGTTCACAAACTGTGTTCCCTGGTTGACTTCCTCCGAGCCCTGTGGCAGTCGAGTTTTCGGAGAAACTCGCTGCCGGCCCAGTACACGTGCTAAACTAAGAGCCCTGTTCTGGGGTAGGTGCTCCGCATGTGGCTGTTCCCTGTAAGGTAACCCCATGCGATGTATATCTTCCGCTAATTCGTTTCCCTGTTGACAAACTGCGTCTTCCTTGGACAGAGCCACCTCTGCCTCAGTCTCCATGTTTGTAGTAACTTCTCCCCCATTGGGTAGGATCTACCATGAGACTCTTCACATGGTCGGCAAGACCATGTGACGTATTTTTACACTGAAATATCCCCCCTCTCTTTGGGCGAAGTGTGGTCTCTGCGGTGTCCTCCCCTTGGGAAGGACACCCCCCGACTAGACCTGGTGGCCCAGTCAGATAATCCCCCTTCTTTTTTATGGAGTGGAAAAAAAGAAAGGGAAAAGAGGCCACGACTGGTTTAGCCAGTCTTCTGGGTAGTCGACTTGTCCCCAGAGGGCCATTCGACACTCATAACTATGTTGGGGGAGGTTACGTGTCGGCCTGGTGCACTGGCTATGAGGCACACAATTGTCTGCCCATCACACACTGCCAGTTCACGTAACACAGTTCAGCCAGTTGCGGCATTTTGTATAGGGTCCCCTAGTGTCACTACATCGACACAACGTTGAGTGAGTGACAGATAGGGAAAGTCCTGGTTACTTGCATAACCTCCGTTCCCTGATGGAAGGAATGAGATGTTGTGTCCCTCCTGCCACAACGCTGAACTACCCGCTGAAATGGCCGGACCTTGTCTTGGCTCCTCAGCATAAAACCTGAATGAGTGGTTGCATACCAGCTCCTTTTATACCCGTATGTCTGGGGGAGTGGCATGCAAATACCACTCGCCAATTTTCATTGTCCTTTTATCAAAGACCAGAGGTGTTTCGGGCTCCCAAGAGTGACCCCTAGTATCACTACATCAACACAACGTCTCATTCCCTCCATCAGGGAACAGAGGTTACGCAAGTAACCAGGACGTTTTCAATTACCACATTTACATGCACTTAAGAAAACTGTTTATTCCAGGGTTTTTGCAGAAAGCGGTGTTCTGAAACCTAGGTTTCTCCTCTAGAATGCAGATTAATGTGGCCATGTAAATAAATAAGTAGCACATACACTATAAACTATACCCATTTATACACACCAATGTAAAATATCGACGGTCCCTCACATTTGTGTATATGTGCTCTTACATTGGGGGAATCCCAGAGTTTTACATAAGAGGCAGGTCGCAATGCAAAGTTAAGAAAACAAACACAACAACTCTGGAATATCTGGAAATAAAGTGAATCAATGGAGAATAAAATAGCAAAGTCTTCCTTGGATGCCATGTTTGTTATTTACACAAGCGTTGCTGGAAAATTACATTGTTGTGGAGAAAGCTGCTTACTGACCAAGCCTCATGTATACGGGAGTAAAGAGTACAGTGTATACAGCGCATGTAAACCGGAACACTGCTTTGTCGTAAGCCGCTTTCTGGTTTCTGTTTAAACGTAGTCATTCTGCAAGAGACTCCTGTAGATCCATTATAAACTGTTTTATTACAAATTCAAATATATCATTTATCACTGTTTATAACCAGAGTATTTATATATGTGTTTTTTTTTTTTTTAAGATATTACAGAGACATCAGTAAGATGCCAAGTATCAGTGATCAGGACATGGACGCTTATTTGGTAGAGCAGTCTCGTCTCCATGGCAATGAGTTCAACACACTGAGCGCGCTCAGTGAACTGTACTTCTACATCAACAAGTACAAGGAAGAGGTGAGACATGTGACTCTATTTCACACTCACACTTTTCACACTTAAATGTCACACATTTAAACAGAAGATTAACTTCTCATGTTGAGCAGAATTAATGTTTGAAGTATTTTCAAGTAGTAGTTAACCAATATGAGTTTTCAATGGCCGATGGCTGGTATTTAGATGGCTGATATTTAGAGAGCATGGTGGCTATAATTGGCACAACTTATATTTGACTCACAATGTCTTTCTGATCGTGAGAAACATAGATTAAGTGTTTCCGAACTCTTGCATGATAATGTGTATCACTAGTTTAAAGACAATTTGAATTGAATTGCAAATGTTGTTTCTGCATCAGTGGTTTGGTCTTGATGAACCACAGATGAGATCATTTATCATTGTCATTATGAGCTCCAGTGCACGTCCTGAAATCCAGAACGATGACTGTAAAATGTTGAAATATTACATTGCTTTGGCCTTCAGTTAATGGCCTCTCTCTCTCTCTCGTACAGATCTTGACAGCACTGGATCGAGACGGCTACTGCCGCAAACACAAGCTACGACACAAACTGGAACAAGCCATTAACCTGATGTCTGGCAGCAGCTGAGGGCAGCGAATGATTGGTCGAAATGGGAGGGGAGATTGAGGGGTTGGGGGGTGGGTGGGTTGCAACGCAATTGGAGTCCAATGGATGGACTGACCTGTGATAGAACATCCACAGCTTGTGCTAGCAGAAGGTCGAGGCTTAAAACACTGGACAATCAACTCCTAAAGGAACCACAGCACAGCATATGAAGCCCAATGTTTTTCTGGACCAGAACCTGTACACCCAAATGCCCTCACTTCCTAATGCCTGGACTGAATGCCTTGGCACAGCTTGGCTCTTCTGCGCTGGCCTTTCACACACCATTCATTTTGACGCAACTGCCTAACAAACTTTTCAGACTACTGTGGATCAGATACTACATTCCAATGAGAAAGGTGCACATTGTTGTTGCCTTGGAAACTGCTTAATTGCCAAGATGGTGCCATGGATAAAAAATAACTTACTTGGGAGAGAAAAGAAGCAGCATTTAGTAAACCTGAGAGTGACAAATGCAATGGACTGGAAACAATTCTCGATAAATTTATATTGACCTCTTAAAGATGCCTCAAGACTCCTGGAACAATCCTGTGCTGGGGTGACAAGGTACAGAAAATGATATTTATGACAGAATGAATAAAAAATGGAGACCAAATGTTGGAGAAAACTGCATGATGGGTAGTATCAGAGCTGGGCAGAAGTGGAGGAACCTTCTCCTCTTTGTCTCAAAAATGCCATAGACCTATAAAAGCGGCTTTTTTATCACTTTTTCTTTCCCTTTTCCGTGATTTTGGGGTCAAATGGACCACTTCATGTCAAGAGGAATGGATCAGCGTCTTTTGAAGCTTGCCTTTTCGTTGCGTCCGGATATGACTCTCGAACCCTTGCCGAGATGTACCCTAGGATGTGTGTTCATCCTTATTGGGGATATTTACCCTTCTTGTACATCCCTGCGCAATTAGCTTTTTTGTACACCGCTGTGTTACTGTGAGGCTTGGAGTGTTTACTCAGATTTCTGTGGTCCCTGCGTGGGCGAGGACCAAGTTTTGTCCCTTGGTCAGGCATCTTTAATGTAGTAGATCCATCTAGAGCAATAAATCTCAAATTTACCTGCAAGCCATGAGTTTTAAGTTCCTTGTGTGTCCAAATTCACCGTCCTGATTCTAAATTCTCAATGTTAGCTAGCGGAGTCATGCAATTTACATTTTCCTGTTCTTCTGTCAAAACGGCAGGCAAAACATGTTCGCGATGCCAAGCACAAACGAAGAGGCAACTGTTCTACTCATTCTACTGATTGTTTTATTGCTGTTTTAACAAGTAAATGCAATTTTTGAGATATTGTGACCCCTAGTCCCGAGCCAGAGTTAAAAAAATCACGTCCAACACTGTTCTTTAAAAGTTTCGTAGTTATCCCCACCTTATTGCGAATTGCGACAGGGTTCTAGCTTGATTGAATACAATGATTGTGTCAGTTCTGTCTGTATACACAAACAACACTTATTTCCTCTCTTTATCAGATGCAAGTTTCGTCATCTCCGTGACGGCAGTGTCGCCCTCTGCTGCCATGGAGGTGAACTGCAAACTACCGGTTTTATTCCAGATGCTCTGGTTGGAAGCTCGTATTGTGATATACATGACTTTCAAAATATTCTCAGATGTTTTTACGTTCCTTGCTATATGAGTTCTGCCCTGACTAATTGCGTATTGATTGTGTTTGAGTAATTTAGTCTCAACAACCGAGAATGTACAGCATGAATAAATTAAGATATTGTGCTAATTTCAGCCTCCATTATCCATTATACACAGAATTTGAACAAAAAAACACCCTTACAAGATCACATCCAGGACTACAGGGAGATCTATTTGTTTTCAACATAGTCTGAAAAATGTAAAAATCCTTATTTTAGACTCTACCAAGGTCAGTCCGAGCAAATAAACACAGCAATCACAAAACGGATCATCAAACGGTAGGTAAATCCACTGGGGCCTTATTAGTTGTGCTTTGAGTTTGAATGTAGATATTCAATGATCATCAAGCTTTGGATAGAACCCCCAAATGTTGTGTTATGATAATTATTTTTAGTAATCATACCATACTTCATTCGTTGTTAGATTGTGCCCTTTTTCCATCCGAAAGTGTGTGTCATTGGATTGTTTGATGTTCATAAATGCTGATTGCCTTGTTCACAAACTATGAACTTCTGCAGGTAATTATTTTACAGGAATTAAACATTTAGTGAACATTTACTAACGGCAGACCTGGTCCTGCAAGGACACAGTCTAAAAACTCTGGAAAAAAAAGAAGATCTGTATATAATGAACTGCAAAGTTCCATTGAATGTAATAAAACCTGCTTTCAAATTTACTACATGGATTTGGATGTTCTGTAGAGCTTAAATTTGTTTTGAAAGTTGACAAGCTCTAGTACCGAACATGATAACGAAAATGAGTCTTCGTCTAGATGTAGCATCATCAAAAGCAAACTTTTTGTGCGTGAACGTTCTCAAGGCTGGAATTGTTGAATTATGATGGCAGGATGTTTTTTAACTAAATGTGGGGCTCATTAACATATGAAAAAAGTTGCAGGGTGATAATCAAGCGGTATCCTTTTGAACATTCGTGTTTGTTTATCTTTTTTCAATGCAGGGAATGGGGTCAGCTCGTGAATTGGGTTCTGCCGTGGCATTTCAACCTCTTGCAAAACGATACGCCTCCATCAGGAATTATTGCCTGTTTGACAAAGCTGCATAGTCAGCAACGAAGGTGTGAAACCAACATCCGTGGTCTGGACGAACCACTCTGTAAAATTAAACGCAATCATAAATCTACAAAAATAAATATCAGTGGTTGAACTTTTTTATTTATCTTGGTTGAAACCACACCGTCAGGTTTACATCTGATTTTTCTATACTGTGAGTAAAGCCAAACATACTGTGGAGGAAGTGAACTTAGCTTGGTTGCGTACATACTGCCTGTAAGATAACTTAAGACTATCGTTAAGTGCAACTGCCCACTGGGGTGTTTTTACGTAGACTGGTGAAGACAGAGCTAACGCTAATGATGCCTCCGGCCGATAGCCATATATCATAAAAATCACCTGTTTTGTTTCGTACAAGCAGAACTCAGAGTCAAATGAGGTGCTTTGCGGTTTGTTTTTGTTTTGTGGTTAAACGGCATACTCTTAAAAGCACCTGTAACTTGTAAGGACGAAAGCAGAGTGCGTGGGGAAAATAACTGTGGTGTTTTTTCAGTAGAAACAGTAGAAGAAAATGTCTGTTCTAGATCCATAACTACATTTCAGTCAGTGTTCTAGTTATAAAAGAATAAGAAAAAAAACAAAAAACATTTTGTCTCAGATGAATTAATTCTAATTTATGTGTCGGTTTGTCTCTTTATCCCAAATGTTTTAATCAATTTTATTGTAACAGATACTTGTTTACACTTTCAGAATTATATGGAGTTTATTAACTGTGTCTGGAGAGCTTTGTGTCTGACTGGTTGATTGGATGACTGGTTATTGGGCAACTGCTATGCCTAGTCCTTAATTCTATATAAATATATAAATATATTTTGTCTAATTATTGGACTGAAGTGTTCTTGTTTTTTAATTTTGTTTAAATTATTGTTTAAACTTTGTTTTAATTTGGAGGGAGTTGCAAGAATGAGTCTAAAACGCTGGTTGCGATGAAGTGTTTTGTATATATTTGCACCTTTTTTTTTACTCAGTGCTTTTTTTTTTTTTTTTTTTTTTTTTTTGAAAGATTAGATTCTAACCTGTTTAAAGGACAAGCATGGTGTTTACTTTTTTCTTTTCTTTTTTTTTTTTTTTTTTTTTTTGCTAATTAAAAGATATGTGGATGATGCTGTATATTTCTTGAATGTTTTTTTGTTATTGTTTTTGTATATACTGTATAATCATCTGCAAGGACTATTTTGTCTCAAGAGCTTGATGTTTTCATTCAAATAAAGACAAGTGTCTCAGTGAAACCTACAGAAATCACACCTTGATGCTTTTGATTGTGTACTTCAAATATCTGTTGTGACTTTCCTTTCTAAACTTGCGTTGGAGTTGTCTTGGTTGCTTCTCCATTAATTAAATGTGATTAGATCAAAGACATTTAGCTATCAGGCAAGATCTTCAGCAGTTCAGACAGAGACCGTAGTTTTAAAGTAATTACTACATGACAAGGTAGCAGGTTATACAAATTCATGCTGAAATTTAACGTTTTCTGGCTTAGCCAGCCCTGTTTTTTTGTGAGGGACTCATTTTTAGGAGTCACATCAAGCTAACAACATCATCATATGTTGATACTTCTGCCCACGAGAGATTAAAAGACAGACTTTTATCAGTTGCCTGTTGCAGAGTTGAACTCCGCTGCACTCTCGATGTCTTTGATCACTCTCATTTAGAGAAAATGCACGAACAAGACGGTTTAAAAGTAACATCAAATTAGTATATTTTCCTGCAGTGCACTGATTGATGTCTTTTACAGCGTAATGGATGCTCTCAGTTAAGTTATTTCTCAGTAATTTCAATCAGACTTGGGGTTGACCATTTTAGACATGGATTTGTCAGAACATGTTATTGTTTCATGCATGAGTTTTATCCAATTATTACATGGAATTCTGGAATACTTGATTCTGTCTGGTCGAGCGGCATTCATTTCTGAATAATGACCGTATTTCTGAATAACACTGTATAACTGACCATTCATCCGCCCAATCGATGCTTCCTACATAGCCAGGGAAGTCTTGTAAGGGAGGCGTAACTGTAATTACTTTTTGCTGTCATTGTCATTCAGTTCTCACCTCAGTTTACAGTGCTGTGGAAAAAGTAAGTGAACCCTTGGATTTCAGTCAATTGGTCCATCCTCCTTTGGCAGAAATAACCTCAACCAACTGTTTTCGGTAGCTGAGGATTAGACCTGCAAAATGTTCAGAAGGAATTTTGGACCATTCTTCCTTACAGAACTGCTTCAGTTCAGCCATATTCTTAGGATGTCTGGTGTGAATGGCTCTCTTGAGGTCATTCCACAGCATCTCTGTTGAGGTCTGGCCTCTGACTGGGCAATTCCAAAAGGTGGATTTTCTTTTTTTGAAGCCATTCTGTAGTGGATCTACTTTGATGTTTAGGGTCATTGTCCTGGCATACAGCCACCTTGATATTATCCTGTAGGATATCTTGATAAAATTGGGAATTCATCATTCCCTCGATGATGGCATGCGGTCCAGGCCCTGAAGCAGCAAAGCAGCCCCAGATCATGATGCTCCCTCCATGGTACTTCACCGCTGGGACAATGTTTTCATGTTGGTATGCAGTGCCCTTTTTACACCATACGTAGTGCTGCATGTTTCTCCCAAACAATTTAACTTTAGTTTCATCAATAAAACATTTTCCCAGTAGCATTGTGGAGTGTCAAGGTGTGTTTTTGCAAATTCAGGCGCAGCAATATTTTTATTGGAAAGTCTTCTTTCGTGGTGTCCTGCCATGGAAACCATGCCTGTTTAATGTTTTCCATGAAGTCAAAGTAGCTCTAACCCACAACTCCAATCTCGTTTCATTAACTGGATGCCAGGTTTGCCAACTCATGACTCTAATTAGCTTGTGTTAACGTTGTTAGCCTAGGGGTTCACATACTTTTTCCAACCTACACTGTGAATGTTTGAATGATGTATTCAAAATGTACAAGAACAATACAATAATTTAAGTTATTAGTTAAAACAGATTGTGTTTGTTCATTATTGTAACTTAGATGAAGACCAAACCAGATATTAAGTCAAATTTATAAATAAATGCAGGTAATTCCAAAGGGGTCACACACTTTTTCTTGCCACTGTAAGTTTAGTTACATTTTACCACATTATACTACATAATAACTTAACCAGTTTCCAACCATATAAAACATGTAATGAACAGGTAAATTTAGTCACAATAATTTCGTACAAATACTTAGTTAATGTACTTAAGTAAAACATTTTAGTATTTGTACTTTAATCAAGTATAAATATTTCTGATGACTTTTATTAATTGTTTGAGTCCAATCTTTTCATCAATTTGATTCTTTTGAATCGGTAAAATTAGTTCAAAAAGTGGTTTGAAGACAAAGCAGTTCACAAATCTGAATCAAAATCACCCTGAACCCCAAACAGCATGTGTGGCGTCTCCACACGAGAATCTAAAGTGAAGAGACAGTTCATGTACATTTTATCTGTGTTTTTGGCTATAAATTAATTTGATACATTTTTGAGACATAAATATTGTTGTGAATCACTGATAGAGTTGTTTATCATTTGTTCATCTCACAATTTTTCCTGGAGAACTGTTCATTTATGTGTAATATTTAGCAGTTCATAAGTGGTTAAAATGGTTACTATTTACATTTAACCAAGGTACCGGCTGTGCCGTTATTTATGCCATTTACCTGTACTTTTTGATACTTCGGTACATTTCATTTCAGTTACTTTAATAATTTTACTTGAGTATTTTTCTCAAGAGCTACTCTAACTTTTACTTGAGTCAATTTCCATTAAGGTATCTTTACTTTAACTTAAGTGTGACAATTGGGTACTTTATTCAACACTGTTAGTTACATTACACTAAATATATATATACTTTTGAGCACCTAATCCCACCCCTACACCTAAACCAAACCAATTCTCAACAATATAAAATGTGTGACAAGCAGATAAAAGTAGTCACAATAATGTAATTTTAAAAATCACAAAAAGCACTGTAAAAGTATTCCAAATGACTTATGCTGCATTTAAAGCAAAGTCTTTCTAGCAAGTCAGTCCACTGTCGGCCATCTTTGGAACGCTCTTGGGTGGCTATTTCCAGTCATGCCTGTGCAGCGCCTATCTATTTAAGTGGAAAAAGACCAAAAATGTTATGGTTTATGGATTTTTAATGGTTGGTCAAGATTACGATCAAAGAACATATTTAAAATCAGCAATAAAATCTGACAATACTGGTATCATAAATTGTTATTTATGATACCAGTATCATACATTTTCCCGGCTTGTATAGTTAATGCGCATGCGCGTTCTAGCGTTGAATGACAGGTGATGTCAGAATTTAAAAGGTGATTGGCTCTTTTAACTGTAAGGCGGGACTTCCTTTCTACATCCTTTGACTGTTGGGTGCTCAGAGCTCCTTGGTTGAGTGTTCCAATTTCTCCCATTCATTTTAATAGAAGTGGCCCATCTCTGCTAAATAATCTCTGATTTAAAGTCTTCTGAAACCATACAACAGCTCAGTGTGAACATTGACTATACATACAGTATAATAACATTCATGTTTGAAATTAATAAATATTTGAAATATATATTCAAACATTCACATATAATTTTTTTTACTTATCGTCATGTTGTTCCAAACTAGTATGACTTTATTCCATGGAGCACAAAAGATGTTACGCGGAATGTTAGCCTCAGTCACCATTTACTTGTATTGCATCTTTTTTTTTTTTCACATACAATAAAAGTGAATGTTGACTGACATTGTCCTTAATATTCTGCCTTCACATTCTACAATCATGACCAACACGGTCTTTTTGTGAAATACATCAATCTGTCTGTTCATCTGCTACAAACATGTTCCATGATTTGTTTGCAAATCAGAGGCATCTCTTATTGTTTTTTCTCTTTTTTTTTTTTTAGCCGGGTGATATTTTGGAAAGACAAAGCAGAACGGGTAGAATATTTATTGTGAGGTGCTGAACATCTGATGGGAATAAACAGAGAGAGAACGGAAGAGCTGTTCCCCCAAACAGAAAGGAAGGATTATAGAAATAGAGTGGGAGGAAAAAGGCGCAGGCAAAAGACAGGCCGCCCCTGGAGTGTGGAGCTTATAAATAAATAACGCATACTGATGGGGGGGCCACTCATTAACCTAGCTCTCTCAATTCTGAGGGGACATGAAATGTGTTGCATGACTACGCAAGTGCTGCATGACACACTTTGTCTTGAAAAAAACATACCTACAGTACAACATGCAAATCGGTCAGTCTGAGCTATAAGAATTATGTGGCACAAAAGAACTGATATTTAACATTATTAACTGATTTCAGTAGGTAGTGGTCGGTGCTACAGGGTTCCCACACATATTGATCAAGGGATTTCCATGAAAATTTCAGTCATTTGTTTTATTATTATCATTATTATTATTATTATTATTATTATTAAATCACCATAAACATTGCTGTTTGTGCTGTGTGCTTCAGATCACTCTGCTCTCTGTTATCTACTACACACACACACAGAGCACATGTGATGGATCATAATGTAGTGTTTTAAGTGTATGAGCGGCTGGCTTCAGTCCTTCATTTTGAAGGGCGTAGCACATGCAGATTATATACTTATTCAATTAAAAAGCAGCCTTTTGCGGTTTAATAATCACACAAAGACATATTGCGATTTTAATTTGATTAATTTTGCATTCAAAAATAAATTTTCATCCCAAATATATGAAATTCCAGGGTTTTTAAAATTATTTTTATATTTTATAACTAATGACATTTTTATGACTGGATTCATTGATTTCGTCCATGTTTTCCCATCACGGAAAACATAGAGCCCTACATGTGGTAACCATGGTATAAGCGGACTCGGATCGTTTAATTTTTTTTAACTTTACATCCCGAGGTGTAAAGGCCGCATCACCACACTACCACATCTGTGTGTGAATTTATAAAAATAAAAAAAAATCAGCGGTTCGACCTTTGTCATTGTCTCAAGTTTACAACTTAAATGTTTTTGTAGTTTACACAACATCAATGTTGGAATGAAAAACAAAAATCATATTTTGTCAGAGAAAATGTACATGACAGGGCTTCTTTCATGACAGTAAACCATTGATGTTGTTTCACAATGTGCAGCCACTGGTAAATACACAAAAATTATACAAATTTGTGTATTTGCCACCTATCCTGAATCTCGATCGTTACCATGTTTTTGTATATGTATCAAAAACCTTGTTAGCGACACAGGCAAACAGTTTTAATATACTAAAAAAAAATTCCAGGACAATTAGATATTTTTCTAATATTCCATGACTTTTCCATGACTGGAAAACATCTCGGTTATTGTCGTAACCTCCGTTCCCTGATGGAGGGAACGAGACATTGTGTCGATGTAGTGACACTAGGAGTCGCTCTTGAGAGCCCCGAACACCTCAGATCAGGTTTTGTGCTGAGGAGCCGAGACATGGTCCCGGCCATTTCAGCAGGTAGTACATCGTTGTGGTGGGGGGACACAATGTCTCGTTCCCTCCATCAGGGAACGGAGTTTACGACAGTAACGGGGATGTTCCCCTTCTGTCACTCACTTGACATTGTGTCAATGTAGTGACACTAGGGTTCCCTATAGGAAACACCACAACTAGCTGAACTGTGTTACGTGGACTGCCGGTGCAGGTGCAAGCGAGCTGCTGCGTGCGTAGTAGCAGGTGCACCGGTCTGCACGTAGCCTCCCCCAATGCCCCAAAAAAACATTGTATAGTTCGCCACATCCCTGGGGGGGGGGAGACATATCTAGTATGGAAGCAGGCCGCGCCAGCCGTGGCCTTTTCTCTCTATGTTTTCTCTCCACAGAGTATTCAGTTATTCGGCTGGGGCCATTTTAACACTCAATATATGTGCCGGGGAAGGTGTTCTTTTCCTATTCTTTTCTTTCAGGGGGAAAAGACCCCATGGAGACCACATCCTGCCCGGAGGGGAGGTAACATGTAATAACACGTAATGTGGGCTCAGAGCCTCACATGGAAGAGGCGCGGTGGTAAGTCCTGCCTGAAAGGGGAGGAGCTCTACAAACACGGCGACCGGGACAGAGAGGGCTCTGTGGAAGGGAGACGCTGGTCTGCCGACAGGGGGACTGTACTGTGGAAAATACATCACAGGGGGTTACCGGAGTAACCAGCACCTGTGGAGCACCTACCTCAGTAAGGGCATATTAGCACACGTACTGGTTCCGGCTGTGAATTCCTCCGCTGAATTCGTGAACCACAGGGCAAGGGAGGAAGGACATCCAGGGTTCAAGGGTTCATGAACTCGCATGGGAAAAACACACATCTTTGCCTCTTTGGAGGGGAAAGGCGCTATACGCAAGCGATACACCCAGCGAGCTGTCCGTATTCCCAAACTTACCTGTTCATACCTGACAGAACACGGGACGAAACCAGCTCAACCCGGAGACTGTAAAATCTCACTAAGGTATTGGGTGTCGCCCAGCCCGCTGCCCTGCAGATGTCTGCTAGAGAGGTGCCATGGGCCAGTGCTCATGAGGATGCCAGACTCCTTGTGGAGTGTGCTTGTATTCCCGAAGGGGCGGGCACGGCCTGGGCCTGGTATGCCATAGCGATGGCATCCATGATCCAGTGGGCAAGCCTCTGTTTGGAGACAGCGTTCCCTTTCCGCTGTCCACCAAAGCAGACAAAGAGCTACTCAGAGCATCTAAAGCTCTGCGTGTGATCCAAGTAGATGTGCAAAGTACACACCAGACACAGCAATGTCAGGGCTGGGTCTGCCTCCTCCTGGGGCAGCGCTTGCAGGTTCACCACCTGATCCCTGAAGGGGGTTGTGGGAACCTTGGGCACATAGCCCAGCCGGGGTCTCAGGATTACGTGAGAGTCTCCCGGACCGAACTCCAGGCAAGTATCACTGACAGAGAACGCTTGCAGGTCCCCAACCCTCTTGATGGAGGTGAGCGCAATCAGGAGGGCCGTCTTGAAGGAGAGGGCTTTCAACTCGACTGACTCTAGCGGCTCAAAGGGGGCTCCACGAAGGCCCAGAAGGACCACGGAGAGATCCCATGAGGGGAACAGGCGTGGCCTAGGAGGATTCAGCCTCCGGGCGCCTCTCAGGAACCTGATGATCAGATCGTGCTTCCCTAAGGACTTACCATCTACCGTATCGTGGTGTGCCACTATAGTGGCCACATATACCTTCAAGCTGGAGGGGGACAGCCGTTCCTCCAGCCTCTCCTGCAGGAAGGAAAGCACTGACCCAACTGCGCATCTCTGAGGGTATTCAGCTCGAGAAGAACACCAATTCGCGAACCGATGCCACTTCAAGGTATAAAGCTGCCTCATGGAGGGAGCTCTGGCCTGAGTGATCGTGTCTACCACTGCTGGTAGGTCTTCCATCTCCTGTCCAAGGGCCAGACATGGAGGTTCCAGAGGTCTAGGCGCGGGTGCCAGATGGTGCCCTGTCCCTGAGAAAGAAGGTCCTTTCTCAGGGGAATTCACCAGGGAGGGGCTGTCGCAAGGGGGCATGAGGTCTGAGAACCAAGTCTGGGTGGGCCAATATGGGGCCACGAGGGTGACCTGCTTCTCATCCTCCCTGACCTTGCACAGGATCTGTGCAAGTAGGCTCAATGGGGGAATGCATACTTGTGCAGCCCCCGGGGCCAGCTGTGTGCCAGCACGTCTGGGCCGAGTGGGGGCCCCATCGGAGCATACCAGAGCAGGCAGTGGGAGGTTTCTCGGGAGGCAAATAGGTCTACTCATGCTTTGCCGAACCGACTCCAAATCAGCTGGACCACCTGGGGGTGGAGTCTCCACTCTCCCCTGAGCGTCACCTGCCATGACAGCACGTCCTCTGTGGTGTTGATGTGTTGAGTTGCGACATGCGACGTGAGCGTAAGCTGCCTTAGCAATTTATATATGTTACTGTCGCTGTGTTGTCCATCCAGACCAACACATGCTTGCCCCGGATCAATGGCAAAAGTCTCCGCTGGGCGAGCAATATTGCCACCATCTCGAGGCAGTTGATGTGCCAACACAGTCGCGGTCCTGTCCAGGAGCCAGTGGCTGCATGCCTGTTGCACACGGCGCTCCAGCCTCGATTGGAGGCGTCTGTCGTAATGACGATGGACCTGGACACTTGCTGTAGGGGAACTCCTGCCCGTAGAAATGCAATGTCTGTCGAAGGGCTGAACAAGTGGCGGCAGATCGGCGTGATGGCCACGCGATGTGTGCCGCGGTGCCATGCCCATCTCGGGACTTGAGTCTGAAGCCAGTGCTGAAGCAGTCTCATATGCATCAACCCTAATGGCGTGACCGGCACCGAGGATGCCATATGCCCCAGAAGACTCTGAAAATGTTTCAGTGGAACCGCTGTTCTCTGCTTGAACGGCATGCTGAGAAAAGAGATGCTCTGAACCGGGGAGAGCTTGCTCTTTTCCCAGTTGACCCGAAGCCCTAGCCGGCTGAGGTGCCTGAGCACGAGGTCCCTGAGTGAGCTAGAATCAGCCAGTCGTCGAGGTAGTTGAGTATGCGGACACCCACTTCCTTTAACGGGGCAAGAGCTGCCTCTGCGACTTTCGTGAAGACGCGAGGGTACAGGGACTGGCCGAAGGGGAAGACCTCCCCAGCAGAGCCACACCTATTGAAGCCCCCAAATCGCCTCCAGTGCCAGCCGGGCCACTGCCTCAGTGTGATCGCTGCCCAGACATGTGAGGCAGCGCCCGTGGCCGTCAGAAGCGGAGAGATAACGACCGTATCCAGGAATCACACAAAGACGGAAAGGCATCTTTATAAAGACGCGTCTTTAAAAAGACGTTCAACGTCAGTGTGTGTGCTCTAATAGAGAAAATATACTCTTTAGCAGGAATATACACTATTATACAGGAATATATATATATATATATATATATAATATATATTTGTAAAACAATGATTTCTTTATGTACTGTAAATGGCAGTGCAACAAATACTACTATTATGTATAAATACCATTTAAAATAAGATCAGCTTGTTTGCATTAGAGTAATGAGGATTTCTTTGGAAATGTTCTTAAAATTGTCACAATACATTTTTATTCCTGTCTGAATATGCTGCAAAGCTCCTGGTCCAAGCTCTGGTCATTTCAAGACTGGACTACTGTAATCCACACTAAATTCACTTACTTAACCCTTGTGCATCAATAAAAAAAAGTTACTCAGAGGTCCTTTGAGGACAAAAATATCCACGTCAAAAAACTGCCATAATAATATTATATATTAATATTATTTTCCACTTTCAATGAGTAAATTTTTTTAACCAACATCAGTCCTGATCATAGCCATCAAATATTCATTCATTTTCATGATTGTAACCCTTTAAATGGCAGTTTGTTTATATAATGCAACTTGTTTTTTATGAGAAAAAAATAAAAATAATAATAATAATATATATATATATATATATATATATATATATATATATATATATATATATATATATATATTCCATATACTAAATACTAAGGGGATTTTATTTTTATTTTATTTTATTTTTATTTATTTTTTTGATTATCACAGTCTGGGATATGTCAATGATTAGCAACAACATTGATTTTGATGCATTATTTTTTTGTGCAGTGTCAGATTAAAAAAAAAAAAACACTCAGGACCTTAAAGGACAAAAATGTCCATGTAAAAAAACTGCCATAAAAATATTATATATTAATATTATTTTCCACTTTCACTGACTTAGATTATTTTAACCAGCATCAGCCCTGATCATAACTACCAAATATTCATTCATTTTCAGGATTTTAACCCTTTAAATGCCATATTACACACATAATGCCACTGTTGTTTTTTTTACACACACACACACACACACATACGCACACACACACATTTCTCAATACACACATACAAAACACACCCACACAATTTTAGCTGTATCATTTACATTTTATTCAGTTAGTGAAAACAGGATAAAAGCATGTATTTGCTCCATAGGCTATACATGAGGAAAAATGACACCATCTGGTGGAAAATATAAAAAAATAATTTTTTAAGCCAGGGCTCCAGAATGAAAGCATAATATCATAGAATTCATGACATTATGCTTTAATGGCACTGGGATCAAATATTGCAGTTTTAATGGGTTTCAATGGGGACATTTTTGTCCTGAAGGTCCAGAGTGTAACTATTTTGTGTACAAAGTGTATTATAGATGTATTTTAGGAACTGAGGTTGAAATATCAAAATTCCCCCCAAAATACACACCTTTGGCAAAATGTATGCCGTTGGCATTAACACAGCCACAATGATCGAAAAAACCCTTTAGAGACAAAAATGTCCCGAAGGTCGCACAAGGGTTAATATTTAACAATATATATTATATATATATATATATATATATATATATATATATATATATTTTTTTTTTTTTTTTTTTTTTTAATCTTCTTCAGGCACTATGAGAACTTGGCAGTGCGATACTGCAGATATTGAGGACTTGGGCTGTAAATTACTTGCTATGTTCCTCATTTGTAAGTCGCTTTGGATAAAAGCGTCTACTAAATACTGAATGTAAATGTAAATGTAAAATTTTTTAATAATCCCTGAAAAAAAAAGGCATTTATTCACTTGGCAGACGCTTTTATCCAAGCGACTAAGTGCATTTAAGGTATACAATTTCTGTATGTTTGTTCCCTGTGAATAAAACCATTGACCTTGGTGTGGCTAGCACCATGCTCCGCCAGTTGAGCCATAGGAACCATTTTCCTAATATAATTACTTTTAATTTTGTGGTGAAATAAGACTTTCTTTTTTTTTTTGTTAGATTTGCTCATTTATTTAACTAAAACATACTTAGACATCTACTGTAAATAATATCACTGTTCACTATATATTCCAAAGTTTTGTCTGTCTAGTTGTCGCGGCACCCACCACATCCATTGAAGCTTTGCAATAGTTGCTAAGCATTCTGCTCAAATCCATTTGGCTGGAAGGGGGGCTTTTTTTCCAAGGGCACATTTCAAATGGATTCCCTGCACTTTGCGTCCCTTCCGCTTATACAGAGCTACATTTCAAACCACGCAGACCTCTCTGGATGAAAAGGGTCAGGGACTCTCCACCAAAGCACTCCATCATTGGAAGTCTAATTTAATCCCAATCCGAAGGCGTCAGACACTGATTTGGAACCACTTTGGAAAATTAAAAACGGCCTCTTTGCCAACATTTTGCCTGCGACTGCAAGCAACAGTCCTTTCAAATATTTTGAATTTCATTGATTTAGCTTGAGTTTCTCTTGCCCGTCTCTCTCCCATCTCCCTGAAATTCCTGCTCTATTGATTTTATGATTAATGATGGAAAGGCTTATAGCAACAGGAGAAGAGGGGCCCAAAAATGGCAACCAGCCAGGGGGGGAAAAGGACATGCCTGTTAACAGATTTGCCTGCTCATGTTACGATTAGTAGGATGGTTGCGTGCAATTAGGTGATTGCATTTTAAAAAGTCACTTATCTCAGGTATTCTCGCTCAGTCTTAATAAGAGTAAAGCATTCTGCCCTGCATCAAAAGGCATTCATGTCTAATTCATAAAATGAGCTTCACAAACTATTATTGCAAATTGCAAAAAATTGAAAATGAAAGTGACATTTTAGTTTGTGTGCCATGAATGTCTGTGTGATTATTTAGATTCTGGTCATGCAGGGAAGGTTTCCGCTGGCCTCAAAATGGTAAAGTCAATGAACTTTATCCAATTACAATCCTTAAACTGACTTTAACACAGAAGTATAACTTTTTTTATTTCTCCATTTGTATCCCCACTTTTTTGGGAGATAATCAGTACTTCTCATTGACCCATGCTTTAAGAAATAGTGGAAATTCTGTTATCATAACGACATAGATTTCAGTCTATTGCCAACACAAACCTACTGTATGTCTCCTGAAGACTTGAAATGTGATGCACAAGTGACGTGTTTTTGTATCATTTTTCAAGCTGGAAATTCCCTATTCATTGTAAATGCCTAGAAAAGAGTAACCACTACACTAAAATTTCTCATTTCGTTTCCCACAGAAGAAAGTCATATTGGTCTGGAATGACATGAGGGTGAGTAAATAATGACAGAATTTTAATATTTGGGAGAAATATTGCTTTAAGTCCCTATGGACAACATAACATAAAAAATAATTTTGACTTGTACCTCATTGAGAATTGCATTTACAGTAATGTTCTTACAAAGTCTATCGCTCAAATAGTTCCAACACCCTATGTCAAAGAATTATTGCAACTATCAAGCAAGTGTTAATTATTTGGTAAGGAAACACAGTAGCACTGCGATAAAAACTAGAAGTAGTCCCACTAGCATATTATTTTCAAATATAAAACATAAGAAGAACTCTTAAACTCTAAATGTCTTGACCTCTAAATCCTGGCAGCGGTGAGCGAGTATGAGAGTTTCTTAAACACTGGATGCATTTGAGAGAGCAGCACTGGCTCCTTCAGGACTCTAATGCTCTTATCACACCAAGTTCTGCCATGGTGGAGTCATTGAACCATACATAGCCTGAAAGAAGCAACTGCCAAATCTATCCCCTGGTGGTCTTTAAGCCAAGTATCAATGCGGCTACAGGTGCAGTTAAAAGACCCCGACCGTCCCCGCAGATCAACTGGCACACAACTATAAAATAAATGAAGGTTATACCTTGAAATCAAAGTAAATGCCCTTAAGATCCAGCTACCTTGGGAGGAGAACACTTTTAAAGGTGTTTCATGTAGACTTTTTGTTTAGTGAATTAAGGGTTGTAAAGTTATAAGCTGACCACTGAAGCACTTCTGGTTGACATACAGTATATGTGTCTTTTACTGGCCAATACCATTATCTAGAGATGAAGGTTGCCAATATAATGTTGATAACAGCTCTCTGGAATACTCCATTCTGACTGGTCAATCGCACAATCCAGCAGTCTGATATTTCTGAATAATGACCGCAAGTAGTCATGTAAAGTAATAAGTGATATAACGAGCAGTCAGGTGGTCATTTTAGTAATATGAACACTTTAAAGAACTCTGATGAAAACTGTAGGTGAAATTTAGCTGTTTCTGGAAACTCCGTCTCTTTCTTCTCACCCTCCACACTGTGTCGGGATCCTGACCACCTTGGTGGGGTTTATTTTGGAATAATGATCAGCTGACTGTAGATTATGCCTTACATATACACTCACTGAGCACTTTATTAGGAACACTATACTTATACTGGGTAAGGCCTCCCTTTAATCTCAAAACAGCTTCAATTCTACATGGCATAGATTCCACAAGATGTTGGAAACATTCCTTTGAGATTCTGGTCCATGTTGACATGATTGCATCATGCAATTTCTGCAGATTTGTCAGCTGCACATTCATGTATGCTACAGTTCTATCACATCGCAAAGGTGTTCTGTTGGATTCAGATCTCGTGACTGGGAAGGCCACTGAAGAACTGTGAACTCATTGTCATGTTCATGAAACCAGTCTGAGCTAATTTTGCTTTGTGACATGGTGCATTATCATGCTGGAGTAGCCATTAGAACATGGGTAAATTGTGGCCATGAAAGGACATTAAGGCACATGGTCAACAACAATACTCAAATAGGCGGTAGCATTCAAGTGATGATTGATTGGTATTAATGGGCTCAAAATGTGCCAAGAAAATATTCCCCACACCATTACACCACCGCCACCAGCCTGGACTGTTGACACAAGGCAGATTGGGTCCATGGATTCATGCTGATGCTGCCAAATTCTGACTCTACCATCTGTGTGCCTCAGCAGAAATCAAGATTCATCAGACCAGGCTACATTTTTACAGTCTTCAACTGTCCAAATTTGGTGAGCCTGTGCTCACTTCATCTTCAGCTTTCTGTTCTTGGCTGACAGAAGTGGAACCCGACGTGGTCTTTTGCTGTTGTAGCCCTCAATGCCCGACGTGTAGTGCATTCTAAGATGCTATTCTGCTCACTACAATTGTACAGAGTGGTTATCTGAGTTAATGTAGCTTTTCTGTCAGCTTAAACCAGTCTGGCCATTCTCCGTTGACCTCTCTCATCAACAAGGCATTTCCATCCGTAGAACTGCTGCTGACTGGATGTTTGTACTGCGGCTGTGATGGATGGATGGATGTACTGTCCATTCAATATGTTGTACTGTTGAGGTACAAGAGAGTTGATGCTATATTGTGTCTAATTTTCACAAACCATGTTTTCTTAAGTTTTTGTCCACTGGAAAATAGTGGGAAGGTGTATTTTCATTGTTTCACCAACTGAATCGTTAAGTATCACAGATCGAAACCCAGCTCCGCCACAGTACGATATATTGAACGGACGGTACTTCTGTCCCACTGTCACATTACATACGACTAAAGCCTAAAGGTGTGTGTATGTGAATATCATTTTACTTCATTTCCAATATGGTTGCTAAAATGTAAAGCATTGGCAAAAGTATGGAACCTATGCACATCTTCTTGTCGTTAAATGTTCTGGTACCACTTTACAATAATACTTTATAACAACAGTTCACATGAACTAACAATGAACAATACTTTTACAGCACTAATTAATCTCAGTTATTGTAATTTCACCATATACCAATAGGCTACATTTTTTCATTAAAAATTGTGTACATCCAACATTAGTGAATGCATTATGAACTAACATGAATTACAATTCTGGACTAAATTACACCAACTCTCTGTTCCCATGTCTATCTGTCAGTGGATTACCAGCTTTCTGACAGACAGGCAGCAGCTTGTGAGACAGGGGAAATTCACTTCCAGCACCTGTACAATCAGCACTGGTGCCCCCCAGAGATGTGTGCTCTCCCCACTACTCTTCTCCCTCTACACCAAGGACTGCATCGCCAAGGACCCCTCTGTCAAGCTCCTGACGTTTGCAGATGACACCACTGTCATCGGCCTCATCCGAGACGACGATGAGTCTGCATACAGAAGGGAGGTTAAACAGCTGGCTGTCTGGTGCAGTCAAAACAACCTTGAGCTGAACATGCTCAAAACGGTGGAATGATTGTGGACTTTAGGAGGAACCCCCCAACACTCTCCCCCCTCACCATTCTAAACAGCACTGTGGCAGCAGTGGAGTCATTCAGGTTCCTGGGCACTACCATCTCACAGGACCTGAAGTGGGAGACCCACAATGACTCCATGATACACATGATACAGTTGTACTCAGCAGTCATTGAGTCTGTCCTCTGCACTTCAATAACTGTCTGGTTTGGTTCAGTTACAAAATCGGATATCAGAAGACCACAAAGGACAGTTCGGACTGTTGAGAGGATTATTGGTTGCCCCCTGCCCCCCTTCAAGAACTATACACTTCCAGAGTGAGGAAAAAGGCTGGAAAAATCACTCTGGACCCCACTCACCCAGCCCACTACCTTTCTGAACTGTTGCCTTCTGGCCGACGCTTCAGAGCTCTGAGCACTGGAACCATCAGGCACAGGAACAGTTTTTTCCCCCAGGCTATCCATCTCATAAACAGTTAAAACTGCCCCTTTGAGCAATAATTAATGTGCAATACACAGCTCAGTCTTTTTATATTATCCAACACATCCTACCACTTCTGCCATTACATTCCCTTGCACTGTATATAACCAATTTGTATTTAGATTTGCACTACGTATGTGTATGTGTGTGTGTGTGTGTGTGTATGTATGTATATGTATGTATATATATTCATATATATTCATATATATATGTATATGTGTATGTATGTGTGTATATATATACAGGTGCATCTCAATAAATTAGAATGTCATGGAAAAGTTCATTTATTTCAGTAATTCAACTCAAATTGTGAAACTCGTGTATTAAATAAATTCAATGCACACAGACTGAAGTAGTTTAAGTCTTTTGTTCTTTTAATTGTGATGATTTTGGCTCACATTTAACAAAAACCCACCAATTCACTATCTCAAAAAATTAGAATATGGTGACATGCCAATCAGCTAATCAACTCAAAACACCTGCAAAGGTTTCCTGAGCCTTCAAAATGGTCTCTGTTTGGTTCACTAGGCTACACAATCATGGGGAAGACTGCTGATCTGACAGTTGTCCAGAAGACAATCATTGACACCCTTCACAAGGAGGGTAAGCCACAAACATTCATTGCCAAAGAAGCTGGCTGTTCACAGAGTGCTGTATCCAAGCATGTTAACAGAAAGTTGAGTGGAAGGAAAAAGTGTGCAAGAAAAAGATGCACAACCAACCGAGAGAACTGCAGCCTTATGATTGTCAAGCAAAATCGATTCAAGAATTTGGGTGAACCTCACAAGGAATGGACTGAGGCTGGGGTCAAGGCATCAAGACACAGACATGTCAAGGAATTTGGCTACAGTTGTCGTATTCCTCTTGTTAAGCCACTCCTGAACCACAGACAACATCAGAGGCGTCTTACCTGGGCTAAGGAGAAGAAGAACTGGACTGTTGCCCAGTGTTCCAAAGTCCTCTTTTCAGATGAGAGCAAGTTTTGTATTTCATTTGGAAACCAAGGTCCTAGAGTCTGGAGGAAGGGTGGAGAAGCTCATAGCCCAAGTTGCTTGAAGTCCAGTGTTAAGTTTCCACAGTCTGTGATGATTTGGGGTGCAATGTCATCTGCTGGTGTTGGTCCATTGTGTTTTTTGAAAACTAAAGTCACTGCACCTGTTTACCAAGAAATTTTGGAGCACTTCATGCTTCCTTCTGCTGACCAGCTTTTTAAAGATGCTGATTTCATTTTCCAGCAGGATTTGGCACCTGCCCACACTGCCAAAAGCACCAAAAGTTGGTTAAATAACCATGGTGTTGGTGTGCTTGACTGGCCAGCAAACTCACCAGACCTGAACCCCATAGAGAATCTATGGGGTATTGTCAAGAGGAAAATGAGAAACAAGAGACCAAAAAATGCAGATGAGCTGAAGGCCACTGTCAAAGAAACCTGGGCTTCCATACCACCTCAACAGTACCACAAACTGATCACCTCCATGTCACGCCGAATTGAGGCAGTAATTAAAGCAAAAGGAGCCCCTACCAAGTATTGAGTACATATACAGTAAATGAACATACTTTCCAGAAGGCCAACAATTCACTAAAAATGTTTTTTTTTTATTGGTCTTATTATGTATTCTAATTTTTTGAGATAGTGAATTGGTGGGTTTTTGTTAAATGTGAGCCAAAATCATCACAATTAAAAGAACCAAAGACTTAAACTACTTCAGTCTGTGTGCATTGAATTTATTTAATACACGAGTTTCACAATTTGAGTTGAATTACTGAAATAAATGAACTTTTCCATGACATTCTAATTTATTGAGATGCACCTGTATATATATATATATATATATATATATATATATATATATATATATAGTCTATTGTGTATTCTATATATATGTTTTTATTTTCAATATTTATCTATTTTTTATTCAGTTTTAATTATTTTTTAAAAGTCTTGTTGCTGTTTTTGTATTGTTGTGTACTGGAAGCTCCTGTCACCAAGACACATTACTTGTATGTGTAAGCATACTTGGCAATAAAGCTCATTTTGATTCTGATTCTAATGAATTAACAATGAACATTTGTATTTTCATCAACTAACTTTATAAAGATTAATAGATGCTGTATAAAACATTGTTCACTGTTAGTTCATGATACCTAATACATTTACTAATGTTCACAAATAGAACCTTATTGTAGACTTACCAATGTTCTTTCCTGCAGGTATATATTATGTGTTTTCCTAAAACAAAGAATCAGTTTTCATAATATTCGACACTGTCAGAGATGGTCCTCAGGTTTTCATTCTCCTCTTTCACGTTTTTCCCATTTCTATAATGAGCTCCAGTGATTAATTATTTTGTTGTTTAATACTGAATGATAAATATCATTGACTATATTTGTGCTCCAATAACCTCAGTGTTGAAAGCATAAAATTGCTAAGGAAATAGCTCTCATTTATCAATTAATGTCTTGAAGGGCAGTAGGAAAAAATCATTATCTCTACGCACTTAGTTAATGTACCTTCCAGTAAGTGTCCAGTCCCTCGTGTGGCCTTCGGCGTAATAATGAAAATGGCAGCATATAACCATAGGACAGTATAAAACATTAGCACATACGCTCTTTAAAAGTCGCAGGAAAATAAAACCATTTATCAGAGGGTAAGGGTATAATTGGCCTCTCTACCGAATCCCGATTTGATGAATCATGATGTACTTACTGCAGCCGATATTTTCTGCAGCTTTTAGTTGGGTGATCAGCTATAAGCCACTTTATAAATGGCTTATTTTGTGTTATTGCGATATTTATATTTAATAGTGGTACTAGTGCCTTTATTTGACACCATTCAGGGTGGTATAGTTCTTTCTTTGTTCTCTGAAACCAACCTGGTCTAATGAGAGGTTAAAATTATTGTACGAGATCAAGAACATATGACTTTTGCACTCATGGACATGGAGAAACAAAAATTAACCAGCGAAAGTTGATATGACTATTTTTCCTTCGCTTACTAACCCAAACCTAAACCTAACCCTAACCATCAAGTGAAACCCCTTAGCCAGACCTTAAACTTAATAGGAAAATCACTGTTTTGTACCACGAAAGAAAGAGAAACATAAAGGTTTTGAACCATATCTTACGATTTTGCCATCTCACACAAATTATTCAGAGTTGTCATGAGACTAGGTTGTTGACACATAAAAGGAAGCCTCAGTCACCATTCACTTTCATTGTATTGGAAAAATATGCAATGAAAGTGAATGGTGACTGAGGCTAACATTTTGCCTAACATCTCCTTTTGTGTACCACAGGTGAAAGTCAACAATATGAGGGTGAGTAAATGATGACAAAATGTTCATTTACTGCATTCCACTGTAATTTTATCATTTAATGCATTCTGCAGCTATACTTATGTACTTACAAGCCATTTCATATGGTCTTTAATACACAATTACAACCACAACAATACCTTTTTGGACCAGCACCTTCTCTGGCTTTCCTGACTTTCTGTGTAAAAAAATAACTTTGCTAATCCTGCAGCAGCTCACTTTTGTGTTTAGACAAAAGTCTCAGTGAATTACAGTCAATGTGTGTATGAGGACCCACTTCACCCCTCCTTCAACCTCAAGCCTCGCCTCAGAAGGTTACAGGTATAATTAACCTAGTAGCTGCGCCCTGACATGTCGGAATCTGGACTGGAGTGCCAAGAATATGTTTGGTGTCACTTTAAAGATTAGCACATGTCCACCGCGAAGTTAGCAGCGTGCTAATCGCTCACACCCTTTGATGTCACCCTCCTCTGCGTACGCAAACTCTGGCTAATAATTGAAACCATCAAAGGCTCTCGTACGTAATCCCTGACAATGGCAAATCCCCTACTCGCCATCTCTCTCTCTCTCTCTCTCTCTCTCTCTCTCTCTCTCCCTGTCTCTCTGAACCACACAGAAGAAAGGAAACAGGGAGTCTTGAATTAATGTGCTTAGCTTTTCCATCAAGACATGACAGATCTTTGCAAATTATCCCTTTGAATAGGTCACGGTTTCGCAGTTCTTCCCAGCTGTAGTTTCTCACTCCCCCCTCCCCTTCCATTTTTTCATCTTTCTTTTCATATTTTCTTGGTTTTCATTTGTCACATGAACATTGATTTGAGAGTGCAATCAATTTTTGTTCATTTAAAAGCATTAATACTCTTGGGATTTGTCAGGGGAGACAGGAAGACGGTACTGTCTACTACTGCACGTCTTTTGTGATTGGAAAATTTTGCATGATTAATAACTTAACGGCTGAAATGTGCTTTGATGGGCACAAACCTCCTGTTTGATCTCAGCTGGCTTATGCTGGGATGTGTCGACACACGTCTATCATTATCAGTTTTTTCATTATATAACTCTAATGCTCATGTGTCCACAGCACATCGATTTGTAAATTCCTTGGCATGGATTAATTTCAAAACAGTTTTTGCTATTGAAATACCTTTAATTTTGTAAAGAGAGGCAATATACAGTAAGTCTTTTGTCAGAAAGGGAAAACTGTACAGTAGCTTAGATTTTCTTCAGTCGGGATGTCAATGCCATGTCAAATCAAGTCCATTTAACTGCCTAGTCAACATGAAATCAAAATTGCAGTTTACTTTCTTAATACATGTTCCTGGTCTTATTGGGAATAATTCATGCACAGTGTTCTAAATAATTTGTATTTGTCTTCGTCAACTTCAAGTTGCTCAACCTCTGAAATGACTTTTTCTGCAGACGTCACCAAGGCCTAGTTGTGTTTCAGGAGGTGAGTCCAAATTCAGGTCTGGCTTTATTGAGGTATTTAACACCCACGTTTCACAACTCAAATCAATTCCCAATGGAGAAAATAAAATAAAAGCCATCAATCAGAGAATCGCAGCCAAGAAACAGCAAGAAACTGTATATGTGTGTGTGTGTGTGTGTGTGTGTGTGTGTGTGTGTGTGTGAATATTTTGCAATATACGTTAAATATATTGATTCTATACTTATAGTCAACAACCTTGATTCAATAGTTTTATATATTTTCTATCATTTTAAATTCAGTTATGTCATTCACAGTGCTCCATGGGATTGTAGTTCTTGCCCCAGAAATACGTTAAGTACACAGTCTTATTCCTTTGTCTTTTTGTGTAATTTTCAAATAATTATTTTGTTTCAAATCAAAGTTTGTAATGTTGTGATTCACATCGGAGCTGGTTGTTTTGGTTCATGGCTTAAAACTAATTTATGAAGGATTTTATGAAATACCTATGGAAAAAATGAATAGGAAAAATACTTGAACCAAGATGGCTAAAAAATGGGCGGGCACTGTTGCGCTCTATTCGGCTGGTCATGCCCACGACATGTAGATTAAAACAGCATTCACTAAGCCACTGAAAGCCTTCACCCATGTGAGTGTACAAGATTTTTAAACATATTTGTCACGTAATCCCCGCGTTTGCACTGACTCTTATTTTGAAATTCTTGTTCAGTTCCTGTTTCCTGTGTCAGTTTTGTAGTTTTTTCATGATTGGTTCTCCCTGATTGTTTCCCTCATTCCCTGATTGTTTCCCCAGGTGTTCCTTGTCTTCCCTTGTGTATTTAAGCCCTTGTTTCCCCTGTTTAGTTTGTTAGTCTTTACGTGTGTTCACATGTTCTGTGCTTGGTTTCCCGTGGGTTTTTTTTAATTTTTTTTTATTCTGAGTTTCTTTGTTTATCCTTTCATTAATAAAACTGCATTTAGATCATCATTCCTTGCCTGCCTTGTCACAATATTTGGTAATTCGCGTCTGTAGGTGTAAAACTGTTTAATGCGAAAAAAAAAATCTGAGTGAACCTTTAAGCAAATCTGGCATGAGTGTTCAGCCAGATTCAGCAAAAAATAATAGCACAAAATATATAGATAATGATATCCTAATTATTACTGTATCATCTGACCAAAAACACCATCAGTGTGTATTCCAAGCAAATGCTCAGCACAGAACTTTTGCACTGGGATTAAACAAATCATTTTGTGAATAAACCAAAACCTCAAATTAAACCAGTGGCTTTATGCTGTTGTTGCTGTACGTCACCCATGTGACTCATTTATCTCTGAAGGAGTCTCGGGTCATGTGTCACACTTGCGTGCTTTCTGAAATTGCTTTTCCTAATCCTTCATTTTAAAAGCCATTCCCCCCAAACCGCTAGCAATTAGGATAACATCGGGCAAATTTATCATAATTTTCAGCTTGAATGTCTTACAGTGAAATGTGAAATAATAATGCTGATTATTCATGAAAAGCTAATTTCAAACTCCATCTTTAGGTGTTGTTGCATCAGTGTTATCCATCACGTCTGCTTAGACAATAGGCCTTATGGTTCGAATCACAAAATGCATAATCCTAGCATATCAAGGTAAATACAGTGGGGTTCAAAGGTATACTTGTAAAAATGCTTACATTTTGCATTTTTCTAATTTAAGTTTTTTTATTTTTACTAAGTGTATTATCAGCATTACAATTGTGGATTTAAAAGTGAATTAAAAAATATACATGAATTGCAGAATTGGTTAGTATTTTGTATGTTAAGACAACATGCACTCAAGGTAACACACACAAAACCTGACGATCCATGTTATCCCGTATGATTTGAGAATGTTCCATAGAGTATCTTGTGGGCTTCAGTTGAAGCAAGGAATTCTGACCTTTTATACTAAGGAGTTAACTATGTCACAAATTTGCTTACGTTTGATTAGTGATCTAGAAATAGCGCAGAATCTTAAATATTTCTTCTTAATGTTTCTTTGTTTACATTTTTTAAAATTTAAAGGAATATTCTGGGTTCAATACAAGCTGAGCTCAGTCGACAGCATTTGTGGCATACTGATTACCACAAAATTCTATGTTCCAGTGAGGCACTTACAATGGAAGTGAATGGGGCCAATCCGTAAACGTTAAAAATACTCACTGTTTCAGAAGTATAGCCACAAGACGTAGACAATTTATGTGTTAACATGATTGACATGTCACTTACTACACTTACTAACCTTTTATGTGTAAAGTTATATTCAATTTTACAGCTTTGTTGCATGACATCGTAACACTGTAAACCCTAAAATCACTATAAAAACGATGATTTAAAAATATTTACAGCTCTAATAATACACAAGTTTTAACAGAAGAATTAATGTGTGTTTTTATGAAATTATAAGCTTCACATTTGTGCCTTGAAATCCTCCAAAAATTGGCCCCATTCACTTCCTTTGTAAGTGCTTAACTGGAACCTCTATTTTTGCTTTCTTTTTTTTTTTTTTTTTTTTTTTTTTTTTAATGACTTTTTGTGGCAATCAACATTGTCACAAATGCTGTCGATTGAGCTTAAGTTGCATTAAACCCAGAATATTCCTTTAAAATCTTTTTTTCCAGGTTTAAATTAGATTTTGAATCCCATTTTTTCAATGTGGACTCACATTTTTGAGCCTCGCTTTATGTTAGAATCACAAATGGGATTTTAAAATACAAATTACAGTTGAGTCAATCATGTTCAATTATCCAAGTCCATTTTACAGTATTTATACACTCATTTAAGCTTTAAATTGTTACACAATCAGGCTGGTTGATTAAACCAGTCAATGTGTTTGTTCATTTGGCTAAACTACCATTTCTAAATGTCAATAACATGCTTGGCTTCATAAGTGCATTGATTGTGCGTTTAAAAAAAGGAAACATACAGGCACACAGTTTGATGGACGCAGTGCTTTGAATGGACCTGATCAATAAATGGGCCGAGAAATATCCAGTTCCTTTTCCCTGTCTGCCCTCACAATGGGGAATCACAGTAGTATGTCTCCCTCTATATGAAAACAGTCCACACTCACAAAACGTCCTTTATCATCCTAACCCGACGACACAATGGCCCGACTCTCCTCTCTCCACGCCGGCGACTCAGTGTCAGCTTGCTTCTCGTCTCCCCAAAAGCTGTTTCCAGCACTACCCCGACATTTCCATAATCACTTCATCCGTGCGATGTGATCGGAATCGCATACAAAGAGGAAGACATTAGCCTCGATTTGAACTGCTAAAGCTTTGCCAGAGTGAAGGGGCTGTTTTGGGCAGATAAGAGGTTTTGGCAGGACAGCGACGGGGGGAAAGCTGTGAAAAATCAACTCTGCCGCACACTACACCACTGGTTATTACAGCTGTTTTTCTTTCTCGAAATTCATTGTATTATTCATTTCGTCATTTAATTTGTGAAC
This sequence comes from Myxocyprinus asiaticus, assembly GCF_019703515.2. Taxonomy (NCBI): domain Eukaryota; kingdom Metazoa; phylum Chordata; class Actinopteri; order Cypriniformes; family Catostomidae; genus Myxocyprinus; species Myxocyprinus asiaticus. The sequence goes on along the minus strand of NC_059367.1, from coordinate 7,167,606 downwards.
GTGCATACCGAGACAGCACAGTTTCGTTTTAATTCAAATTATGCGATTTGTGTTGATGTGCAACTAAAATCAAAGGCTGTTTTCTTTGATCATAGCTATGTGCATTTATGGTTGACAGTGTTGTTTTGAAAGAGTCAGACTGTGTTTCTCTATTTTACTGTTCAAATCTCTGGATTTTGAGTGTTAAAAATGTGTCCAAGTGTGGCAAAAGTTAGCAAGTGTTGCAAAAAGTGGCCAACCATGTTAATATTCCTAAAATTTTGCTGAATTAGAGGCGCTAAAACAACAAGGACTTTTATTTAGAGCTGTCAGAATTAACGCATTAACACGTGATTAATTAAAAACATTTAACATGTTATTTTTTAACGCATTTACCGTTAATACAGCATAAACACTGGTGTGAAGGGCAGAACCTTTGTAATGTGTCCGCCCGGAGTCATTACACTGACGGACACACCACAAACAGACAAACAACAGTGCTAGGGCCCTTCTACCAAGATGAGCGTACTAGCTTAGCATAAAACAGCAAAACGTGGCGGGCCTATAGACATTCTATGGGCGGTTCTTTCGTAACACGCTAGTTGACTGTTACGCTCTCTCCTATGATAGAACCGCGGAGGTTGTTATCTCAGTAAATAAAAGAATCTCTGACAGCACTTCCCTGTCAGTGATAAAAAGATAGAGAAAAGAGCTCTTAAAGCTATTTGATGTACAAAACAAGCACAGATGGAACTTGCGATAGAAATCAAGTATTTTTCAGCCTATGTAAGGCACATTTTAAGTACCACAGAAGCACACCAAATCTTATCTATCACTAAAATGCAGAATGAGACGTGTTTGTTTGCAAGCACTTTTCATGGTGAGTTCAAAGCGGCACTCGATGCTGCTGTTTACGTCATGACACAACTCATGAACACGGCTTCACAATTGCTGTAACAAAGTGGATAGCCACAGTCTACCGGCAGATTAATATTGTGGAGGATGACAGTTTAAGGGATTTAATGCCCATTACAATGAATATGCAACCTATGTTGGGACTAGTTCTTTCAATTAGTCAAACTCCCACTTAGACTTTGGGAAATGTTAAATGTTATTTGAAATTGTGATATTTTAGTGCATTTCTATCTTTATATTGTGGAAGGCTTTGTTTGGAAATGTTAATAAAGTATTATATTGCTTCATATTGTTTTGTTTTCTTTCCTAATATGGAAATAAATTAATTTTGACAAGAAAATATATATATATAGTGTCAAATTTCAGCACTTTTTAAATTTGCGATTAATCGTGATTAAGTACAAAAAATTATGAGATTAATCGCGATAAAAAATGTAAACAACTGCAGCACTACTTTTATTCCCTTTCTCACAAGTCTTTATAACTGACATTATGAGTTTATAAACACTTACTTTTCGGCATGTTCCTCACACAATGCTATTTTATGACATCTAAACAATTTTACTTTAGCACATGACTTTATCATTTTAACATTTGCATTATCCAATTACATTTACAAGTTTGTACAAGCATGATCAAATTGCACGGTAGCTCAAATTGTAGAGTGTTGCGCTTGCGATTCATGAACCTGCGTATGAGACCTGAAGGGCATGAGTTGACACGTGAGCTGGAAATTTCAGAGAAGCACAAGAAAATTATGTGGTTGATTTAGCAATTGCATTTTTCATCTCAGATTTGCTTTTTTCACAGTATCATTTAGGTTCAGGTTTAAGGTTTAGGGTAGGGAGGTCAGTTTTGTTGATTTAAAACTCGGTAGAGAATTAATCTTAATCTATTTGTGAGAACATACAACTTGCTTTAAGCGCTACTCAGTGGAAATTTCCCCTCTGTACTGCTGCGATCATTTTGAAAAATTGTCATCTGCCATGTAACTTTCATGAGATCAGGCTAAAAGTGGTCCAGGCTGTTTTCACACTTGGTTCAATTGCTTGGTCTAAAGTTAGGTTAGACCCCCCCACCCCTGGCCTGCAGGTCTTTTTTCACATTTTATAATGTACAGTAACCACTTTAGGTTTACGACATTAGTTTTAGCACCACCGTGAGGACTAGCAGCAGCTGTTTGCCACTGCAGCTAGGTAACAACTCAGGAGAACCTGCCAACTTTGATGTTTTACTCAAAAATAATAGTTACTATATTCATGGTTTCTCCACTTTTACTATAGTGACACCGATTAATTTTCGTAAGGGCATGGTTTTTTGCTTGTTTGTTTTTTTATGGAAACCATGGTGCTTGTACCACAAATTAACCATGGTGTTACTGTTGTAAAATGTAGTAGCTTGTTTTGTTTTGTGTTTTTGTTTTTGTTTTGCAGAATGATTATTAGTTTTATTACCATATTATTTGCTGTATTATTACTATAGTTTTACTATGAATATCATGGTTAAAATAGGCCTATGTTTTCTGTAGTAAAATCATGGTAAATTTTGTGTTTACTGTTGTTTTACTACAAATACCATAGTTCAGTTATGGTTACTGTACCATGCTTAATTTATGTAAGGGATTGATGAAGCTATTGCGAAGGAACTCAAAACTTATTGTGAGGGAACACAAAACAATTTCCAAAAATTCCCTCCCTGTTCTCTACAAATGGCTTACTTATAGATTTAAGCCGGGTTATGTCACCCTAATTTTAAAAATATGTATTTATTATTTACTCCAGATTTTAGCATAGGTAGTTGTTGTGTATTTTGTATTTTCTGTGGTCATCTTGCCAAGGGTTCCCGAATAAAACAGGAGTGTGACGCCCCGATTCCAAGAACAACTTAGAAGGAAAAGATTTTGCAATTTGCTATTGTGACAGATGTATCTGAATGAGCAAGACAAAGGTGCATTCAGTCAATTCGAAGTGTGTTTTCACTCTCTAGAACAAGTGGATTGTTATCCACAAAAGTGAGCCAAAGTGGCCACTCCTGCGAGATTACCTGAGCACCATTTCTGAGACCCTATGATCTGCGATTTCACATCTGCGACACAGCGCTATTTTTCCCTACGGTTTCAAGAATTAATGGGTTTTTCTCTTCGCTCTGTCATGTTAGAAACATTTGTCTCTTTTGCTGGGCAGTGAAGCATTGTAGTAGCTGTGGCGGGCTGTCAGAGTCGACTAGCGGCACGGATTGGCCTGCTGGAACCAGTCACGGAGATGGACAGTGGCAGGTGTTCTCAACACACCTCGGCATAATTGCAGTTTCCATTGTCATCGCATATCCAGAAACAGGAAATTCACATGACTAAGACCCCCAACCCCCCCCCCCACCCCCCACCCCACCCCCCCCAATCTACATCCAACAACTTTTCCTTTCTTTTTGGATCTTTTTTGAGGAAAATCACCATCTTCATTAAAATGAAATATGCCAGATGGGTAGCAGATTGTGCCATGGAAATGAGCCAAGTTAGCAGTAAACACAGCTCTGTTAACAGTATACCCAAAATATGGTGTGATGGTTATGTTTTTAAGTAATAGTTCTCCCCAAAATGAATATTATGTCATATTTTTTTTTTATCCCCTTTTCTCCCAATTTGAAATGCCCAATTCCCACAACTTAGTAGGTCCTCGTGGTGGCGAGGTTACTCACCTCAATCCAGGTGGCAGAGGACAAGTCTCAGTTGCCTCCGCACATCTTATCACGTGGGTTGCTGTGCATGACACCGCGGAGACTCCGCATGTGGAGGCCATGCTACTCTCCACGATCCACGCACCCCATTGAGAGCGAGAACCACTAATCGCAACCACGAGGAGGTTACCCCATGTGACTCTACCCTCCCTAACAACCAGGCCCATTTGGTTGCTTAGGAGACGTGGCTGGAGTCACTCAGTCACTGTCATCATGTACTAATCCTCATGTTGGCCCAACCCGAATGACTTTTTTTCTTCCATGGAACACCAAAGATGATGTTTGGCAGAATGTTAGTTTCAGTCACAATTTACTTTCATTGTATGGAAAGAAGATGCAAGAAAAGTAGGGATGTCCCGATACCATTTTTCTGAGACCGAGTATGAGTACTGATACTTTTGTTTTGGTACTCGCCAATACAGAGTCCGATAACTGTTTTTTTTTTTTTTTTTTTTTTTTTTTTAAAGCATATCAACAATTTATATCAGTTTTATCATCAAATTGGTGTTTAAATAAATAAATAAATTAAAACTTTAATCAAATGAAAGTGTAACAATTTTCAACATGATATTGTATTATTTTTATCAAACGAAGTGTTTTTTTAACCTCACAGCACAATGTAAAATACATTGGAATTATTTTGTCAAATAAAGTGCTGCATAACAGAGCATCACAGATGTAAGATATTGCTTAAATATAATACAACTACTATTGATTTATTATTATTATTAGTAGTAGTAGTAGTAGTAGTAGTATAACAGTGAATATTACATTTCTGTCATACTTTTTCATTTAAATTGAGCTTTCATTTTGACAGAGCTTTTATTTGGAAGTGTTTCTGTGTCGTTATGACCTAGGAGCTCTCACATAAGATGGGAGCTTCCCACTCTGGCTGCTATTTAAATAAATAAATATGTACTCTTTATGTGCCTCGCGCTAAAAAGTGAATTTGATCTCTGTTCACTGTCATCTGCGACAAACAGTGCTCAATGCTCATGACAGTGTTGTATAAGCCAAGGAGGAGCTTTAAAAGTTATGTGCAGCCGGCGTCGGCACCACACTGTGTCCACACATTCACAAGTACTCGCATTTGCAGCGCCCCGCTCATGCAAACTATGTATTTATATAATAAAATCTCAGCTTTTGCGGTAAAATAATCACATTAGGACATACGTAACATGATTTTAATTAGTGTGCTGAATGTTTACGTAATGACATTCGAACGCCAGATGGTATCGGTTTTTGGTACCAGTACATGAGCGTGGTATTGGACCCGATTCCAATACCAGTATCGGTATGATAAGTGAATGGTGACTGCGACTAACACACTGCCTAACATCTCTTTTTGTGTTCTACGGAAGAAAGTGTGTTTAGAACAACATGAGGGTGAATAAGTGATGACAGTATTTTCATTTTTGAGTGAACTATTACTTTATGTGTCAGGGGCCATGTCCTGCTTTCTTTGATTTACTAAGGCATGACTTGAGACCATAATTTGATTTTAGGTTAATTGTTGTTTTCCGAGTGTTTTTTTGTTTTTTGACTGATCTTGGGAAAACATCACGAGACGTCTGATTCACAGGCACATGTAAACACAAACGCATGCAGACATGTTGGGAACGCAGACGACACTGTTTCTGTATGACCTTTCAGCCACAGTTAAATGTACTAGACAGTTCAGGTGTCTAGAGCTGTTAGTGGTAATCCAGGTCACACTATGCATCACTCAATCCATCACTCCCATAGCCTGATTAAAAACCTCTACATTACATATTTATTCACTGCATTAGCTTCGGCCGTTCTGGTGGCATGCATGCACTTTCAAATCACGCTTCCAGGGGTGCTACATTCCTATTGGCCAGCAAGACAGTTCCTGGAACATCCTGACAACAGGTTTTCACTGGCAGACTGTTTTCAAATTGTTTAATGTATAATTGCCTGCGGTTCTCTAAATTGCCTCCACAAGACTCCATCAGAGCCACGATACCTTCAGGCTGTTTTATTAAAACTGCTGTCCCTGATAATAACAAATATTGTTGTTGTTGTGTCAGCACTTGTATTTTGCAAGTCATTTGCTCCAGTGTTATTTTTGATAATGTTAACAAAATGACAAAATTCTTGTTAACTGAAATAAAATAAAAAAATAAAAAAATGGAAACATTTTATTTCAAAAACACATTTTTATGACTCCAAAACAAAATAACGATGAATTAGTTTGTCTGTTATTTAATTTGTATATGAAGTGTAACAATTTTTTATACAAAAACATATCAAATTTGAGTAATGCTTTACATTAGTGTTTCCTTAAAAGGGGTTCATTTTAAATGCATAATAAATAATTGATAATGAGTTTTAACATGCATTAGATGTGCAACTTTTATGCAATACCTGCCAAATAGTGAGCCAAATGTATTCATGTTATAAATGCTTTATAAAGACAATTATTAATACTTATTGTAACTTAAAAAATCAAAAACATAAAATGCCATAATGATTCATGTCACATTAAAATATGTCATAGTCACATTTAAATATTTAAACATAAAAACAATGTTTTATAGTGAGATCAAATGTACTGATAAAAATATCAGTAAATATATTAATAACAGTGATGCATGTCAGTTATTTATAATGCATTTGTAAATGAGTTATTAGTCGTTATTAAACCCCTTTGTAACTCTGTGTGTTAGTACCAAACTAACACTAGAAATGTAGAAATACTAGAAATGTAGACTGTCCTAAGAAATTTTATGCCATTAAACATATTAAAATGATATCAGATAAAATATTAACTCAGACAGCATAAAAATATTAAATCTACATCTAAAATAAAATTTTAATCAATTAAAAACTATAAAACACTGGAGAAAAAAAATACTAAAATTTAACTACGTCATAGACTGTCTAACAAAATATCAAATTTAATTGAAAGGACAAATTGAAAATGAAATATGAATAAAAACTACATTAGAAATTCTAAACTATAATTACCATGATTTGCACTATGTGTGATCAAACATATTTGTGTACTCCCTTTGGACTGAAACTACAGCTGTTAAAAGTCTCTGGGTCACTGGGACATTTTTGTTCCCACTTTTAAATGTACAGTGAAAAGCTTTCAGGAATCTGTCTCATTAGTTTAGGACAAGGATGGATAACTTTCGCTGTAAATGGCCTTCTGCCATGGCTGCTGCTTGTTTTTTATTTTATTTATTTTAATTTTTTTAATGCATGGTTCAATCATGAAACCAAGCCCTCAGTTTATATTATTAGTGTACTTATTCAAATAATATTAATCATTTTAGTTCAGTAATGACCATTAAATAAGGGTGCAATTTGTAACGTTTGCAAATCTGCTTCTTGCATAACTGTTAAAAAGAGACATACAGTGTCCCCTATTGGACTGAAATATAACTGACACAAACAACACAAACATACAGCTCGTTCACACTGTTAAACGTGAAAAGAAACGTTAAAATAAGACATTTTAAAAGTTTGTTTTCATCAGAATATGAGAATAATGTCCCCATTCATCCCAAATTACATTTCAATGGGTTAAATAGAGACAGAAAAAATCTAATTCTACCTAAATGTAGCTTTCAACCCAATAACATTCAATTCCAAACTTTCTGAGACAGGGTCTAAATAATAAAGCACTTCAAAGTTATAGTTTACCAAAAAATGAAAATTCTCTCATCATTTATTCACCCTCATGCCATCCCAGATGTGTATGACTTTCTTTCTTCTGCTGAACACAAATAAAGATTTTTAGAAGAATATCTCAGCTCTGTAGGTCCATACAATGCAAGTGAATGGTGGACAGAACTTTGAAGCTCCAAAAAGCACATAAAGGCAACATAAAAGTAATACAGCTGACTCCAGTGGTTTAGTACATGTCTTATAAAGTGGTCCAGTTGGTTTTGGGTGAGGACAGACTCCTTTTTCACTGTACATCTTGTCATTGCAGTATATACTGTTTATACACACACACACACACACACTATAAGTGTTATAAAATTGTTGCAACTTCTTTCATACTACTAGAATAACATTCTAGCAGCACTTCCTGACAAAAAGTATGATGGAACTATTATGTTTTATTGTGTACCATAGTATCATAATACCATAGTAGTATCATGGTATTAACATCTGATATCATCACTGAGCCATGGCACCACCATAGCACATCTTTGTAAGGGGTGAATTCAGTCGCAAACCATTTGTAGCTATTTAAGGTTTTGTGCACTGTACTTTTTGGTGTAAACTATGTAAAGGAATCACCGTAAACACAAAACATGTCATGTGTGTTCACCTGTACTTGTGGAGTTATCTCCTTCATCATCCTCCCCAGAGTGGATTTTCTTCATTAAATGATGTACAACGATCATGGCATTAAATGCTCTCTGAAACAGGATACCAGTGTTAAAAGGATAGTTCACGCAAAAATGACAATTTTGTCATCATTTACTTAGAAGAAAGAAAGTCATACAGGTTTGAATTGACATGAAGCTGAGTAAATGATGATAGACTTTTCATTTTTTGTGTCTACAGTCTGTGCAGAATCTAGTGAACATCAGCAAATACCTTCAAACGGCAAACCATGAACTTACACTACATGTGGAGATGCTGTACAAGTGCAGGGGAGTCAGTTTGATGTTTTGAAGGCATTTGTTGTGCTAGCTCTGAAAGCCTTATAGTTAAAGTAATTACAGCATTTGCCCTTTTAAAAATACAATCCATAATTGCATGGCATGGCAGAGCTATTAAGGGAAGAGCAACAACAACTGCCGTCAAATAATAATGAAGGTTCCCTATACTGTATCTCTGAAGTAACTCTGTCGATATATTTTCAAATGCAAAGTGCTGTATCAGCCTCAGAGGTCATGATGCAGGTCATATGGAGCTATTTAAGAGACTGCAGATGGAGTTAGATGTACAGGTTGTCTCATAGAGCTAGACTCTTGACTATCGGCATAAAGTCTGGTTCACTTTGCAGCTCATTCTGGCCAAGTACTGCTCAATGGCCATCTTGGAACTACTTAGAGAAAAAGACTGAAATCTTCAAAACTGTTTGTCAAGAGAAAGTTTCAATAACATGTCAAATTAGCAGTAAAATCTGACAACATGGTGTAAGATTCTTCTTCTTTATCTCAAATCACAGGCTGGTCCAGCTAAAGTGCATGAGCATTCTAGAGTGAATAAAACAGTTGATGCTTCTGTAAAAAAAGGGGATTGGATCTTTTAATTGAAAGATTGAAGAATGCCGTCTACTTTGCTGTATCGACTGACTATAGTTGTGGCCAATTACATATAATTTGATTGGCTTATTAACTATGGCTAAAAATGTATCTTTTTTAAAAGATGAAAGATTTAAAGGAATATTTCACCCAAAAATGAAAATTCTCTCATCATTTACTCAACCTCATGCCATCCCAGATGTGTATGACTTTCTTTCTTCTGCTGAACCCAAACAAAGATTTTCAGAACAATATCTCCTCACAATGCAAGTGAATGGGTACCAAAATTTTGAAGCTCCAAAAGGACATAAAGGCAGGATAAAGTAATCCATAGGACTCCAGTGGTTAAATCCATACCTTCAGAAGCGATATGGTAAGTGTGGGTGAGAAAAAAGATCAATATTTAAGTCCTTTTTTACTATCAATCTCCACTTTCACTTTCACATTCTTCTTTTATTTGTGTCGATTCGCATTCTTCATATCACCACCTACTGGGCAAGGAGGAGAATTTATAGTAAAAAAGGACTTAAATATTGATCAAACAAAACTCAGAATTTCTTTAAATGAATGGATGCAAAGAACTTCACAGATTTTGGCAAATTTATTGACTAGTTTCTTTTCTGAAGTGCTCATTGTAGCAGCCGGGTACCTTGTACATAAAACTTTCTCGTTTAACTAATAGAAACCTATGCGGTTCCCTCTAGCTGCTTAAAGCCGATTTCAGCCAGCACTCTGCATTTTTGTGTCCAATATAAATCAAACGGTCCTGCAGGTGTGCAGTCTAAATCTGAGACTAGAATGTAGGGAGAATGAAGTCGGCTCAGGTATGTTTCCATCACACTTACCTTCCACTGACTCTTGGCAAAGTTCTTCTGAATCTGTGCTGACACTGAGCCATGGATGTTCTTGTCCAGAGCTGCACCCCTTGACGTCCTGCCACATGAAAGATATAGCACTAATACAAATATATTACCAGACAAAACTAATATGCGTTTACATACAGCAACAACTCAATTTAAGGGGCTTCCACAAGACTCGCGTTAGCATTGTGAAATACACTGGACTTTATGGAGTGAAGCGTTAGCTTCAAATTTTAAACTGTATTTTTTAATATGAAAGGGGCATGGACCAGTATACAGTCAGGGGGCCCAGAATTACTTGCTGCGGGAGCAACAAAATGTTTTTTAAATGTTGAACTTTATGAACAGATGTTAAATGTTTTATTATTTTTTCTCGAGCACCCAGACTTCAGGGACCCACTTTATATCAGCTGTCTTTAACTACTATGTTCTTAAGCATTTGATATAATGTACTTATTACGTATATGCAGCACGTGTTATTGCATGGTTCTTACATTTAATGTACCTGAATTTAATCTAGAGCTGTAAAAATTAACGTGATAACGCATGCAATTAATTAAAAAAGTTTTACGCATTAATTTCTCTTAATTGCAATTAACACTTTTACCGTTAATACAGCATAAACCAGTATATACACTGGTCGGAGTAGGGCAGAAGCTTTGCAGTGTGTCTGCCCGGACTCATAACGCTGACGCACACATCTCAACACACACACAACTGCCGTGTCAGTGATGAAATGATGGGAAAGGATTTCTTGACACTATTTGTTGTACAAAACAAGTCCAGATCGGACAGAAATCTAGTACTTTGTGGCCTCTGTAAAGTGCAATTTAATTACCACAGAAGTACGTAAAGTCTTAACTATCACCAAAATGTGGACTGAGACATTTGCAAGCGCTTTTCATGTGGAGTTCAAAGTGGCTCCTGACACTGGCACTGAAGCATATTATGAATATAGCTCGACGACTGCTGTAGCAAAGCTGATAGCCACAGTCTGCCAGTCGATTAATATTGTGGAGATTTAATGTGCATTGCAATTAATATGCAACCTATGGGGAGACTAGTTCTTTCAATCTGTCAGCCTCCCACTTAGACTATGGTAAATGTTTTTTAAATTGGTGCTATTTTAGTGCATTTCTATTTTAATACTGTGGAAGGCATTGTTTGGAAAATGTTAATAATGCATTATATTGTTACATACTGTTTTGTTTTCTTTCCAAAGAAAGAAAGAAATGCATTTTGACAAGAAAAGAAGAATATATTGAGTCAAATTTCAGCACTTTTAAAATCTGCAATTAATCGGAATTAACTATAAAAAATGATGAAATTAATTGTGATTAAAAAATGTAATCGACTGATAGCTCTAATTTAATGACATCTGTAGTTATACTGCTAACATTACCTCTAATCCTAAATCTAACCTAACCCTACCCCAACCCTTACCCTAAATCGTACCCCTGCCCCTGCCCCTACCCCTATCCATACCTTAACCTCATTAGCAGCAAATGTGAATCTTGTGAGAATTTTGCTGAACAACATTTAGTTACATAATAAGTACATTGTTATGTTAGTACATAATAGGTAAAGACACCTAATGTAAAGTGAGACCACTTCTGAAATGAATGTATCAACACAATTAGAACTTTTTTCTAATGTTTTCTCTGCCCACCTCCTGCTTTTTTGCTTGGCTAACTCGGAAATTCATCCTTCCGTGATGCTATTTTCAATGCTTGTCATGTGATTTTCAAAGCAGCGCTTGATACCCCTTTACAATGCTGATATCCTTTTCATATAAAATGTATAATACTTATACATTTCCATGCTAAAATACACATTACTCATATTCTGCAACAACCTAAGTTCCCATAGGAAAAACAAATCTGAAATGAGAGCTCTTTAATATCTCTGTTGTTTCTCCTTTACAGCAATTACTTTAAAGCAAGAGCAAATGGAGAGACTAGAGTAATTGTTTTGGATGTTAAAATTCTTTCTCCTATCAAATCAAATTATCTGAGCTGTGCTATCCACATTAATTGTACAGCTCCATACTCTTACTGTATGTCAACAATTGTCTTATGTGTGTCTATTTAGATTTCTCCTATGAGAAAAAATCTGTGACAAAGCTGATACTAAAGTGGTACTGGGACCTCAGTAAAGTCTCCCGAGCTATGAAAGTGCAACATCTGAGCAAAAAAAAAAAAAAAAAAAAAAAAAAAAAATGTCTTCTGAGAAGTTATAATACACATGCCATTTCTTTTTATACATTTCTTTTAACACTAACATGCTATAATAAATGTAAACAGACATCTCAGCTAAACATATGGGATTATTAAATAAATAAAAATTAAAAATTTGACCAGGGTTATACAATGTAAAATCAAACAAATTTCAGAAAAGAAAAAAAAGAAAAACATTTTTGAAATGCCATGAATCAATATTTACTGAGTAATCTATTATTTTGTAGCTGGGGGTCAAAATGAACATTTTCATCTATGATTATGGAGAAAAACTACAGGTTTATTTTATTTCACCCTGAGATAATTAGGTCTAGTAATAAAAGCAGTTGAAGTCAGACTCAGCACCCTTTGTTGTATTATATGCCAATGGCATGTGAACTTGTTTTCATGTTTTTTAAGGCCCTTTATGATAATATCCCAGCAATATGGGCTCTCAGTGTGGCTCCAAGCATAAACTATAAATTTTACAGATTTTCAATATGGATCATATGGAATGAAGCTAGATTTTCTTGTCAAACAAAACAAAACAACAAAGGTCTGAAGTACAAATAATGTTGAAACTAGAAATGTTTTTGTTTTGAAAGAAAAATAAAAGTATTTTATCAAATGACCATTCGATATGAAGTATGCGTTGTGTATAATTACTCAAACCAAACTGTCTCCTAGATATACTTTTGACATAAAACAAGAAAATGTTTAGAATGACGAGGCTATGGATGTCTTTTTTTTTCTGTCATTCATGTGAGAGATTACATATTGTTTGGGTCATACCTGAATCTGAGATATCATCCCAGTATGGTGAATCAAAATCATAGTTAGCCTTTAAAATCAGCTTGTAGAGTTGTGTGTTGCTGTCATCGTAGAACAGCGGATAACCACAAAGTCTGCAAGGAAAATTAATTTAAAGCAGTGCTGTTTATGAAGTAGAGTTTATTCACACTGGTTTATGGACAAATATTATTCCAGCACTCACAGAATGAATATAATCACTCCAATGGCCCAAAGATCCACCCCTTTATTGTATGTTTGCTGTTGAAGAAGTTCAGGGGTTACAAACCATAGCAATGTATGTATACTTTTTGCAGCGCGAAGCTTTTATATGTTTCCATTGATCATGGTATAAATATGGGGGGGGGGGGGTGTTGTACTTGCTTGTCCTCCAAAGAAACACTATTTTCATTAAAAAAAAAAATTAGAAAAAAGATGATGCACTTTAAATAATCAAATTCATCAACCCAGTAAAAATTCAAAAGGAATTTCATAAATAAAATGTCAGTACTCCTGAATCCAAGAAGAGAGAAGAGGCTTGGACTCAATGTCCTTAGAAAAAAATCTTACCGAAGTTTATTAAGAGGCCAATTCCTGTAAGATTTTTTTCTATGGACACTGAGTGCAAGCCTCTTCTCTCTTCTTGGATTAAATAATTTTTTGAGCTTACATACCAAAGCTACTTAGATTGATATATAAGGTTTTCAGTGTTTGGTGCGGATGTTTGTTCTGCTGTTTGTTAACCCACTATTTAGAAATCAGAGTTCATTGTAACTGTATTGAGTTTTGTTTTCATTTGATGTATAGAATTATTTTTGCTTTAATTCTGAGTGCCACGGGCCCATTTTGAAATAGATAATAACAATATAGTTCAGATAACTGCAAATTAAATTGTAATTGTTGCAGAAATACTTTTATATATAAGATAAGCTTTATATATGAAATGCAATATTAGACAACACTAACTAACCTAAAAGTAATAAATAATAGGCTGTTAAAGCAACGTATTTATTTACATTGAAGAGCTGCTTCAACAATTATACATTAAGTAGAAGATACATTTAACAATAGAGCATAACATATTATTTTAATTTTGAGTCTGTCGAGTGTTTTTTTATGTAGAGTCTCTAACATTTTCTGTTTCTAATCAACACGTCTTTCAATTTCATGGTGACCTTAAATGTCAATGCTCAAAATATCAAAATATGTTCTGCCATCATTGTGTGGTGTTTAAAATATTCTGAAATATGGTACAAATTAGTAGTAAAGAGTATATAATAAAGTATATATAATAAAGTATATAATATAGTATATAATAAAGGAATTACACACTCCCAATTTCTCTTTCAGCTCATAAACAGCATTGATGTCATCAGCTTCTTTCTGAGGGTCTTTCAAAAGAGGCACCCTGATGCAGGGTAACTGCACATTATAAACACACATATACACACACACACACACACACACACACACACAAATATGTGCATGCAAACAGAGGTGGGTAGAGTACCCAAAATCTTTACTCAAATAAAAGTACAATTACTTTAAAAACAATTATTGCTCAAGTAGAAAAAAAACTACTTGAGTAAGAGTAAGAAAGTATCCCATTAAAAGAATACTCAAGTAGCGAGTAACTAGTTACTTCCACATAAAACATAATGGACGATTACGCCCCAATATTCCATTACAAAATACATATTTAACATGTATTAAAGAATAATAATAATAATTATTATTATTATTATTATTATTATTATTATTAATGGATATTGTCATCATACACCCTCATGTTGTTTCAAATCATATGACTTTCTTCAATGCAACACAATTAAAGAAATGCCAGACAGAATGATAGCCTTATAGTCACCATTTACTGTCACTGCTTGTATTTTTGTTTTTGTTTTTGTTTTTTGTTTTTTCCTCCATATTTTAAAAGAGAACGGTCAGTCTCTAACATTATGTTTAATATCTTTTTTGGGTTCCACAAAATACACAAAGTCACACAGGTTTGGAACAACATGAGGGCAGGAAATTATGACAGAACATTAATTTATGGTTGAACTATCACTTTAAGGACGCTTGTCAGATTTGGACAAATAAAAAAAAAATACCCACCTTTAAATATATTCATAAAAGTACATTTTTTCCAAGAAGTTACTCAAGTAAACGGAGTAAATGTAGTGCGTTACTACCCACCTCTGCATGCAAATAAGTACAGCAAATCACCAAAACATTTCTTTTTACTCCTGAAGTGTCACATTTTGAATGCCCTTTTACAACAACTAGCACTCAAGAATATATTATGGAATAGAAAACATGCAATTTCCAAAATCTGATTCCTTTTGCAGATCTGAATGAGTAGCAACAAGATTTGATTTGTTTTCTTTTCCTTTGCACAAGCTCAACACACTCCTTGATGTTTGATTTCCTTGGCGTGAAAAGACGCTACTGTGACTTCATATTTTCTACCAAAATATGCCTCACTCTTTGACATGCAAATAACCAGTGCGATTCAGTTGCATTCATCTCTAATTTTAAGATTTATCAGCATTATCAGTGATTATCAGTGATATTAAAGAAATCTTAGAAAAACTCAGCTAATAAGACAATTACCTGCTAAGTGAAAAAGCTGGAAATCTCTCTTTGGTCCTTGCCAGCTCAGTTTCCCATTGCTGTTAACCTCACCAAACTCCCAAGCTTCTCTTTTTAATCGAAAAACACATTCATTTTGGAGTGATGGCCTTGAACACCCACACTTCTCTTTAGAACAGACAGCTGACTTTTGAAAGAGATAGAAGAAGGACAAAAGAGAACATGAGAAAGAAGTAAAAAAAAAAAAAAAAAAAGCTGGAGACTATGAGAGAGAGGGAGGGAGTGGGAGGGGATGGCCACCTTTCAACAAATCCCTTAAGACTAATACTGACTTCCTTAAATTGAATGCTTTCTTTACAGAAAAGAGACATGAACATAAATTATTTTTCATAATAAAGAGATTTGATACCATCTACTCTACTGGCACATTAAATAAGCATTATTCATCATTACAGTCAGGGTTTGCTGAACTGAAAGTGCTACAGTTTGTTTTCAAATGCCTTCGGATTGCCAGAAGAGACCACATCTGTTTACATGATCCAGTCTGTTTTCAGTAAACGTGGCAGGCGTCCAGATCTCTCTCAGCTCTCCTTGTACGGGCACAGGGGTATTCCATATGAGTACTACGTAGCAGTCCATCTTTGTAAACTGTAAACACTGTACTCATACTCACTCGTATACCCCAAATGAGGAAGAGTTTTTCACATGCTGTGTGTGCTGTGAACTGCAGGTGCTTAAATCTGCTATCTAATAATGTATCAAAGGTAAATAGTTGGAATGTGACTTAAAATAACATTTCAGACTTACTACAGTGGCAACAAAAACAATTGTACAGTAAAGCCATTCTTAAATGTATGAATGTCATTTCATTATATAACAAAATATCAAATCATGTGGCATATGCAAACAGAGCTACTTCACTTATCTGAGCCAATTTTGCGATACATTTTGACCAGCTGGTGTCAACATTATTTTCAGTAGGTGCGTGAAGTCAGTTCTGTCATTTTTAAACCCAACATCTTGAGAAATGTTGAAAAGTGAAAAGTGTGTTTGTGATACGTATCTTGAAAAAAATGCCACTTCGTTTGATATTTTATCTAATGCAATGATATTCATACATTTGTAAGTATGTCTTAAGTGTCCAAATACTTTGTAGGGCCACTGTATGTGTACATTGTATACATTAGTCATATATTGAGACATGAAGCAAGGCCTTTTGCACAGCAAAATATGTTGTAATAAAGAATCACCACTAGAGGGAAGCATTGATTTACTTTAATTCCATATTAGCATGAAACAGAGAACATATAGTAAATATTTGTCGATATATTGTCAACAAGCACAATAAACACAAATTAGAAGTCCCCTATAACCGTGATTTACAATGTTTTTGTTCTATTGTTTCTTTACATCAATGCACACATTTTCCCATTAATCTATATTAATTTATATATAACATATATCAGAATAATTAATATATTATATCAATTAATATATAATTGTAACATTTTATAAAGGTATGTGTACACATTTACACGTATTTACATATATATTTTCCTGGTAAACAACTTTATAAACATTGTTTTGTAAACTACTGTTTCTTTAATGTACAGTAATGTATAGATATTTACATTAATTTACATGTTATATATAGTTTTATTTATATAATATATAAATTAATATCTAATCAAATTAATATATATTATATTAATTAGTATATAATATTAACATAAATATATACCGTATATACCGTGTACTTAGCATTAAAATATATCTCATTTATAAATCATATTTATACAATTTCATATTTTATAAACTTTTATATATGTACATATTCACATGTTTTTATATATACTGTATATGTTCCCGTTAAACTACTTTGTAAACTTTGTAAACATTGTTTAAAAAGATAAATAAAAAATATGTTTATTATTATTAATACAGTATGTATTATGCAATTGCCGCAGTTGATTCCCTGACCATTAAAGGGCCCATATTCTTAACATGTAGCATTTTATGTTTAGTCCACTTTTAATGTTAGTCAAGGTTTCTTGCACCAAAAACAGTCGTACTTTTGTTTTTCCATGACCATTTTTCACCTTCTCTGTGATCCTTAAAATTATACAGGCTGTACCACTGAACCTTTATGATTTCTGCTATGACTGGCTAACCTCTGCATGCTGCCATAGTTTTACATTTACATTTACATTTAGTCATTTAGCAGACGCTTTTATCCAAAGTGACTTACAAATGAGGAATGGAGCAAGCAATTTGTCACACAAAAGTCAACAATATCTGCAGTATCAGAGAAGAATGAGACAGACAAGTTGTGTAAAAGATGTGTTCTTGAATGCTGGAAGATATGGAGGCTGAAAACAATTCCACCACAGAGAAACAGGGAAAGTTAATGATTTGTCATATACACTTTACAAAGTGCGAACAGTTTCTGCACTCTTTAAAGGATTTAAAGAAATAATCAAATTGGCCATAGAGGATAACTCCTGTGTTAGTGGATCCCATATTATCCAAATAACTTCTGCATCTGCCGGGAGTTATCCCTTCCCAGTAGAGCCAGCTGTCATTGCAATCACCATCCCATTACACATACACGTGGCCCATACAGAGACAATTGCAATTCGGCTAATAGAACTACTACTATCAAACCATGAGCTTTTAAAGTGCTACCACACAGCATATATCAACAGAGAAAGACTCCTTCCTCTGTAGTGTGTAATTATGGTGTTACTAGATAGACTTAAATCCTATCTCACATTTGCTTTTTATCACACTATCAGTTTGGTTTAGGTTTAAGGTTTAGCATAGAGAGGTAGGTTTTGTTCATTTAAATCTTGACAAAGCAGTAACCTTAAAAACATCATCTGTTTGGAAGTTGTGGACATAGTGGACATTTCACCTCGGAACTGCCACGATAAGTGTAATCAGCAATGTAATATAATTTTGCTAAAATGTCAAAATTGTATTTTCAGTGCCTATGCCACAGGGCCGGTTCTAGACATTAAGAGGCCCTAGGCAAATTTTATTTTGGAGGACCCCCTCCCCTCACAAATTTGGAAACTAAAAGAAAGTATTATGTTAAAGCAGTAATGTAAACATCAGTTTTACTTCGGAGTAGTTCACACAATTTTACAAAATGTGTGTTTGACTTCGGGCCTGCATTTTGGAGGCCCCTCGACAATGTGGAGGCCCTAGGCAATTGCCTAGTCTGCCTATAGCTAGTGCTGGCCCTGCTGTGCCACCTTCTAAAAGTGCCACCTTCTAAAGGTATTTCTGTGCAGCTACTGTAGGTTCACCAATGGAAATTACAAATATAATAATGTTTAAAAACAGGTGTGCGCCCCCACCACCCAACAAATAGGCAAACAGATTGGCCTGCCCCAAACTCACAGCATGATGATGTTTCAGGCTGGTCGGGATGCTCAAACAAACAGAGCAATGTTTTTTATAGCACCACAGAGACACAGTGTTCACAGTTTACCCTCTCAAATGGCTTAATTATAGATTTCTCTGCATGTTAAGCTGAGATAGGAGAAAGTATTTTAACATCTAAAGAATTATGCACTTTACCTTTAAGACAATATAGATACCATTTAGGTAGGCAACAAATACAATTTCAGTAATATGTGAAAAAGGTCAACAGTGAAGACGAGCGAGTGAAAGTTGGTCTTTTGAAAGTGTGCTTGTAAACATTTAGCACTGTTGGATAAATTACCTTCTGTGTACTATTGAGGGTGTGACTGTATGACTGTGAATGGCGGTATTGATTTTTTTTTTTTTTTTTTTTTTTTTGGCCAGTTCTTATCTGTGGCATACTAAACTTGTTACCCAAATAGGAGCAAGTTGGACCCCCACCTGTTTACTTTTATAAAGCAACACAGTGAACTACAGCCAATGCACTGTTCTAGAATTGCAAAAACATTTGACCCCTCTATGCATGTTTGTCTTGCCTATTTATACTTGCAGTGTCTGATAATATTACTATCTTCCTCTGTTACCATAATCTAATTAAGTTACTTTGACTGGCATAGTATTTGTGATGCCAATGTAAATCTGTGAGATACATTGGCACCATTCCTGTTGCCCGGCAGGTCAGCAGCTTTTGTGACATGTGATGCAAAGCATATGACTGAAGTTTCAGATGTGTTGTGTGAGTTACTCATACGGTGATGTCCTCCAAGGATGTTTAACATTCCATTTAACCCTTTATGGTATGGTGTTTCCATATGGCAACTTATAATTTTCCTTTTTTTCCCCCTGTATGACGAGAAAGAAAAGGAAAATTATAAGATGCTAACAAATGGCATTGTTGGAATTAAAAGGGCAGGCTTTGAAGAGATCAATAATACGCTGTTTTTCTGCCACACAACATCAGATTTTGATGTTCACCTCATGTTGCACTGTTAAAGGAACGTTCTGGGTTCAATACAAGCTGAGCTCAGTATACAGCATTTGAGTCATAATGTTGTTAACCACAAAACATATTTTGGGAAAAAATTTAGATCCATTATTACAACTTTGAGTGACTTTTATTTATTTTTTCACATTAAAATTGTTTAGAACAGAGAGATTTTATCACACTAAAATCATGTTAACATGTATAGTGTTTGTTTTGTAGCTATACCTTTGAGTATACAGTGTGTATTTTAATGTTTATGGACTGGCCATATTCACTTCCATTGAAAGAGCCTTAGCGTCACCTTTTTTTTTTTTTTTTTTTTTTTACAAACAAGAGACAAGTCGAAAATTTTTTTTGTGGTAATCAACATTGTGCCACAAATGCTGTTGGTTGAGCTTAACTTGTATTAAACCTGGAACATTCCTTCAAAGCCCTCATGAAATCAAAATCAACTTTTAGCAGATATATGTATTAAAATTTATAGTCGCTACCTTCTGGGAATACGGATCAAAAATACTGATGACTCGCACTGCAGTCTTTCATTTTGTCCTATCAGTTGCTCTCTAGAATGAGAGTGTCCCTCCCCCCTAATGTCACCAGCTTCTGACTAGCGATGGGAAGTAGGAAATCATATTCATGTCATTTTTATTTATAGTGGCATCAATTAGACCTATATTACGGCAATTACACTCACTAAGCACTTTATTAGGAATACCTGTACACCTGCTTATTCGTGTGCCAATCGTGTGGCAGCAGTGCAGTGCATAAAATCATGCAAATATGGGTCAGGAGCTTAATGTTCATATCAACCATCAGAATGGGGAAAAAATATAATCTCAGTGATTTCAACTGTGACATGATTGTTGAGTATTTCTGTAACTGCTGATCTCCTGGGATTTTCACACACAACAGTCAACAGAGTTTACTCAGAATGGTGCCAAAAACAAAAAACATCCAGTGAGTGGCAGTTCTGCGGAAGGAAACGCTTTGTTGGTGAGAGAGGTCAATGGAGAATGGCCAGACTGGTTCAAGCTGTCAGAAAGGTTACGGTAACTCAGATGACCACTCTGTACAATTGTAGTGAGCAGAATAGCATCTCAGAATGCACAACATGTCGAACATTGAGGTGAATGGGCTACAACAGTAGAAGACCACATCGGGCACCATAGTGTTCCAAATAAAGAGATAAGTGAGTGTATTTATTTATTTTGAATATTTATAGTAATAACATTTTGTTCATGCATTTAATTATGAATCATGATTTATATTTTAGCTGAAAAAAATGTACACTGCTTTATTCTTTAGAACAATCTACTTTAACAATTAAGATGAGCTTGGCTTTAAATGGCAATATTAAAGGATAAACAATAGGTTAATTATTCACTCAATTTCCAAATGTATAAATATATAAATTAATTTAGAAACATTTTAATCAATTTAATCAGTGGAGAAATTGATTCTTTATATATATATATATATATATATATATATATATATATATATATATATATATATTATTATTATTATTATTATTATTATTATTATTTATTTATTTATTTTTTCATTTTCCTTTGTGGTACAGAGTTGCCAAATGGCAATATCTTTTCAACAAACATTAAGTATATCACAGAAGGTTATTGTTCTGACATGATCATTTCTAAGGTATCAGCTAATACCTAATATTGACCAACAAACTCAGTGCTATTTAATCAGCAAGAATATCAAAGTCAGAGTCTTGGTGGTGGATGGGTGTAGGGGGGTGATGGTTTTGCTCGGGTTATGACTCCACGCAGCTGCTATTTCGAAGGCGCTATAAAAAAGGGCCATAACCTTTGCATGGCAGCTGCTCCTGAAGTCACAAGGTCTATTCTAAACTAAACTTAGACTGATAGAAACGTGAAAGTGCAATCGTAGCAGTGTTCACCTGTGTCTGGTGAACAAACTTACACTGTTTGGCTTTATCAAAGACTTCTGAGGCCATGCTTTATCTGACGAGGATGCCAGTTTGCAGACCGTATGTTTTGCCATTGAAAATTACATTTACATGAATGTAATGCCGAGTTCTTGCCATAACAAAATGTAAATGATCATCTAGGAAATGATTCCCTAAAACAAACTGATAAGGATAAATGGACTAAATAATAATGTTTCAGTCTAAAAGAGATTCATTGAAATCTGTTAAATCCATCAGAATATAACAAAATAAACCACTTCAGTGTGATAATGACTGGCTGACTGTACACTATCCTGCTTATTACAAGGCTACTAAAGCAAATACATAAATAAATGGACATGAAATATTGATTGGAAAGAACTTATGAGAAATGAGAGCGATATTAAAGTCATGAAACTAGCACAGCTATGAGGAAAATAATTGCAAATTATAAATTAAACAGTTTAGCGGTCATTATGCAAAAAATATTTGACCACAGAATGAAAAATGACCAATCAGAATCAAGTATTCAAGAAAGCCTTACACATTTCTTTTCTGCTTTGTTTTAAATATAGTGGACATTTTTCTCTTAAGTCACGTTGCATCGTAGAAAAGAAAAACTTTCGCAGAAAAGAAAAACGTTCCTACGGCCAAGAGCAGATAGCAAACGGAAAGTATCTTGTTACCTGACTGCAGATGGACCTCTAATTCAATATAAAATCTAAAAACAACAAATTTTGTCAAGTTAACTCATGAGCATTAGTTGAATGTCATAAGTGAGATTTAGGTTGCTATTACTGCAGTGCTGTAAGACCAGCCAAGCTTTCTCATACTGGGATTTTTTATTTTTTTATTTTAACTATACTGAATGTGACTTTGATATTGTGTGGCACTCTATGACATGGAATGCTGTCTTTCTGGTAATGCATTAAAATAATGAGGCATAAGAAATTAACAACCACTATGGTATAACATATTTGGACATACAGTGATGTAACTTGACAGGAAGATGTTATTTTTAAATTTAACAGAGACCTCTAGGATCACTAATGCTGTCTAAGTTTAACATGTATAGTTTGGCTTGTCTTTCAACTGACCTGTGAGTCAACAGCAAACTGTAAATTATATTTATAAACATAATTTCACTTCTCTATTTCTTAAATACCTATTCATGTGTATGATATACAGTTTTGTTCAGAGTAGTAACAACCTAAATACAGTTTTGGTTGCTTACCATGATGCTGACACTGCCAGATAAGATAAAAAAAAATTAAGTGTTTAATTTCTGTGCCATTAGCTGCACCAAATATGTTGCAAAAATAATGACTGTTTTCATACTGGTTTCCCAAACTGCACCCATGTCTTCCATTAGTTAAAAATACAGATAGTCCCGCCCCAAAATCATGCCATCTGTTGAGCCAAGGTTAGCCTTGAATGCTTTTGCCTTCCGGGGCGGGGGATGGGGGGATGACCTTCAATTAGCTCCCTCAACTACGCCTAGAAACGGCCCTGTTGGCACCCCCCTTTGTGTGGCACTCCTATGTATTACATACATTGCATTTACACTCACTAAGCTCTTTATTAGGAACACTATGGTCATAATAAAGTGCCCGGCTTGGTCTTCTGCTGTTGTAGCCCATCCGCCTCTAGGTTTGTTTTGCATTCTGAAAAGCTATTTTGCTCACTACAATTGTACAGAGTGGTTATCTGAGTTACTGTAGACTTTGTCTAGGAGATCAGCAGTTATAGAAATACTCAAACCAGCCCATCTGGCACCAACAATCACTTCATGGTCCAAATCACCATTTTTTCCCCAATCTGATGGTTGATGTGAATAATAACTGAAGCTCCTGACCCGTATCTGAATGATTTTATGCATTGCACTGCTGCCACACAATTGGCTGATTAGATAAACGCATGGATGATTATTGGTGCCAGACGGGCTGTTTTGAGTATTTCTGTAACTGCTGATCCCCTGGGATTTTCACACACAACAGTCTCTAGAATTTACTCAGAATGGTGCCAAAAACAAAAAAAACATCCAGTGAGGGGCAGTTCTGTTGACGGAAATGCCTTGTTGATGAGAGAGGTCAACAGAGAATGGCCAGACTGGTTCCAACTGACAAAGTCTACGGTAAATGAGATAACCGCTCTGTACAATTATGGTGAGAAGAATAGCATCTCAGAATGCTATTCTGAGATACGGGTTGGTGCTGTTTTGGCGGCACGAGGGGGACCTACACAATATTAGGCAGGTGGTTTTAATGTTGTGGCTGATCGGTGTATGTTGAGTAAGGGGTCGTCTGAAAAGCCCACACACTGTGCTGAAACTTGCTAATATTGTGAAGGGTGTGGTAAGGGATCATCTGAAAAGTCCACACATTGTGCTAAAACGGTGGATATTTTTATTGAAAAAAGAAGGTTAAATGTTCAATAAGATGTACAAAATTACACAGATCCAACAATGTATGAATACAATCACAATGTCATAAAGACAAGAAGTACAGCTGAAGGAAAAAAAAAAAATTTAAAAAATATATATACATATAAACCAACACAGATGTACTATATTCATAAATAAGATAAAGAAGATAAATAATCAAAGAAATAAGAATACTTTTATTTTTTAATAAGTCATGGGTCAGGAAAGTTCTCAGCACATAAGAAAGGGTATACACTTTTTATTATTAATAACTCAAAAAAGGATTTATAGCTAAAACTATCAAGGATGTGGTAAGGGACTATTTGAATACATTTCTTAGTATTATTCATATTCAATGTGGTATTGCTGACCGGTACTGTCGCTCCCTATATGCATATTACGCAGTCTGCGTACTGCACCTACTCCTTAGGAGGGCACCAGAAACTCCACTGGCTGCTGTTCCTCGCACATACAAACTACGTACCATCCCCAAAATCTCCCTGTTTTTCCACACTCCGATGCTGACAGGTATGATATGTAGGTGTTCCTAATAAAGTCCTCAGTGAGTGTATTGTTTTTGCACCTCTGCTTATAATTGTCACTGCATATTAAGCTGGAATAGGAGTCATTTTTTAACATCCCAAAAATTACACACTTCACTTTTAAGGAATATACAAATTCTACAGTTCTGTTTTCTTTTCACAATCGACATGGGAACATTGCTAGAATGTTGTTATCATGTGAAACTGACATATAAAGGTTATGTACAACAATAACACATATAGTAAACATCTTCCTGGAATTGACCTACATTAGACTAGGTTGAGTTATTAGCCATGGGATGTTATGATTCCAATTTGACAATGTATCAAGTAGATTAATACGGTTAAATCTGTAACATAAACACAGATGTCAGGAACATCAACATGAAACATTTGCGCTATTAACTCATGAATAAAAACAGGTTGCATGTTCCCCTGTTACCCATTTGCTCTGAAATCAATATGAATGACTTT